>NW_028317974.1:691428-1029642 GCF_062004578.1 Staurois parvus | reverse complement strand
AATTTAAAAAAATGGCGTGAGGTCCCCCCCAAAATCCATACCAGCATGCAGTCCGGCAGGTCAGGGAAGGGGGGGGATGAGCAAGCGCCCCTCCTGAACCATACCAGGCCACATGCCCTCAACATGGGGGGTGCTTTGGGGCAGAGGGGCACCCCCCCAAAGCGCCTTGTCCCCATGTTGATGGGGACAAGGGCCTCTTCCCCACATCCCTGGGCTGTGGTTGTGGGGGTCTGTAGGCAGGTGGCTTATCAGAATCTGGAAGCCCCCTTTATTAAGGGGGCCCCTAGATCCCGGCCCCACCCTATGTGAATGAGTATGGAGTACATGGTACCGCTACCCATTCCCAAAAAAAAAACTGTAGTGTGAAAAAAGACAGGAGACAGTCTTTGGCAAGTCCTTTATTAAAAGAAGGAAAAAATGTCCCCCGAAGTAAATCCAACGTAAAAAAAAAAAAGGGTTTGCTAGCTCCCAGCCATCTGACTGCTCTGCTGGCATAACAGCTCTTAAATATGTAAAGGGTGGGGACATCACATATGTGACACTGCCCCCGTGTGACATCATTGACCCAGTATGTCCCCGGGCCAATGATGTCACATGGGGGCGGGGTCATGTGGGTGATGTCACCGAGTGGCTCCATCCCTTACATATTTAAGAACTGTCAAGCCAGCAGAGCAGTCATTTATTGATAAAATAACTCATGCGGTATTTTAGTAGTGTTTTTTAGTGAATTCAAAGTTGTTGTTTTTTAAAAATCCTATGCAGTATCCTACCAAATACTTGGATGCGGTAAGATACTGCTTGGTGAATTGTGCCCAATATCATCTATTGCATCATTTGTTGCTAGGTTTTGGGAATAAAAACTTGTCAAAAATGTGTAAATCTGCCTAATTTGAGCTACAAACGTAAGTCACATGTCCAGGATGTTCCGATTGAAAAACGCACCAAAAACGCTAGTCATTTTTCAAGCGTTTTTGAGGCGAACTAGTGTGAAAGCAGCCTAAGAAACGAAGCGGGACGGGGTAAATAAAGAGAGAAAAACCACAGATAACAGTTAAAAAAACAGGTCTAATGAAAAAAGAAGACCCGTAGTAAGAAGAAAAGAAGACCTGAGCGAACGGCCGGCATGACAGGGGTTAAAGGGGGTTGGGATGGGTAGAGTCCCATTAGCATAAGGGGGAGTTAAAATAGTTAAGGAAGGAGTGGGGGGAGCCATGAGAGGTGGTCTTACAGGGTGTGGCAGGGGTTTTTTCAGTCTGAAGAGAGTTTTCACAGGGCAAACTTCCCTCCCGCCTGCCCATTTGATGGTTTGTCTTGCTGGTGGTTGTGCCATATTAGTGCTGGGGGAAATCCGGGGGGGTACATGGTCCTTGTTAGTTAATGTGGGCACAAGAAAAGGCACTTTGTAGGCACTTTGTAGGAACTCGCATGAGGTGCTGCTTCCAGTTGTTCTGGTGGGGGTATCTGCGGTGGTGTCTCCGAGTTGGTGATGTTGCGGCTGGAGGCCTAGTTAAGCAGGACACTTTGTTGATATTTGTTTTTCTTGATGCCTAGTGGGACCTTGAAAAACCTATATTTATACTGTGTTTTCTGTTATTTAAAGAATTTTATTTATTGATGGTTGTAATAAAAGGCCAGCTTTTGGGCCATTAACTCCATTTGTTGTCAGTGTGGTTACTTAGGTTAAGTATGGGGGGTAGGTATTGGTTTAGTGGGACTTACAAGCCACCTTTAGTCCCCTGGTCAAGGGAAGAGTGAGAGTTGGAGAGATAAAGCAAAAGAAAACATTTGCATCTACTGTGAGCTTTTCTGGGGTACCGTACCTCCTGGTTCAGTCAAAGCTGAACCAGGGGCGAACTGACAACTCATGGGGCCCCCGGGCAATAGGGGATCATGAGGCCCCTGTGTCCTTGCCCAAACTCAAAAAAGCCTATGAAAAAGGTACCAGGGGCATCTCATGGGGCCCCCTACTGACCCTAGGCCCTCGGGCAGTGCCGGAGTTTCCAAATGGTCAGTACGTCCCTGAGCTGAACATTAACTAAACTGGCACGTTAAAATCATAAAATTGTGGAAAATGTGCAAACATATCCAGTAATATATGTGTATGGAAGAGAGGCATCAGGCATTGCAAGGGACATATTAAATAGGATCTTGGTTAACAGGAAAGTTAATTTACTCTTTAGACTAGGGTGATGTGAGTGCAAAGATGAATAATGACCAAGGACACATGTGTCAATGTAGGACACACACATTGCTTCCTCCTTCCTGCACCCTCCCCCTGTAGAATGTGGCCTCTTGTGTCAACCAAGTCATTCATTTTCACCTTTACAGTTTACTATGCAGGCATTCCTTACTGTTACATTTTAATGCTGCCACTGCATTTCTTTGTTGAATATTTAATGCATTTGTGTAATTGCCAATAGTATTTAAAGCATATGTCAAGGAAAAAATTATATGCACATTTACCTTTGTTTATCCCTTTAAAGTGGAAGTAAAGTCCGCTCTTTAACTTGCACCTACTGGTAAGCCTGTAATAAAGAGTATGTGGTGCATACTAGTACATTATGACTTAAACCCGCAGGGGCCCATTTTTTACTATCACTTTAACCACTTGCCTACCAGGCACTTTCACCCCCTTCCTGCCAAGGCCAATTTTCAGCTTTCAGCACTGTCGCACTTTGAATGACAATTGTGCGGTCATGCAACACTGTAACCATATAACATTTTTATAATTTTTTTGAGACAGATAGAGCTTTCTTTTGAAGTTGTTTAATCACCTCTGGGTTTTTATTATTTGATAAACAAACCCAAAACAACTCAACATTTTAAAAAAAAAAGTTTCTGTTATAAGATTTTGTAAATGAGTAATTTATCTCCTACACTGATGTGCGCTAATAAGGGTGCAGTGATGGGCACTGGTAGGTGGCACTGATGGACATTGACAGGCATCACTGGTGGGCATTCACAGACATCACTGATGGGCACTGATAAAGAGGCACTGGTAGGTGGCACTGATGGACATTGACAGGCATCACTGGTGGGCATTCACAGACATCACTGATGGGCACTGAAAGGCAGTACTCATATATGGCACTGTAGGCAGCACTGACTGGCACTGATAGGCGGCATTGACTGAAATTGTTAGGTGGCACTGACGGGCACTGATAGGCATCACTGATGGGCACTTATGGTCAGCACTGACTGTCACTGATAGGCAGCACTGACTAGCACTGATAGGTGACACTGATTGGCAGCACTCATAGGCGACACTGACTGTCACTGATAGGTGGCACTGACTGGCACTGATAGGTGGCACTGAAAGGCAGCTCATATGGGCACTGATATGTGGCATTGATGTGCACTGATGGGCACTGACAGATGGCATTGATGGGCAATGACAGGTGGCATTGATGGACACTGACAGGTGGCACTGATGGGGCTACACTGATCATCGGGGCACATATGACGTCCTCCCAGAACAAGAGAACCACCTTGCGCCCGTCATTTCCTTATATGGCGGGCGGCAGGCGGTTAAAGACCCAATATAAAAAAATACCTGATGATCTGCCAGACATACACTCGGCTCCTAAGCCCTGGTATGGGCTGACAACACACTGCTTATTTTGTGGACTGAGTGGTGTCAGCCCTGCCCAGTGTCTTTGCTAAGCTGCTAAACCACCTCAACCCTCAGATCTCTACAACACAGGCTAATCATTCTGTAGTCCCAGATAAGAACAAGGATGGCTCTTTGAGATAAGAACGGAAGTGTGCAGAGTATACAGGATAGCTCTGAATTTCTGACATGATCAACAGGTAAACTGTGTAGCATCCTCCTAGATAGGTGCTAGGTTAGGTAAATTTAGTTTTTGCCTGTCACAATCTCAATCTCGCCCAATCAGAGAATGGCTTGTATTGATTGAAAAAACACAAAGCTTTCTGTAACAGGCGGCAGTGCTGAATAAGCAATACCCTGCAATCACTATGCAGAAGGGAAGCTGCTCATCACCTGGAGGACCATGGCTATCTCTCCAGTAGGGGAGACTTCTACAGCAATTGTCACATTCCATGGTGATCTCTTAGAGATGAGATATACAGTATAAACTTACATTGTTTACATTGCTGGACCAATGTAACTGCAATAAAATTAATACATGAACATCAGCTTTAAGATCAGTTTCCCTCCCCCTAAACAGAAAATGAGGATTGTCACTTTGCATGTATCCAGAGAAACTCCAAAGGTTGCAGCATTGCACCCAAAATAAACACAGATACATTTATGATCTTTGATCACAGATCCAGCCATGTAAGGTTTTATACCATACAACATGCAGGACATTGAATATCTATAAATAATATATGAAAGCTAATTGTGCAGTACTGACCATTGAAAGACTAAAAGCCTACAAAACACAGGAAGACCTGAGATGCTGCTCAGAGATACAATGTAGCATTCCCAGGGGATAGATATCCAGAGACATTTCCTGATCACCATGTGTTTACTTGTGTCATTGGATACTGTCCTTCCCCCCCTTTCATCTGGGAGTTTCTCCTGTAGCTAAAGGCTAGATCTAATTTACTCAGTATGATCTCCCTGTCGCTTGGTAATTGAGCAATAGTTCCTCACCAGACAGCTTCCATATAAATGTATAATTGGCCGCCTACTCTAGCATCTACATAGGTCAATACTGCATCCCTACAATCTATATAGTTGTCATGCAAATGAATGGTCAAACAAAGATGCTGCTAATGACTGCTGTCTATGTACAACTGATGTGCTAAACACACAAACTCCTGCCCTAAAGTTCAAATATAGGGAGGCCTGGAGTAAAATGAACAGGAGATAGATGGAGGGCTGGCATGACATGGGTTACAGGGGCTTGGACTAGTTGGTGGATTAAAAAGTTTAAAAGTAAAGTGGGTGGCTAAGTGTTGCGGTTTTGGGCAAAACTTCCCTTTCTCCCACCCTAAGTTTGGTCTTTGGGTGCTGGGACATGTTGGGGGTTATGGTTTGCTTTGGCATGCGGGGTACAAGGTCCTTTTTGGGTTAAGATGGGTAAAAAGGTACATTGTAACCAGGGGCGGACTGACCATTTGGAAAGTCGGGCACTGCTTGAGGGCCCAGGGTCAGTAGGGGGCCCCATGAGATGCCCCCGGTACCTTTTTCATAGGCTTTTTTGAGTTTGGGCAAGGACACAGGGGCCCCATGATCCCCTATTACCCGGGGGCCCCATGAGTTGTTAGTCTGCCCCTGATTGTAACGACCCATCCGAGGTACGGTTCCCAGTTGCTGGGATGTGTATCTGTGTATTGTCTCTGAGTTGGTGGTCTTGTGGCTGGGGACCTGGTTAAGTGACACACAGGTATTTTTCCTCAGCTTGATATCTAATAGGACCTTGGGTTCCATATTTTCTGTTACACTGTATGATTTTGTTATTTATCGGTTATTCTTCTTTTATTTATATTTTGGTTAATAAAAGGCTGCTATGGCCATTTAACTCCAATCTGTTGTGTTGTCCTTATTTATAAGAAGTAAGATGGGTTTATGGTCAGAGCAGTTTAGACAAGCCATATTTAATTATTTAATACCATAGTCAAGATTTTGTCCATCGTTGGCAAAAAAAAAAACTATCCTATGTCTCCTGAATGATATAAATAGAGATTTGCCATTAATTAGATCATTTAAAGTAGATGTAAACCCAATCACTAAAACATAATAAAAGTTCTAACATGTTAATGTATTATGATTGCTATACAGGGTTTATATATTATTATTATTATTATTATTATGCAGGATTTATATAGCGCCAACAGTTTGCTCAGTGCTGTACAATATAAATATAGCAGCAACAGTTTGCTTATACCTTTATAATAAAAAGGCACTTAGCACAGTTACAGTACAATTAACTACTTATCCTCTAGAGGATATACCCCCCCTGACCAGGACATTTGTTGCAACGCGGCGCTGCGTTACTTTAACTGACAATTGCACGGTCATGCAATTAAATTTATGTCCTTTTTTTCCCACAAATAGAACTTTCTTTCAGTGGTATTTGATCACCTCTGCGGTTTTTATTTTGTGCGCTATAAAGAAAAAAAGACTGACAATTTTAAAAAAAAGTATATTTTTTACTTTTTGCTATTAAACATATCCAGGAAAAAAATAAAAAAAATGAAATTTCATCATAAATTTAAGCAAAAATGTATTCTGCGACATGTCTTTGCTAAAAAAAAAATCCCAATACGTGTAAATTAATAGGTTTACGTGGAAGTTATAGCATTTACAAATGGCGATTTATATATACTGGAATTTTTTTTTTTACTAGTAATGGTGAGGGCACGGACTACGGCGGGCATTCTGACACTGCGGGGAACTGACTTGGTGACACTGACATCCCCAGTAACACCAAAACAGTGATCAGTGCTAATAAAAAGCACTGACACTGAACTAATGGCACTGGGCAGGAAGGGGTTAACTGTGTGTTGTTTTACAGTGTGCTGTGTGTGTGCTTTACACTGTAAGCACACTGCTTTGTATGGCTCTGCTATGCAGAGCCATACAAAGCAGTGTGCAGGAGCTGACAGGGGAGAGATCTATGTTGTTTGATCTGTGTTGTGCAAACCTATCAGTATATCTGCTTGCCCGTGCAGGAAGAATCAATGAACTACCACAGCGTTCCACAGCACTGTGGTAGTTCATTGAGAACTACAAGCTGACAGCCATAAAGCTGTCGCGACTTGTAGTTCATTCATTCAGGAAACACCATGAATGAATGACATGGACTGCTGGAGCCCCACATGGTCTCAGTATGTATAAGATTGAAAGTGGTTGCAAAGGCATTCTATGCATAAAGGTAAAAAACCTTCTCTGTGCAGCATCCCCCCCAGCCCCCCCTAATACTCACCTAAGCCCTATCTCGATCCAGCAATGTGCACTGGAGTCTCGTCTATCTCGGGACTCTCTCTTCTCATTGGCTGAGACAGCAGCGGGAGCCATGAGAAGAGAGAGGGGGTGGGGCTGAGCCACAGCTCGGTGTATGAATGGACACACGGAGCAACGGGTGCCCCCATAACAAGAAGCTTGCTGTGGGGGCACCTGACAGGAGGCAGGGGCCTTGAGTGCCTGAGGGGACCCAAGAAGAGGAGGATCGGGGCTGTTTTTTGCAAAACTACTGCACACAGAAGGTAATATGATGCATTTTTTTATTTTTTTTTTTTACATGTAAGCCTATAGTATCATGTTAACAAAATAAAGCAGAAACAGATTGGAAGCAACTCCTTCCCTACTGGAAATGTTGAAGTTTTACCCACAATTAGGAAGTTCTGACATTCAGAAACAAAGGCTAGTGCAGGTATGTGTAGGCACCTCATGGTACCCACTGTGAGGGTGTTTTCTATGCATATGCTGGTTTGTGGTTCCCCCTCCCAGAAATGTATGTAATAGATTATATTGTAAAGTTTGGGTAGGGTTGTTATAGCCCTACAGGGGCATTCTACGGATAGCACTTGGTTTGGTGCAATGTTTCTGAACCTTTTTTTAGTCACAGCATCCTTTAAAAGGAAAATCTCAAGCCACCCCAGTCTAAAGTGGGGTCCCTCCATCACATCAGAAGCCTCCCCATTCACCTCAGAGTCCTCAGCTCCCATCACCCACCCTCCCTTTACATCAGAGTCCTCACTCCCTCCTTTCACAATGGTGCCCCCCTCCTTTTTGATAGGCTATTAAACCAAAAAATTTAATATATTGTAGATTACTGATCATTAGATGTGGTGGCTGCATTAGTTTTCTTTTTTTAATCTTTTGTCTTTCTGTTTTCACCTGGTGATCTGGCCAGTAGCACACCTCCTGTATTAAAGTGGCCCCAAATTGAAGCCAAACTGTAGCTGATACTTTACAAGCAGTTACAGCAAGAGTGTTCTTCCTTCTGGGATAAAGGTTTTACATGCATGAAAATGTTAATAATTGTAAGAACCACTGTCAGTGTTAAATGGTTTGTTTCAACCCTCTAAGGCAGTGGTTCTCAACCTTTCTAATGCCGCGACCCCTTAATACAGTTCCTCATGTTGTGGTGACCCCCAACCATAAAATTATTTTCGTTGCTACTTCATAACTGTAATTTTGCAGTGGGAGGACTAGCGCCCCATCACTGATGTCAGTGGGATGAATAGTGTCCCATCGTTGGTATCAGCGGGAGGAATAGTGCCCCATCATTGGTGTCAGTGGGAGGAATAGTGTCCCATCATTGGTGTCAGTGGGAGGAATAGTGCCCCATCATTGGTGTCAGTGGGAGGAATAGTGTTCCATCATTGGTGTCAGTGGGAGGAATAGTGTCCCATCATTGGTGTCAGTGGGAGGAATAGTGCCCCATCATTGGTGTCAGTGGGAGGAATAGTGTTCCATCATTGGTGTCAGTGGGAGGAATAGTGCCCCATCATTGGTGTCAGTGGGAGGAATAGTGTCCCATCATTGGTGTCAGTGGGAGGAATAGTGCCCCATCATTGGTGTCAGTGGGAGGAATAGTGTTCCATCATTGGTGTCAGTGGGAGGAATAGTGCCCCATCATTGGTATCAGTGGGAGGAATAGTGCCCCATCATTGGCATCAGTGGGAGGAATAGTGCCCCATCATTGGTATCAGTGGGAGGAATAGTGCCCCATCGTTGGCGTCAGTGGGGGGAGGAATAGTGCCCCATCGTTGGCGTCAGTGGGGGGAGGAATAGTGCCCCATCGTTGGTGTCAGTGGGGGGAGGAATAGTGCCCCATCGTTGGCGTCAGTGGGGGGAGGAATAGTGCCCCATCGTTGGTGTCAGTAGGGGGAGGAATAGTGCCCCATCGTTGGTGTCAGTGGGGGGAGGAATAGTGCCCCATCGTTGGTGTCAGTGGGGGGAGGAATAGTGCCCCATCGTTGGTGTCAGTGGGGGGAGGAATAGTGCCCCATCGTTGGTGTCAGTGGGGGGAGGAATAGTGCCTCATTGTTGGTGTCAGTGGGGGGAGGAATAGTGCCCCATCGTTGGTGTCAGTGGGGGGAGGAATAGTGTCTCATCGTTGGTGTCAGTGGGGGGAGGAATAGTGCCCCATCGTTGGTGTCAGTGGGGGGAGGAATAGTGCCCCATCGTTGGTGTCAGTGGGGGGAGGAATAGTGCCCCATCGTTGGTGTCAGTGGGGGGAGGAATAGTGCCCCATCGTTGGTGTCAGTGGGGGGAGGAATAGTGCCCCATCGTTGGCGTCAGTGGGGGGAGGAATAGTGCCCCATCGTTGGCGTCAGTGGGGGGAGGAATAGTGCCCCATCGTTGGCGTCAGTGGGGGGAGGAATAGTGCCCCATCGTTGGCGTCAGTGGGGGGAGGAATAGTGCCCCATCGTTGGTGTCAGTGGGGGGAGGAATAGTGCCCCATCGTTGGTGTCAGTGGGGGGAGGAATAGTGCCTCATCGTTGGTGTCAGTGGGGGGAGGAATAGTGCCCCATAGTTGGTGTCAGTGAGGGGAGGAATAGTGTCTCATCGTTGGTGTCAGTGGGGGGAGGAATAGTGCCCCATCGTTGGTGTCAGTGAGGGGAGGAATAGTGCCCCATCGTTGGTGTCAGTGGGGGGAGGAATAGTGCCCCATCATTGGTGTCAGTGGGGGGAGGAATAGTGCCCCATCGTTGGTGTCAGTGGGGGGAGGAATAGTGCCCCATCGTTGGTGTCAGTGGGGGGAGGAATAGTGCCCCATCGTTGGTGTCAGTGGGGGGAGGAATAGTGCCCCATCGTTGGTGTCAGTGGGGGGAGGAATAGTGCCCCATCGTTGGTATTAGTGACACAAATGATGGGTCACTATCCCTCCCACTGACACCAATGATACTTACCTTGCTGACTCCTGCTCCAGCCTGGGCTCGCTCTCTCCCTCTCCCATCTACAGCCTGCATACCTGGCTGCAGCAGAAAAATTTGCACTTACCTGTCAGCTGTCTTCCTTCTCTGGCCTCTCTCTTCACTTGTTGCTGCAGCTCCCTCGATCTTCTTCAATCTCCGCGCGCTGCCACTCGGCTCCTCCTCTCCAAGCTCCACCTTCTCGCCGGTGATTGGCCGCCTGTGTGCCTCTCCTGAGCTACAGTTCCGGTGGCCAATCAGCGGCGAGGAGGCGGTGACAGGGGCAGCATATCATCCCGCCCACACATCGCCGGAGACAGGAGCGGTGTCTCAGTTCCTAAGACCATCGGAAATATGTGTTTTCCGATGGTCGTAGGCGACCCCTGGGAAATGGTCGTTCGACCCCCAAAGGGGTCGCGACCCCCAGGTTGAGAACCGCTGCTCTAAGGCTTGGTTCACATCTGTGTGGGTGGTGCCGCTGCAGATCCGCAGCCGCACTACCTGCACGGAGGAATGCGGACCTGCGGGTGGGTGCTATGAGTTCTAATGGAACTCTGCCCGCACTGGAAACTGCAACCGTACTGGGAACCGAGGTTCCCGTGCGGGCTGCGTTTTCAGAAGAAGTGCAGGGACTTCTTCTCTGCGTGTCACGGGGCATAGGAGTCCATTCAAATGAATGGGCTCTCGTGCCTGTGCAAAACGCGACCCACACGGCCACATAGATGGGAACCAGGAGTTACTCCTATATCTGTCTGACAGCGTGTTCTATTGAAAAACAACAGGCTTACTGGCTGTATTGTCAAATAAAAATAAAAGAAAAAAGCCTGAAAAAGAAAAGTAATGCACCCATTACATCTAAGTATTGATAAGCTGCAATATATTAAATGTTTGCCTTTGAGTTTTATTTTTCCTTCTCAGTACCCCGGCTCATTTACACCAGAGTCCTACTGCACAGAAATTGAGAAAGAAAGTCATCATTAGGAATCAGATCAAGCCAGGGGCGAACTGACCATTCGGGCACTGTCCGAGGGCCCGGGGTCAGTAGGGAGTCCCATGAGATGCCCCTGGTACCTTTCATAGGCTTTTTTGGGTGTGGTTTAAGTGTGGGCGAGGACACATGGGCCCCATGATCCCCTATTGCCCGGGGGCCCCATGAGTTGTCAGTCCGCCCCTGGATCAAGCATGTTCGGATCCTAGTCCAAACCCACCTGAGCAAATCTACCAGTCACTGTACTGGGCCAATCATAAGTGGCTGAGGCCCCATGGGGCATGTATAAGTGCAGCTGCAAGGCAGAGAATGCCAAGGTAAGGTTTCCACCTCATCCCTTTAAACTCAAACACATATTAATTACACAGGTTCTGAGGCTAATTTAATGCAGATAAGGTACTAAGTAAGTTTAATTACCACTTTAATTAGCTACAGAACCTGTGTAATTAATATGTGTTTGGGTTTAAAGGGATGAGGTGGTATCCCTATGCCACGTACAGTGACAGCTTCCTGGCAGGATTGCCTAGATAGGTTTGAACTTGGTTCCAAACCCACCTGAGCTCATCATAGTCACCTTGACCACCAGGCAACTGGCATTTTCATAAGAAGAGTCAGCAATGGCAGCTTTATGTTTCTCTTTCGACAGATTACATTAAAGCAGTTGTGCTGCAATCATGGTGTTCCTTGCTAACCAGCTTGTTCTATAAAGTCACCACCTGTTGGAGAAAGTTGCCTAATTCTGGATTAAAGGATGGAAAACACTACAGGGACAATGCATACACTAAAGCAGTGATGATGGTTTTGGACAAGCTGACACAAATACTCTATTGATGTTGCCAATTTTTGACATAGATTTTCCTCTGTCTCAGACCTCACATATGATCCTTAGAAACAAGGTATCTTAGATCTAAGCACAGTGGCTTTTGTTTTTCACTTCAGCTGTCTTATCCCAGCTCAGACACATGGACTGCAAACAGCATTAGAAGTCTGTCTAACAGATGGGCAAAGCATGATCACATAAGTGCTGCCGATGATTAATCTGTCACCTGTCTCTTGAAGAGGACTGCGGGTGTAGCATGTGGGTCAGCCTCTGACTCACAGCAATGGATCTGTGCATAGCCCACATGGATCAGCACCTGTCTCCGACAGAGCTAAAGCTAACAGCAGATGAAAAAAAAACGTATTCCCTTCTATCACCTTTCCCTTGGAACATAACACAAACTCCAGTTTAAACAACTGATGAACGCAACTCCTTATTGGCATTAAGCTAGATCTAGTTTTGTAATAATTGCCAATAAATGGAGATGCAAATGCTGATGTCATTGGTTAATATACATAGGTTTTATTTAATTTGCTTGATCTTGACCATTTACATGCTTGGATGTTTTTATAAGTTAGCAGGTAAACTAAAGCCAAACCTTTTCTTGTTTTCATTTGTGGACAGAGTAAAGGAGGATTATAAATCCTGTCAGGCTTTTTTTTTTTACCATCTGTGTCTCATTGGGAAGATTTTCTTTCACTTCCTCTCCCATAGCCACAATCCCTTCAAAGTGGGAGATTTCCTGGTTGTCACCAGGATCACCAGAACTAGTGTCCCCATTGGAAGATTTCCCCTTTGTTCCTGTTCTGGTAAAAACTCAAAATTTGAGATTTCCTTTTACATTCACTCTCAGTAATTAACGGTCACCAGGACAGAGAGTGCAAATATCCATAATGGGAAACAGACAGCGATAAAAATCTGACATATTTTCTAATCCGTTTCCACTTTATCCAAAACCCCCAAAAAATGTCCGCAGTTGCACCTTAAGGCTAGGTTCACATCTATTCAGAAACAAAAGATTTCCCAGCACACTTGACAACCAGCCTGCAAAACAACCAATTTGGCCCTGTCTAACAGTTTGCATTAAAAATATAGGGTTTTGTTTGCACACATTTGCAAATATATGCATAAGCCACAGTGTCCAAGTCAAGGGACCTCTGTTCATACTGCAGTCTTAACTAAATTTCCAGAGCCTCCATAGTATAAGCACATATATAAAAAAGGATAGATTAAGGGCAGGTATACCTGGAGGGAGCCCACCCCTTCTTAAAGGCACAGGGAAGCATGTGATGCCCAGCAGGAGCACAATGGCAGTGAAGGCAACACGTGCGTCCCTGCATCCAATTTGTCCAACTGTGCAAAAAAGTGGCAACCACCCCAACCTATAACTGGCCTTTGCAGCAAGGTGCACATGGAAGGGCAATGCACATTACAAACAAAGGATTTCCCAGTACACTTTCCAACCAACCTGCAAAACAACCAAGATGGCTCTGTCTAACAGTTTGCGTTAAAAACAGAGGGTTCTGTTTGCACACATTTGCAAATATATGTGTAAGCCGCAGAGTCAACGTCAAGGGACCTCTGTATATACTGCTATCTTAAATTTCTTGAGTCTCTATAGTAGGAGCACATATAACAATGGATAGATTAAGGGCGGGTATGTGTGGAGGGAGCCCACCCCTCCTTAAAGGCACAGGGATGCATGTGACACCCAGCAAGAGCACAATGGCAGCAAAGGCATCATGTGCGTCCCTGTACCCAATATATCCGACTGTACAAAAAAGTGGCATCCACCCCAACCTATAACTGGTCTTTGCAGCAAGGTGCACATGGAAGGGCAATGCACATCACAAACAAACAAAGGAATCATTAGGGGTAGGGTATGACTTACAGTCAGGGTTAGGGTTAGCAGTAATTGTTAGGGTTAGCATTCTAACCCTAACAATTTCCCCTAACTCTAACATTTAACAATGACCTTAGCCCCTAACGCTAACATGCAACTTTGGACACATAGAGGTTCCTGCACTACTTTGACATGACTTTGGGGCGATTTGAGTACCAGGGAGTGTAACGTCATATCAAAGGCTCAAAATACACAGTTGTGAACTAGATCCATAGAAAACCATGTTAAATGGACTGTAGTGCGTTTCATGTAATAATCTATGTGTCACATCTGGATGACCACTGGAGATGCAAAAATTCACTGTGATAGAGTGATACACACAGTCAGTGTTCTGTATATCATCATTGTGTTGAGTAGGGAGCCGTTTATTGGGTGTTCACTGCAATTGCATCCTTATCAATAAAGAAAATGAAGTGTCTCATGTTTGTTAAGAATAAAGGATAAAGATTTCCTATAAACCACTGCAGCCTTTTCAGCATCTAGAAGAATACCAGTGTAGGTCTCCTCCATTCTCCCTTTGTTACACATATGCCTGTAAATTCTTTCATTGTGTTTGTTAAAATCACATACGTGGCTAGATCGCATTTCAATGTATTCAATGTGATTATTAGGTAGTTGTTTGTAAGAAATGTGTTCATTGTATACATTTGTGAGAGACATATGTACGAGCATAATGTATTTTCAGTTTATGTGATTGTATTGCAGTTTACAGAACTATTCACAGAAGTAAATTAACTTCACCACAAGCACCAGTCCATGTACACCAGCTCCAATAACTCTACAGTATCTAGGGCATGTATGTTTGAGATGTATTGCTTGAATAACTTTAAACGGGTGATCAGAGGCTCACATCCAGATTTCTTCTGGGGATACAAGGGAATGGCCAGTACTTTGAGATCCTATGAGAATTATCTCAGTTCATACTTACCTCTGGCACTTATATCCCAATAGCACAGTCACCAGGGACCGCAATTCAGGGTCAATCCTCACAGTCTCCAGGATAGCTGCCACCTTCCAAGTTCCTCCAAACACGTTCCAGTTAGGGAGACAATCGTTCTCCAGACCTGATCTCTTTTGGTGAAGTCCCCCTGCCAGCTCCTCAACACTACTGCTTCAGACTCTCAGCTCTGCCATAGCTGAGACCTCAAATAACAGCTACACAGTCCACAAGGACCTCAGAGGGGCAGCGACCCCCAAGACTTGGAACCCTCCTGGGGGAGAAGAACTATTTCTCCAGAGCTTAAGACTATTTATCACCCCCCAAGCCACTTTCTGGACATCCCTTTCCAGGGATTGGCTAGGTCATAATAAATATTCAGGCTTGTCATTTGAATCTCCCTTCCTATGCTGTGGAATATTCTTCCATGAGCAAGGGGAAGCAATCAAACTCCCAACCTGTAAAACCCTGAACTAAATTTGCCTAGCATCTTAAGTAGGGTTGCCACCTCATTCCTTTAAAACCAAACACATTAATTACACAGGTTCTGTGGTTGATTAGGGTGGTAATTAAACTCACCTAGTGTGCATTAAATTAGCCTCAGAAACTGTGCAATTAATATGTGTTCGGTTTTAAAGGAATGACGTGGCAACCCTGATCTTGAGCTAGGAGGGCGCTACATCTGTATTCATGGAAAAGAGAATAAGGTGTTTGTTTAACAGCAAAGGTACAGGAGTGAGAGACTCCTTGTTCAGAGTCCATCCGTCCAGAGTGTGTGTTTATGCCAAATAGAGGCATACTGCTGCATCTAGCGTTTGATTGCTATTGGTGGTTGCACACCATACCTATGGATCCCAGCCTGGTAAATACACCTAAATGAATGGCTGTACAGCCCTCATGTGCAGCTGTGTGCATGAAACCTGGCCAGATTCCATATATCTAGAGCTTGCGTACAGCCAGGCCCAGCAAATTTGGAAATACACCCAAATATTGTATATGGCTGTATGGGCTCTCTTGCACTGGAATGCATGAAGCCTTATGCAACAGCTTATTCTGGTTGAACCTTTAAACTTATTTGTAGAACTATGAGGGAAATATGTTTTTGCTGATGTCGCAGTCTGATTTCCTGGAAAGTATTTAAAAAGCTTCAAAGATCATGCTCTGTTTAGCCTTCCGTGTGTCTTATAGACTTTCTGAGTAGATACATGAGGGTATTTGTCTCCCCGGGCTAAAATGTACATCACTCTGTGTGACTTCTTAAGAAAGCTGTCAGGGATCACAGATGTGGGCTATGAATTGTAACTGCTGATGTTTCTGCACAGTTGTAACACGTAGAAAAAAGAGAATTCTACCTAGTAACAACTCTGCATTTGAGCATATGGCATGGCAGATTACAGAATGACATACAAGTCCTACACCTGCCTGTCAGCTGTCACACATTACCACAATGGGATCATCATTTATGTTGTCTTTAGACAACATCTCTACATAGTACATTTTCACAGAAAGCTAAAAATATCTTGCAAGGCCTATTGCATGCTTCTTTGCTTCACAACAGCTGGATTGTACTGATAGACATACACTATATTGCCAAAAGTATTGGGACACTCCTCCAAATCATTGGATTAAGGTGTTCCAATCACCTCCATGGCCACAGGTGTATAACATCAAGCACCTAGGCATGCAGACTGCTTCTACAAACATTTGTGAAAGAATGGGTCGCTCTCATAAGCTCAGTGAATTCAAGCGTGGTACTGTGATAGGTAAGATGCAGTAAGTCCATCCGTGAAATTTCCTTGCTATTAAATATTCCACGTTCAACTGTTAGTGGTATTATAACAAAGTGGAATCAACTGGGAACAACAGCAACTCAGCCACAAAGTGGTAGTCCACATAAAATGTCAGAGCAGGGTCAACGCATCTTGAAGTGCACAGTGCGCAGAAATCGCCAACTGTCTGCAGAGTCAATAGCTGAAGACTTCCAAACTTCATGTGGCCTTCAGATTAGCACAGCAGCAGTGCGTAGAGAGCTTCATGGAATGGGTTTCCATGGCTGAGCAGCTCCATCCAAGCCTTACATCACCAAGTGCAATGCAAAGTGTCAGATGCAGTGCTGTAAAGCATGCCGCGACTGGATTCTAGAGCAGTGGAGACGTGTTTTCTGGAGTGACGAATCACGCTTCTCCAGCTGGAAATCCGATGGACATGTCTGGGTTTGCTGGCTGCCAGGAGAACGGTACTTGCCTGACTGCGTTGTGTCAAGTGTAAAGTTTGGTGGAGGGGGGATTATGGTGTGGGGTTGTTTTTCAAGGGTTAGGTTTGGCCCCTTAGTTCCAGTGAAGGGAACATTTAAGGCACCATCATACCAAGACATTTTGGAAAATTACATGCTTCATTGTGGCAACAGTTTGGGGATGGCCCCTTCCTGTTCCAACATAACTGAGCCCCAGTGCACAAAGAAAGGTCCAAAAGTAAATGGATGAGTGAGTTTGGGGTGGAGGAACTTGACTGACCTCAACCTGATGCCCCGCAGCTGCATCTAAGCAAAGGGATTGCCTCTGCTGCCTATGACAGCTGCAGGAAAGCTTGGTGGGTTTACGCTCTTGTGCCAACATACTTGAGCTCTTCTTGGGAGTGTACTTTGCTTATCCCAGCTAGCCCTCCTCTGCAGTCCATCCTGGCACTTGTGGCTGACATCGTGGGGATGGACTAGAGAGGATGGCTGGATGGGATCAGCATTAGAACAATGCGCTGCTTTGAAACCACTTCTGTACCTTCTTGACCTCCCATCTTGTGCCCTCCTGACCCCCCTCCCAGTTGTGTGCCCTCCTTATCCCCCAGTGGTGTACCCCCCTGACCCCCTCCAGTGGTATACCCTCTTGAGTTCTCCCAGTGGTGCACCCTTCTGACCCCCCCAGTGGTGTATCCTCTTGATCCCCCTCCAGTGGTGTACTTTCCTCCCCCCCCAGTGGTGTACCCTCCTGACCCCCTCCAGTCGTGTACCTTCTTGACCCCCCCTCTAGTGGTGTACCCTCCTGACCCTCCCTATCTCTGTGCCCTCCTGACCCCCTCCCCCAGTGGTATACCCTCCTGACTCCCCCAGTGGTATACCCACCAGACCCCAAGTCTTGGACCCTCCTGACCCCCCAGTGGTGTACCCTCCTGACCCCCCACGCCCGTCTTGTGCCTTCTAGACCCCAAAGTGGTGTGCACTCCAGATTCCCTGTACTGTGCACCCCCGACCACCCCCAGTGGTGTGCCCTCTTGAGCCCCCAGTACCATGCCCTCCTATCCCCCCTGTGCAGTGCCCTGCTGACTCCCTGTCCTGCTCACCCCTGTCCACTGTCCTACTTACTACTGACCTCTGTACACTGCCCTACATCACGCTGACCCCTGTACAGTGCTGCACATCCTACTGACTCCTGTACACTGCTGTACATCTTGCTGACCTCTGTACACTGCCGTACACCCTACTGACCCCTGTACACTGCTCTACATACTACTTACACTGGCCAGAACTCAGAGCAGACAGCAGGGCCTGAAACTAGTCGAGCAAGTCAGCCTGCAGTTCCAGTGGTTCTGCCTTCATGATGGACTCCTGTATCAGACTTCTGGGGGTCTATGAAGCTAACTTTTAATGTAGGCTAAGTTTATAATTTTACAGTGACTATAGTTTTATTATATTTTTCTAAGTTTTTTCTGTGCTCTCCTTGTCCTTGCTTTTTATTGGGCTTGCAAGCTAACTCCTTAAAAAAAAGAAAAAACAAAGATCACTGCACCCTGGAAATCCTTGGTCTCTACCATGTTGTCCAGGTAGATCTTGATGGTTATGTGTTATAGAAGACACTGGTAGTGATAGCAAAATTCAGGCTTTACTTGTGTGGCTTAAGTTACAAACATACAGAGCACATTGCAGCAGACATATTACAGACTCATTACTTCCTGAAGAGATGATAGAGAAGAAGAAAGAAGAAGCAGCAAGTTTTACACATACACAACTAGTAACCTTTAGCGTACAGTGCCATCTACTGGTCAAGTGATATTACCACAGAATACTGTATATAGTACATTATAGTACATGCTGTTGTATTCCCAACAGATCTCTACCTCTCAAAGGTTGCCTACCCCAGGTCTACAGCCTGCATTTGCTATTAGCATTGAAATTTATGTTATGACATTAGGCCTTGTTCACGCGGGGAAGTTTCACTGCTTACCCACATGCACGGCTTTGTTTATCTGCATGGGGATGCTCAGATGTTCTGTGCATCCCCGTGCAGGAATTCCCAATGATATAAATTGTATTTCTATGAATTTACTTTAACTACAGGCAAAACTTTTTTTTAATTTGCCCTGTTTACCATTATCGCTGAAAAATGAAATGCTGGGTTATCATCAGGGATAGAGGGACAATCTTCCACTGGAGACACTGGTTCTGTTGGAAATTAAGAATTTCCTCACTATAGCAATTCCCTCGATTTGGAAGGATTTTCTCTCAATTCCTGTTTTGGGAAGTGAAGCAAAATCTCTCCAATGGGGCACATATGGCAAAAAACTAACAGGGGTTATAACCCTCCTTTACTGTATCCAAAATGTAAAAGAAAAAGGTTTTGTCTTTAGTTCTACTTTGAAAAGACATAGGGCAGCAGCTTACCAGTCCTTAGATGTGATTCTTGCATTAGTTTTCTTTTAAATGTATTTCCTTTATTTTAACCTGGTAATTCTGCCATTACCTCACTTCCTGTCCTAGGGTGACAACTGTAGAGTACGTTGTCACCCTAGGACAGGTGATGTGTTAGGACTACATAGCATCTCCCTGAAAGGAATGATTTTCTTTTCCCCTCAGAGACCCCCGGTCTGTGGAGAGATTCCTGGTTTATCAGCAGAATTCTGGGAACACCCCTTGAACACGGGAATAACGACAGCTTATGTTCAGAGATGTTCAAAGTTTATTAGACATTAATAAGATTATATAGACTACAGATAATCATAAGGGAGGGGGGAGCGAGTTTCAAAACTGTAACTTGTAAGTTTCCATCATGAGCTAACTACATGAAACATAACATATACATTTCTTGGTACAAATTGTTTTGGCTAACTTTCTGCAAAACAGCCAGACAAAGACATTGTCAGGGTCATGTTAGCTTCTGTTGATACATCCTTGAACAACCAAAAACAGTTTCATTAAACTTTTAATATGTCTGCAAAAAGCTAACTTAATACTTAAAATGGCGTACATAATACAAAATGGAAGTTATCTAGATCCTTTCAATCCCCTCTGAGATCATGAACATGATCTCAATTCTTTACTTCATTCATCTTTTTGTACATAGCCAGATAACCTTCATTTGTATTTTGCGGCTTGGTAGCTCTAGCAATGCAATATAATGAGCATTTAAAACATAGATATAAAGATAAAACAAAAAACAATATCATGACTATGCTTTCAGCGATACCTTTCATCCATGAAAAGATGGAACCAAATCCTGATCCTAACCAATCAAAAGGAGTCCATCCATCTTTTCCTATAGCTCTAGCTTCTTCCATCAAACCATCTACCTGTTCCCTGTGTTGCTTTATTATTTCATAATAATGTGGAACAGTCATTGTGGTATTATATATCCAAGTACAACATTCATAATCCTCTGTCATCTCACACAGACCTGTCAGAGCAGCACTCATACTTTCAATAGCTAATTCTTGCATCTCCAGCTGTTTTCTAATAGCTCTGGTCTCAGTATTTAGCAACCCCATGTCCTTAGAGTTCCTCTCCAGTATATCATCAATAATGTTTGTGTAATTATTTATTTTGTTCATGAGTGTTATTCCCCATCCTGTGTAGGTAGGAAACCATGACCAAACCTTATCCCCTGTAGAGAATAGATCTACCTTTTCTTGTTTGGTTTCCCTTCTCTGTCTCAGAGTTAGTTGGTATTTTGGGTATGTACTGGCTTTTACCTGGTGTTCCTTTTGGTCTATAGCTGCCATAATTGGCACTAATTGGGCTACATAGCACCAGCCCTGGACATTACTCGGTATCCAAGGGTAACAGATCTTACCACAACAGATATAGGTATTGTTTCCCAAGGAGATCGGCAATTTTTGTATTGCAGAGCGAAATTCAGGGGTGACAACAAGTGTAAAATAAAAAAGAAGTTTTCCAAACATAGTTTTCCCCACATTATCTTGTATCCCTTCTAAACTTTCATTCAGGGTTTTACCATTTACTTGCCAGAGTTTCACAGAAGAAGTTCCATCCCTCCTTCCAGGATCAGATATGTTTAATATAGACTGAGAGCACATTCCCTTTCCCTTGTGGGAAGTATTCCCCAGTCTAAAACACCAATCGGGGAGTTGAGTGACTCCCAGAGTTGGAAAAGATATGGTGGCATTAGAAGTAATATTGGTCAAACCAATACTTACATTCCCTTTTATTAACAAAAATATTTTGACTGGAGCGGCCAGAAGAGGAATTTCATATGTGCTAGGATGTAACTTACTACATATCCAACATTTATCATAACCTGACTTTTGAGCATAAGCATATTTAAACTGCATCATCAACATTTTCCCTGAAAAAGGATTGTTCTCTTCAAAACTTTCTTTTTGACTTTCTTTCACTTTTGGTTATCTGGGTCTCATTTAAAACTAGTCCTTGACCACAGATACCTTTTATTAGGCCCAAGTCCTCAGGGTGATAAATACAGTTAGTTAGGATCCATACTGGCAGGAAAAAGAGCACAGTCAGTGTGCCCAATAGGACCCAGAGTTTCAAAGCACCATGAGGGGCAGTAAAAAATTTCATCTTCAGGGCCTTTTTCACTTACTTCACCCACTCTTCGAGGATTTTTCTCTCATACTTCACATCCTTTTTCCATCTCATGTTTCTCAGGTGTTTGGTTCACCTTCTTCACTCGACTAGCATGGATCCAGGACTGGGAATTCTCCACCAGAACAGCCGTTCTGGTAACCGCTATCACCGTAGTAGGTGGTCCAAATGGGTAGCCTTGCTCCTTGTCTTTAGCGAGTTGGCGGACCAGTACGACATCTCCCACTTGGAAAAGGTGTGTTGGTTCCTGAAAAGAAAAAAGAAAAGTGCGAGCAACATTTCTTTCAACCTTATCTAAAATCCGAATCAATTTTCTCACATATTCTTGTTGTACCAGGTCAAGGTCCCCTCTTTCTAACATAAGTGGCTGTCTAGCCCAAGGAGTGGGGAACGGTCTTCCCATTAATATTTCAAAAGGGGATAACCCTGTAGTCTTATTAGGTGTCATTCTTACCTCTGCTAGAATTGCAGGTAACATCTTCTTCCAGTGGGTATAGGTTCCTCCAGTGGCCTTCCTCAACTTATCCTTAATTGTCCTGTTCATCCTTTCTACTATACCCAAACTTTGAGGATGATAGGGAATATGAAACTTCCAATCTATCTTAAGTACTTTTACCAAATCTTGACATACCTTGGCCACAAAAGCTGGTCCGTTATCAGAATTTATCTGCAGCGGACATCCCCATCTGGGTATTATCTCCTGTGTAAGAATTCTGACTACAGTTTGTGCGTCTTCTTTATTAGTGACAAATGCTTCCACCCATCTGCTAAACATATCCACCATTACCAACAAAAACTCTTGCCTCTGTCCTGTTTTTGGCATGTGGGTAAAATCTATTTGTAAATGGGTGAAAGGTGTAGTTGGGTACACTAGATGCTGGTGTTGTGATTTCTTTGGGTTCTGTGGATTGTTCCTTATACATGTAATGCACCTAGAAACATATTCTTTCACCAACCTAGATAAGCCTGTAATGTAAAAATCCTGCAATAATGTTTCACATGTCGTTTTCCATCCTCTATGTCCTAGACCATGGTACTGTGCAATAAACAATGGGGCACTTGACATGGGAATGCATGGTTTCCCCTCTAAGCACACTAGACCAGAAGCTGGATCTAGTTGTGCTCCAGATCCATTCCTGTCAGGGATCCCCTCGATCCCCGCCGCGATGGTCCCGGCGCAGGCGCAGTATGCCGCCCTGTGCAGGGACGCGGGCTCTAGGTCCGGGCCGGCCGCGGCGCGTGAGTTCGCGCATGCGCAATAGGAGCCGCGGCCGCCCGCTGGGCACCAATGGCAGCGCAGGGCGCGATATTTAAACGGCCCTGAGCTGTCATTCAGTGCCTTCTGGTCTTGTCCTTGCCCTGTATCCTGTATCTGAACCTGAACCTGTAAGTTGCTGACCCGGATTGTACCTGACCACTGCTGAATTCTCCTGCCCAGACCCTTGCTTTGCCTGACCTCTCTTCCGTATGTCCCCTATTGGATTTGACCTACTGTTGATGACCTGGCGTGTGACCCGACTATTCTCTGCCCGCTGCCTTGTACCGTGCTGTCCTCCCCGTTACCGACCCGGCTTGCCTGACTCTGCACTTGCTCATCCATCCATCCATCCATCCATCCATTCCTCTCAGCGGGGTTCCCAGACCTCCTCATATCAGGCTCTCTCCCGTGGGAGCCCCTGGCGACCACCCCTACCACTGACGGGTGCCCTCAGTAAGCACGACCTGGTCCCGGGGTACTCCAAGTCCATCCCCACCATCAGGGGCTCTGGTGAACAAGTACTCTGGGACTTAGACTCCGTGCGCTGGGGACGCCTGATTAGTGGAGTGCTAGTGGTGTCGCCAGGCAGTCCCTTACAGTACCAGAAGGCCATGACTGAGCCTAGAGGAGGGCCCTCCCCGCTGGAAGAAATTTGCAGGCATCTATCTAACCTGACGCAGGCCGTAGCAGCCCTGCAGGATAAATGCATGCAGCTGGAGCACCGCTTCCAGACCTGCTCCCTATCTGACCCAGCCCCACAGGCCCCAGTTTCTGCACCCCCGGCTGCTCTTGAGCCAGCATCAGGGGCCTCCGCCCCGCTACCTATGGCGGAACCCCGGGTACCCCAACCGGAGCATTTTCACGGGGACCGCACACGCTTCAGGTCATTCCGTGAGTCCTGCCTCCTATTTTTTGAACTTCAACCCCGTACCTTTTTGACCGAATCAGTGAAGGTGGGATTTATAATCTCACTGTTGCAGGGCGAACCCCAAGATTGGGCCCATCGGTTAAGGGGAAACAATGACCCACACCTAGGAACAGTCAAGGACTTCTTTGAGGCGATGGCCATCCTATATGATGACCCGCAGCGGGCTGCTTCTGCCGAAGCAATCTTATACACACTCCGACAGGGCCGTCGGGCGGCAGAGGAATACGCCTCAGATTTTAGGCGCTGGATGGGGGACACTCGCTGGAACGAGTTTGCTTTGTTGCACCAGTTCCGCATGGGGCTATCAGAACCCCTAAAGGATGAGCTGGCCCGGGTAGAGGTTCCTGAGTCATTAGAGGACCTAATTGCCCTGACGATAAAGATTGACCGACGACTGCGGGAACGCAGGTTTGAGAGGTCCGGCCAGGGTCGTGGAAACAACTGGGGTCCATTCCTAGGCCCCAGCCAACCACCTAGACCAAGTATCCAGAATCCACTCCCAGGAGATGTTCCAGAACCCATGCAACTAGGCCTGGCTCGACCCAAATTATCGCCAGAAGAACACCAGCGGAGACGCTCGCAGAACCTCTGCCTCTACTGCGGGGAAGCCGGTCATATGGTACGATCCTGCCCTCAGAAAATGAGTAAGTGTACCTCTTTTTCTTCCTTGTCTATTGGCAATGTCAGTCCTTCCCAATACTTAGTTGTACCCCTCTCCTTTCAGCTCCCCGAAAGGACCGTGGAAGTGACAGCCATAATTGATTCGGGGGCATGCAGTTGTTTTCTGGATTTAGACTTTGCTCGTCAGCAGAAAATTCCCCTCCAACCCAGAAAGAGGGGTTTTAACATATTTTTGGCCGATGGTTCCCAGATAAAATCAGGAGTGGTTAATCAGGAAACTCCCCCCATTGCCACTACCATTGCCAACCAACACCAGGAATTCCTCCGCCTGGATGCCATTGCGTCACCTCTGTTCCCAGTCATTTTGGGGCTCCCTTGGTTACGGGCCCATAACCCCCAAATTGACTGGGAAACCGGGTCAATCTTGTTCCCTTCCCCATACTGTCAGGAACACTGCCGCACTTCAGGCCCGGCAGGCCCCCAGGTCCTCCTATGCTCCGAGGGGGATTCTGATCTGAAACAGGTTATTCCCACAGAATATCATGAATTCCTGGACGTGTTCAGTAAACGGGGAGCAGATGCCCTGCCCCCCCACCGCCCGTATGACTGTCCCATTGACCTGTTACCCGGCTCTGAGATTCCTTTTGGGCGAATTTTTCCCCTATCTGAACTCGAATTGGGGGCCCTGAAGGAATACATTGAGGACAGTCTCCAGAAGGGGTTCATCCGTCCCTCCACTTCGCCAGCAGGGGCGGGGATCTTCTTCGTGGAAAAAAAAGACAAATCTCTGAGACCATGTATAGACTACCGGGAACTGAACAGGGTCACGATTAAAAATCGTTACCCATTACCGTTAGTGCCAGAGTTATTTCAGAGCCTGAAGACTGCGGTCATATTTACTAAACTTGATCTAAGGGGGGCGTACAACCTAGTTCGCATAAGGGAGGGGGACGAGTGGAAAACCGCGTTCCGTACACGATTTGGGCACTTTGAATACCTGGTCATGCCATTTGGTCTGTGCAATGCACCAGCCACATTTCAGCATTTTGTAAACGATATTTTTAGGGATTACCTGGACATTTTCGTTATCGTTTACCTGGACGATATACTGATTTTCTCATCCTCCCTGAAGGATCACAGGATACATGTGGCAAGGGTGTTGGGGCGGTTACGTCAGCATGGGTTATACGCCAAGGCAGATAAGTGTTGCTTTGAGCAACCTAGCATTACGTTCCTGGGGTTGATTATCTCCACCGCGGGGGTCGCAATGGACCCTCAGAAAGTCTCGGCGATTTTGGAGTGGCCGGTACCCGCGGACAAAAAAGGCGTCCAGCGGTTTATCGGTTTTGCGAATTTCTACCGGAAGTTCATTAAGAACTTCTCGGGTCTGGTCTCCCCCATAACTCAGTTGACCAAGCTTGGAACCCGGTTCAGATGGACGCCGGAGGCTCAGGAAGCCTTTGAGGCCTTGAAGAAACTCTTTACCTCGGCACCCATTCTGGGCCACCCGGACGCTGCCCTGCCATACATCTTGGAAGTAGATGCTTCAGAGAATGCGGTGGGGTCCATCCTGTCCCAGCGAAAGGGCACCAAAGAGTTGCTCCATCCTGTAGCGTTCTTCTCAAGGAAACTTACCCCAGCAGAAAAGAACTACGATATCGGCGATCGAGAGTTGTTGGCCATCAAAACAGCTCTCGAAGAATGGAGGTACCTGCTGGAAGGTGCCTCGCACCCCATCTTGATCTTCACTGATCACAAGAATCTCGAGTACCTAAGGACCGCCAAACGCTTACGCCCACGGCAGGCAAGATGGGCATTGTTCTTCTCCAGGTTCATTTTTCACATCACGTATAGGCCCGGATCTAAAAATACGAAACCTGATGCACTATCTCGCATGTTTGAAGACTCCAAAGAAGATCCGGTACCTGATACGATTCTGTCTGCAGGAAATTTCTTGGCGCTCCAGACGGACCTTCGGTCCAAACTATTGGAGGCATCCACGGCCGCGTCAGTCCCAGTTGGTGTGTCCCTCCAGAACAAGGGGGGACTCCTATGGAAGGATGGGTTGGTCATGGTCCCTGAAGAGGTCCGGACCCTTGTCCTGGGACATTGCCATGACCACCCGATGGCGGGACACTTTGGCCCAGCCAAGACCCTGGAGCTTCTCCAACGCTCTTTTTGGTGGCCAAGTATGGCCAAGGATTGTAAACTCTATGTAAGATCCTGTACCGTCTGCCAGAAAAACAAGCCATCGAGGAACAAGGCTTGGGGACTGCTGCGTCCCTTGCCGATTCCTGAACGACCGTGGCAAGGGATCGCAATGGACTTTATAGTCGAGCTCCCACCGTCCCAAGAACACACCGCGATCTTCGTGGTCATTGATCGATTATCGAAAATGGCTCACTTTGTACCATTGAGGAGGACTCCGTCTGCGTCCGAGACTGCGCGAATATTCATCCAGGAAATCGTAAGGTTACATGGAATCCCGGAGGACATCGTCTCGGATCGCGGGGTCCAATTTACATCTAGATTTTGGAGGGCCCTGTGCAAGGCCCTGGATATCAAGTTGTCCCTCTCCTCTGCTTTCCACCCTCAGACCAACGGTCAGACCGAGAGGACAAACCAGACCCTAGAACAATACTTGCGTTGCTACACATCCTTCCTTCAAGATAATTGGTTACCACTGTTACCTTTAGCGGAATTTGCATATAACAACGCAAGCCATTCAGCGACAGGGCAATCTCCGTTCTTCTCTAATTACGGATTTCACCCTGTCTTTCTTCCTGATTTGGTCTCTGAATGCCCAGTTCCGGCAACGCAAGACGCATTAAACTTCTTCTCCTCGAACAACAAAGTACTACAGGAAGCCATCGCTCGGGCCCAGGAGGATAACAAGAATGCATATAACAAGAAACGAAGAGGGAATCTGGTGCTGAAGCCTGGGGATAAGGTCTGGTTGGCAACAACCAACTTGAGAATGCTTTGTCCCTCAAAGAAATTGGGACCTAAATTCGTGGGGCCTTTTTGTGTGAAGCGAATGGTCAACGAGGTGGCATATGAACTTACCCTCCCTGAAACATTCAGAATTCATCCTGTTTTCCACGTGTCCTTACTTAAACCTGTGATCCCGGATGCCTTCGCAGAACGTGAATCCAGACCTCCGGAGGCCATAACGGTGGAGGGACAAGAAGAATATGAGGTGGAAACGATCCTGAAGTGCCGAAGAAGGGGGGGCCAGACCCAATTTCTTATAAAATGGAAGGGCTATGGCCCCGAGGACAATTCTTGGGAACCAGCCCATAATGTCCATGCACCCAGACTTGTCCGGCGGTTTCTTCGTGACCACCCGTGGTGGAGAGATCGGGTGGGCATCCGGAGGTTGCCCGTAGGGGGGGGGCAATGTCAGGGATCCCCTCGATCCCCGCCGCGATGGTCCCGGCGCAGGCGCAGTATGCCGCCCTGTGCAGGGACGCGGGCTCTAGGTCCGGGCCGGCCGCGGCGCGTGAGTTCGCGCATGCGCAATAGGAGCCGCGGCCGCCCGCTGGGCACCAATGGCAGCGCAGGGCGCGATATTTAAACGGCCCTGAGCTGTCATTCAGTGCCTTCTGGTCTTGTCCTTGCCCTGTATCCTGTATCCTGTATCTGAACCTGAACCTGTAAGTTGCTGACCCGGATTGTACCTGACCACTGCTGAATTCTCCTGCCCAGACCCTTGCTTTGCCTGACCTCTCTTCCGTATGTCCCCTATTGGATTTGACCTACTGTTGATGACCTGGCGTGTGACCCGACTATTCTCTGCCCGCTGCCTTGTACCGTGCTGTCCTCCCCGTTACCGACCCGGCTTGCCTGACTCTGCACTTGCTCATCCATCCATCCATCCATCCATTCCTCTCAGCGGGGTTCCCAGACCTCCTCATATCAGGCTCTCTCCCGTGGGAGCCCCTGGCGACCACCCCTACCACTGACGGGTGCCCTCAGTAAGCACGACCTGGTCCCGGGGTACTCCAAGTCCATCCCCACCATCAGGGGCTCTGGTGAACAAGTACTCTGGGACTTAGACTCCGTGCGCTGGGGACGCCTGATTAGTGGAGTGCTAGTGGTGTCGCCAGGCAGTCCCTTACAGTACCAGAAGGCCATGACTGAGCCTAGAGGAGGGCCCTCCCCGCTGGAAGAAATTTGCAGGCATCTATCTAACCTGACGCAGGCCGTAGCAGCCCTGCAGGATAAATGCATGCAGCTGGAGCACCGCTTCCAGACCTGCTCCCTATCTGACCCAGCCCCACAGGCCCCAGTTTCTGCACCCCCGGCTGCTCTTGAGCCAGCATCAGGGGCCTCCGCCCCGCTACCTATGGCGGAACCCCGGGTACCCCAACCGGAGCATTTTCACGGGGACCGCACACGCTTCAGGTCATTCCGTGAGTCCTGCCTCCTATTTTTTGAACTTCAACCCCGTACCTTTTTGACCGAATCAGTGAAGGTGGGATTTATAATCTCACTGTTGCAGGGCGAACCCCAAGATTGGGCCCATCGGTTAAGGGGAAACAATGACCCACACCTAGGAACAGTCAAGGACTTCTTTGAGGCGACCACCCCTACCACTGACGGGTGCCCTCAGTAAGCACGACCTGGTCCCGGGGTACTCCAAGTCCATCCCCACCATCAGGGGCTCTGGTGAACAAGTACTCTGGGACTTAGACTCCGTGCGCTGGGGACGCCTGATTAGTGGAGTGCTAGTGGTGTCGCCAGGCGGTCCCTTACAATTCCAGTCTGCTAGATCGACTTTTGTAGCAAATTTTTGTAAATCTGCATACATCTGGTCATGTGGGGTAGTTGTGACGCCTGAAGTGAGCAAAGGCATCTGCTCACTGGCCACCTGTTGTAATGCGGCTTCCTTTGCTACCTTATCTGCTAATGCATTTCCTTTGGCAATATGATCTCTGCGATTTGTATGTGCCCTACAATGTAGAATGGCTAATGTTTTTGGTAACTGTATGGCTTTGAGTAGATCAGATATCAAAGAAGAGTGAGATATGGTTTTGCCATCAGCAGCAATGAATCCTCTTCTCTCCCAAATGACCCCAAAATCGTGTACAGCACCATGGGCGTACTTGGAGTCTGTGTAAATGTTGACATCCTGTCCTGCAAATAATTGACATGCTCTTGTAAGGGCAATCAGTTCTGCTGCTTGGGCTGACTGATATGGAATTGGCTTTGCCTCGAGTATTTTGTCAGGAAGTTGCACAATGGCATCTCCTGCATGGTAAATACTATCATTTGGCCTAGAACATGAGCCATCTACAAACACATCTGGGGCCCCATCAAGAGCCACAGCTGACATGTCGGACCTAGGGGAAGTGTCTTGCTGTATGTGGGTTATACAATTGTGTTCTGGTGCCACTTCATCCTGTTCCCCCTTTAGCCCCAGTAGGGCATTCTAAATTGGAGTAGGACCTGAATTTGCTGAAGAATATTTAATAATCAAGTTGGGATCAGATAGAAGAATCACTTCATATCCGCTCAACCTTTGTGCTGACATGTGTTGAGTGTGTATGTTTTTCAGTAGTAAGGACACTTGGTGTGTGGTGTGTAGGGTAGTTTCATGTCCCAATGTGAAAGAAATAGCCATTTCCACCACCATTACGCAGAATGCAAAAACTCTCAGACAAGCAGGCATGCCCTGAACCTGAGTTGGCACTACTTTGGAAAAAAAAGCTACAGGGCGGAGCTTGCCTCCATGTTCCTGAGCCAGGACCCCCGCCATGGTTGCACAATTTTCCCTAGCATACAGATGAAACATTTTCTTATAGTCAGGTAGTCCAAGACCAGGGGCCGTTACCATAGCATTCTTCAGGTACACAAAGGCATCAACCATTTCATTTGACCATGTGAGAATGTCAGGTGATTCCGAAAGTGTGGCAGACCTCAGAGTGTGATCATAGAATGAACAATAAGGTATCCATTGGCGGCAGTAACCAATCATACCAAGAAAAGTTAGCATGTCCTTTTTTGTTTGTGGGCGGGGCAGACCCACGAGAGCCGCAGCTCTTTTGTGACTGACATTCCTCTCACCATGACTTAGAATAAAACCAAGGTATTCAACCTGTTTTTGGCACCATTGCAATTTCTTTTTAGATGCTTTGTGACCATTCCCTGACAACCATTCTAACAGAGACCAACTATCCTCCTGACTGGCCTCCTGACTTGAACTACAAATCAATAGGTCATCCACATATATAATGAGGACCGAACTATTGGGAGGGGTCCAGGACCTCAGTGTGGTTTGGAGGGCAAGTGAGTAGACTGCAAACGAATCTACATAGCCCTAGGCATTCTACACCAGCTCATCTGGCAATTTTTGTAATATAAATACAAATAGCGCCCTCGTCTGGTGGTCCACAGGAACCAAAAAAAATGCATTTGTTAAATCAGTCACTGTAAAATATTCTGCATCAGACGGAATGGAGGTAAGGAGTGATGGCACATCAGGCACTATTGGGGCTAATGGAACCACCAAATTATTTATGGCCCTCAGATCTTGTACAAACCTGTAAGAGCCACCCGGCTTCTTAACAGAATTGATAGGTGTGTTGTAAGGAGAAACAGTTTCTTCTACCTTCTGTTTACATACTGTAGCAATAGGGAGGGAAGCCTTATTCTTGAAAACCCTTTTTAATTCTGTGTCAAGCTCCTCCCACATAGTTTCTCTCCCTTCTGTGGTATTTAGTTTATAGGCAGTAGCCTGTGTATTACTTGGTTCTATGTGACTAATGCTTTTTACATTTATCCAATCCCAAGCTGGATTATTTCCCAGAATACCATCAATGATCAATCTCATATCTTCCTGTGTGTAATTTCTTCCTAAACATGCCTTTTTTAAATAAGCAAGAGTACCTCCAGGAGATACTGTAGGCTTGGGACAATGTTTAACAATCTTATTAATATCTTCTAATTCTATGGGTTTTTTTAGAATTAGTTCTCCTGCTGTGAGAAAAGGTAGTGTCAATATAGCCAACTCCTTTCCTCCTACGGCCCCCTCATCTTTTCTTTTTCCCTCTTGTTTCTTATCCATGGATCTAAGCTGCATTCTAAATTTCTCCACCTCTCTGCCCTTTCTATGACTGGTGTCACTTCTTCTCCATTGACCCTCCTTTTTCTGTAATTTTATTATATTTACCTGTCCCTGTTCTTCGTATTCCAACTCTCCTTCGTTGTCATTATTTTCCGTAAGGATGCCTTGAACTTGGCTACCCTCTTCTGGTGATTTTATACTAATAATCTGTTTGGGTCTAGTGGAGGGGCCTGGCTGTATTGGTTGTAGATCCGGGACGGGAAGTGGCGCAGGGACAGGGGCAGGGACTGGAGGGGCAGGGGCCGGAGCTGGAGGGGCATTAGGCTGGGGAGTAGTCATCCCCAAACTGATCAAAAAATCATCATCAGCAGCATTTTTAAAACCACTTAATGAAGGATATATATTATACGGAGGGGGTGGGATTGGTGTCTGAACTGATTTCAGTCCAATCTTGGGTCTGCATGTCTTTTCAGATTGATGCTTTTCCTGGCATATTTTTTAATGTATCCAATTTCAACTTCCTCTTTTGTTTTAAAGAGAAAATCAAATTGAACTTTCCCTTGCTATTATCAACCCAATACGGTGACCATTTTAACCAGTTTTCTCCCCCTTTCTTGGGAATGGGTCTGTACTCCCCATAGCTTCTGTCCAGCCTGCCATACAATCCACCCAGGGATTTATTAAATAATAATCCGTCCCACAAACTCTAGCAACATAATCCTTACAATTTTCTCCCTTTTCTGGGGGACCTGGTGGGTAACTACCTCCTTGACCCATATTTAGACAGTGGATAAGACAATTTTACCTTCAAATCTTATTTTGTTCCACACAACAAATTATCTTATACTTCTACGCAACAGAAAGAAAAAGCAAAAGACAGATAAACCAGAATCTGCTCCACAGACTTATTAACCTCTTGATAACTTCCCAAAAGTTATCTCTTCACTGTTTTACCAAAAAACAGTGTGTTCTACCAGAGAACAATCTGTGTTTACCAAAAACACCTTTTTTATAGTGCACTATTTTGTAACTCTACCAAAGAGTTAAGTCTGCTTACCAAAAGCAGCTACAGGTTATCACGGGTCTATATAGACAATACAGAATGATTCAAGACCTTCCCTCAACACAGGGCAAGAAAGAGCTTTTAGTCATAAAAAGACAAAAGGTTTACTTACCAAGTGAGGTGGGTGGTCATCCCGGACGAGCCCCCAGCTGAAAGGAATGATTTTCTTTTCCCCTCAGAGACCCCCGGTCTGTGGAGAGATTCCTGGTTTATCAGCAGAATTCTGGGAACACCCCTTGAACACGGGAATAACGACAGCTTATGTTCAGAGATGTTCAAAGTTTATTAGACATTAATAAGATTATATAGACTACAGATAATCATAAGGGAGGGGGGAGCGAGTTTCAAAACTGTAACTTGTAAGTTTCCATCATGAGCTAACTACATGAAACATAACATATACATTTCTTGGTACAAATTGTTTTGGCTAACTTTCTGCAAAACAGCCAGACAAAGACATTGTCAGGGTCATGTTAGCTTCTGTTGATACATCCTTGAACAACCAAAAACAGTTTCATTAAACTTTTAATATGTCTGCAAAAAGCTAACTTAATACTTAAAATGGCGTACATAATACAAAATGGAAGTTATCTAGATCCTTTCACTCCCTCTCTTCAAAACAGGTGGGGGGAGTTGGTTTGTAGTCCATAGAGATAGTAGGGAACAATAATACCTGATAACAGTCCGGAGGCAGAGAGTACAGGAAGTTATCACTCACAAGGTTTCTGGGTAAATTAACTGCTTTTTCTTGCCATTGTGGAGAGACATAAAAAAATGCTTTAAATAGTATATATAATAGACCAAAAAGGAGCAAATACCAGAAATGTATTGATATCATTTATTGAGTTTACATACACTAGTGAAGATAAGGCACACCATGGGAAGAATTCATTAACGCCCCTTTAACACTAGGGGTACGATCAGGTCCAGCTTTTTCAGGCGGACCTCATCGAACCCTCTTTTCACCCCTATGGACTGGCAGGTGTAAATGGGCTTGTGTCCTGTTACATAAACCTACCTTTAATCTGATCCAGTCCACTAAAAAAAAAATGGAAGGGGTTCAGTTCCCCTCGGTCTAGGCTGATTGGATCGGAGAGCAGTCCAGTGCATATGGACAGTAGAGTCTGTTTACATCTAGCCACCCATAGAGCAGAGTATGGTCTGTCTGTGTCCGGAAACTGAGCAGACATGGCTGTGTCATCCACCCGTTTTGCTCTGATTAGCAGGCAATCAGTGGACAGATCTGCTGATCTCAACGAAGTCTGCCCTATGTGAAAGAGGCCAACAATTACAGTGCATTGATAAAGTATTCATACCCCTTGAAATTTTCCACATTTTGTCATGTTGCAACCAAAAAACGTCAATGTATTTTGTTGGGATTTTATGTGATAGACCAACACAAAGTTGTACATAATTGTGAACTGGAAGGAAAATGATAAATAGTTTTCAAATTTGTTTACAAATAAATATCTGAAAAGTGTGGTGTGCATTTGTATTCAGCCCCCGAGTTAATACTTTGTAGGACCACCTTTCACTGCAATTACAGCTGCAAGTCTTTTTGGGTATGTCTCTACCAGCTTTGCACATCTAGGAGAGTGACATTTTTGCCCAATCTTCTTTGCAAAATATCTCAAGCTCTTTCAGATTGGATGGAGAGCGTCTGTGAACAGCAATTTTCAAGCCTTGCCACAGATTCTCAAATGGATTTAGGTCTGGACTTTGACTGGGCCATTCTAACACATGAATATGCTTTGATCTAAACCATTTCATTGTAGCTCTGGCTGTATGTTTAGGGTCGTTGTTCTGCTGGAAGGTGAACCTTCGCCCCAGCCTCTAGTCTTTTGCAAACTCTAATAGGTTTTCTTCTAAGATTGCCTTTTATTTGGCTCCATCCATCTTCCCATCAACTCTGACCAGCTTCCCTGTTCCTGCTGAAGAAAAGCATCCCCACAATAGGATGCTGCCACCACCATGTTTCACGGTGGGGATGGTGTGTTCAGGGTGATGTGCAGTGTTAGTTTTCCACCACACATAGCATTTTGCTTTTAGGCCAAAAAGCTAAATTTTGGTCTCACCTGACCAGAGCACCTTGTTCCACATGTTTACTGTGTCCCCCACATGGCTTCTCGCAAACAGGATGTCTTATGGCTTTCTTTCAACAATGCTTTCTTCTTGCCACTCTTCCATAAAAGCCAGATTTGTGGAGTGCATGGCTAGTAGTTGTCCTGTGGGCAGATTCTCCCATTTGAGCTGTGGATCTCTGCAGCTCCTCCAGAGTTACCATGGACCTCTTGGCTGCTTCTCTGATTAATGCTCTCCTTGCCTGGCCTGTCAGTTTAGGTGGACGGCCATGTCTTGGTAGGTTTGCAGTTGTGCCATACTCTTTCCATTTTCGGATGATGGATTGAACAGTACTCTGTGAGATGTTCAAAGCTTGGAATATTTTTTTATAACCTAACCCTGCTTTAAACCTTTCCACAACTTTATCCTTGACCTGTCTGGTGTGTTCCTTAGCTTTCATGATGCTGTTTGTTCACTTATGTTCTTTAACAAACCTCTAAGGGCTTCACAGAACAGCTGTGTTTATACTGAGATTAAATTATACACAGACGGACTCTATTTACTAATTAGGTGACTTCTGAAGGCAATTGGTTCCACTAGATTTTAGTTAGGGGTATCAGAGTAAAAGGGGCTGAATACAAATTCAGGCCACACTTTTCAGATATTTATTTGTAAAAAATTTTGAAAACCATTTATCATTTTCCTTCCACTTCGCAATTATGTGCCACTTTGTGTTGTTCTATCACATTGTAAGGGACCGCCTGGCGACACCACTAGCACTCCACTAATCAGGTGTCCCCAGCGCACGAAGTCTAAGTCCCAGAGTACTTGTTCACCAGAGCCCCTGATGGTGGGGATGGACTTGGAGTACCCCGGGACCAGGTCGTGCTTACTGAGGATACCCGTCAGTGGTAGGGGTGGTCGCCAGGGGCTCCCACGGGAGAGAGCCTGATATGAGGAGGTCTGGGAACCCCGCTGAGAGGAATGGATGGATGGATGGATGGATGGCGGAGCAAGTGCAGAGTCAGGCAAGCCGGGTCGGTAACGGGGAGGACAGCACGGTACAAGGCAGCGGGCAGAGAATAGTCGGGTCACACGCCAGGTCATCAACAGTAGGTCAGATCCAATAGGGGACATACGGAAGAGAGGTCAGGCAAAGCAAGGGTCTGGGCAGGAGAATTCAGCAGTGGTCAGGTACAATCCGGGTCAGCAACTTACAGGTACAGGTTCAGATTCAGGATACAGGATACAGTATACAGGGCAAGGACAAGACCAGAAGGCACTGAATGACAGCTCAGGGCCGTTTAAATATCGCGCCCTGCGCTGCCATTGGTGCCCAGCGGGCGGCCGCGGCTCCTATTGCGCATGCGCGAACTCACGCGCCGCGGCCGGCCCGGACCTAGAGCCCGCGTCCCTGCACAGGGCGGCATACTGCGCCTGCGCCGGGACCATCGCGGCGGGGATCGAGGGGATCCCTGACAGGAATGGATCTGGAGCACAACTAGATCCAGCTTCTGGTCTAGTGTGCTTAGAGGGGAAACCATGCATTCCCATGTCAAGTGCCCCATTGTTTATTGCACAGTACCATGGTCTAGGACATAGAGGATGGAAAACGACATGTGAAACATTATTGCAGGATTTTTACATTACAGGCTTATCTAGGTTGGTGAAAGAATATGTTTCTAGGTGCATTACATGTATAACAGCCCGCGTCCCTGCACAGGGCAGCATACTGCGCCGGGACCATCGCGGCGGGGATCGAGGGGATCCCTGACATTGCCCCCCCCCTACGGGCAACCTCCGGATGCCCACCCGATCTCTCCACCACGGGTGGTCACGAAGAAACCGCCGGACAAGTCTGGGTGCATGGACATTATGGGCTGGTTCCCAAGAATTGTCCTCGGGGCCATAGCCCTTCCATTTTATAAGAAATTGGGTCTGGCCCCCCCTTCTTCGGCACTTCAGGATCGTTTCCACCTCATATTCTTCTTGTCCCTCCACCGTTATGGCCTCCGGAGGTCTGGATTCTCGTTCTGGGAAGGCATCCGGGATCACCGGTTTAAGTAAGGACACGTGGAAAACAGGATGAATTTTGAATGTTTCAGGGAGGGTAAGTTCATATGTTACCTCGTTGATCATTCGCTTCACACAAAAAGGCCCCACGAATTTAGGTCCCAATTTCTTTTAGGGACAAAGCATTCTCAAGTTGGTTGTTGCCAACCATACCTTATCCCCAGGCTTCAGCACCAGGTTCCCTCTTCGTTTCTTGTTATATGCATTCTTGTTATCCTCCTGGGCCCGAGCGATGGCTTCCTGTAGTACTTTGTTGTTCGAGGAGAAGAAGTTTAATGCGTCTTGCGTTGCCGGAACTGGGCATTCAGAGACCAAATCAGGAAGAAAGACAGGGTGAAATCCGTAGTTAGAGAAGAACGGAGATTGCCCTGTCGTTGAATGGCTTGCGTTGTTATATGCAAATTCCGCTAAAGGTAACAGTGGTAACCAATTATCCTGAAGGAAGGATGTGTAGCAACGCAAGTATTGTTCTAGGGTCTGGTTGGTCCTCTCGGTCTGTCCGTTGGTCTGAGGGTGGAAAGCAGAGGAGAGGGACAACTTGATATCCAGGGCCTTGCACAGGGCCCTCCAAAATCTAGATGTAAATTGGACCCCACGATCCGAGACAATGTCCTCCGGGATTCCATGTAATCTTACGATTTCCTGGATGAATATTCGCGCAGTCTCGGACACAGACGAAGTCTTCCTCAATGGTACAAAGTGAGCCATTTTCGATAATCGATCGATGACCACGAAGATCGGGGTGTGTTCTTGGGACGGTGGGAGCTCGACTACAAAGTCCATTGCGATCCCTTGCCATGGTCGTTCAGGAATCGGCAAGGGATGCAGCAGTCCCCAAGCCTTGTTCCTCGATGGCTTGTTTTTCTGGCAGATGGTACAGGATCTTACATAGAGTTTACAATCCTTGGCCATACTTGGCCACCGAAAAGAGCGTTGGAGAAGCTCCAGGGTCTTGGCTGGGCCAAAGTGTCCCGCCATCGGGTGGTCATGGCAATGTCCCAGGACAAGGGTCCGGACCTCTTCAGGGACCATGACCAACCCATCCTTCCATAGGAGTCCCCCCTTGTTCTGGAGGGACACACCAACTGGGACTGACGCAGCCGTGGATGCCTCCAATAGCTTGGACCGAAGGTCCGTCTGGAGCGCCAAGAAATTTCCTGCAGACAGAATCGTATCAGGTACCGGATCTTCTTTGGAGTCTTCAAACATGCGAGATAGTGCATCAGGTTTCGTATTTTTAGATCCGGGCCTATACGTGATGTGAAAAATGAACCTGGAGAAGAACAATGCCCATCTTGCCTGCCGTGGGCGTAAGCGTTTGGCGGTCCTCAGGTACTCGAGATTCTTGTGATCTGTGAAGATCAAGATGGGGTGCGAGGCACCTTCTAGCAGGTACCTCCATTCTTCGAGAGCTGTTTTGATGGCCAACAACTCTCGATCGCCGATATCGTAATTCTTTTCTGCTGGGGTAAGTTTCCTTGAGAAGAACGCTACAGGATGGAGCAATTCTTTGGTGCCCTTTCGCTGGGACAGGATGGACCCCACCGCATTCTCTGAAGCGTCTACTTCCAAGATGTATGGCAGGGCAGCGTCCGGGTGGCCCAGAATGGGTGCCGAGGTAAAGAGCTTCTTCAAGGCCTCAAAGGCTTCCTGAGCCTCCGGCGTCCATCTGAACTGGGTTCCAAGCTTGGTGAACTGAGTTATGGGGGAGACCAGACCCGAGAAGTTCTTAATGAACTTCCGGTAGAAATTCGCAAAACCGATAAACCGCTGGACGCCTTTTTTGTCCGCGGGTACCGGCCACTCCAAAATCGCCGAGACTTTCTGAGGGTCCATTGCGACCCCCGCGGTGGAGATAATCAACCCCAGGAACGTAATGCTAGGTTGCTCAAAGCAACACTTATCTGCCTTGGCGTATAACCCATGCTGACGTAACCGCCCCAACACCCTTGCCACATGTATCCTGTGATCCTTCAGGGAGGATGAGAAAATTAGTATATCGTCCAGGTAAACGATAACGAAAATGTCCAGGTAATCCCTAAAAATATCGTTTACAAAATGCTGAAATGTGGCTGGTGCATTGCACAGACCAAATGGCATGACCAGGTATTCAAAGTGCCCAAACCGTGTACGGAACGCAGTTTTCCACTCGTCCCCCTCCCTTATGCGAACTAGGTTGTACGCCCCCCTTAGATCAAGTTTAGTAAATATGACCGCAGCCTTCAGGCTCTGAAATAACTCTGGCACTAACGGTAATGGGTAACGATTTTTAATCGTGACCCTGTTCAGCTCCCGGTAGTCTATACATGGTCTCAGAGATTTGTCTTTTTTTTCCACGAAGAAGATCCCCGCCCCTGCTGGTGAAGTGGAGGGACGGATGAACCCCTTCAGGAGACTGTCCTCTATGTATTCCTTCAGGGCCCCCAATTCAAGTTCCGATAGGGGAAAAATTTGCCCAAAAGGAATCTCAGAGCCAGGTAACAGGTCAATGGGACAGTCATACGGGCGGTGGGGGGGCAGGGCATCTGCTCCCCGTTTACTGAACACTTCCAGGAATTCATGATATTCTGTGGGAATAACCTTTTCAGATCAGAATCCCCCTCAGAGCATAGGAGGACCTGGGGGCCTGCCGGGCCTGAAGTGCGACAGTGTTCCTGACAGTATGGGGAAGGGAACAAGATTGACCCGGTTTCCCAGTCAATTTGGGGGTTATGGGCCCGTAACCAAGGGAGCCCCAAAATGACTGGGAACAGAGGTGACGCAATGGCATCCAGGCGGAGGAATTCCTGGTGTTGGTTGGCAATGGTAGTGGCAATGGGGGGAGTTTCCTGATTAACTACTCCTGATTTTATCTGGGAACCATCGGCCAAAAATATGTTAAAACCTCTCTTTCTGGGTTGGAGGGGAATTTTCTGCTGACGAGCAAAGTCTAAATCCAGAAAACAACTGCATGCCCCCGAATCAATTATGGCTGTCACTTCCACGGTCCTTTCGGGAAGCTGAAAGGAGAGGGGTACAACTAAGTATTGGGAAGGACTGACATTGCCAATAGACAAGGAAGAAAAAGAGGTACACTTACTCATTTTCTGAGGGCAGGATCGTACCATATGACCGGCTTCCCCGCAGTAGAGGCAGAGGTTCTGCGAGCGTCTCCGCTGGTGTTCTTCTGGCGATAATTTGGGCCGAGCCAGGCCTAGTTGCATGGGTTCTGGAACATCTCCTGGGAGTGGATTCTGGATACTTGGTCTGGGTGGTTGGCTGGGGCCTAGGAATGGACCCCAGTTGTTTCCATGACCCTGGCCGGACCTCTCAAACCTGCGTTCCCGCAGTTGTCGGTCAATCTTTATCGTCAGGGCAATTAGGTCCTCTAATGACTCAGGAACCTCTACCCGGGCCAGCTCATCCTTTAGGGGTTCTGATAGCCCCATGCGGAACTGGTGCAACAAAGCAAACTCGTTCCAGCGAGTGTCCCCCATCCAGCGCCTAAAATCTGAGGCGTATTCCTCTGCCGCCCGACGGCCCTGTCGGAGTGTGTATAAGATTGCTTCGGCAGAAGCAGCCCGCTGCGGGTCATCATATAGGATGGCCATCGCCTCAAAGAAGTCCTTGACTGTTCCTAGGTGTGGGTCATTGTTTCCCCTTAACCGATGGGCCCAATCTTGGGGTTCGCCCTGCAACAGTGAGATTATAAATCCCACCTTCACTGATTTGGTCAAAAAGGTACGGGGTTGAAGTTCAAAAAATAGGAGGCAGGACTCACGGAATGACCTGAAGCGTGTGCGGTCCCCGTGAAAACGCTCCGGTAGGGGTACCCGGGTTTCCGCCATAGGTAGCGGGGCGGAGGCCCCTGATGCTGGCTCAAGAGCAGCCGGGGGTGCAGAAACTGGGGCCTGTGGGGCTGGGTCAGATAGGGAGCAGGTCTGGAAGCGGTTCTCCAGCTGCATACATTTATCCTGCAGGGCTGCTACAGCCTGCGTCAGGTTAGATAGATGCCTGCAAATTTCTTCCAGCGGGGAGGGCCCTCAGTCATGGCCTTCTGGTACTGTAAGGGACCGCCTGGCGACACCACTAGCACTCCACTAATCAGGCGTCCCCAGCGCACGGAGTCTAAGTCCCAGAGTACTTGTTCACCAGAGCCCCTGATGGTGGGGATGGACTTGGAGTACCCCGGGACCAGGTCGTGCTTACTGAGGATACCTGTCAGTGGTAGGGGTGGTCGCCAGGGGCTCCCACGGGAGAGAGCCTGATATGAGGAGGTCTGGGAACCCCGCTGAGAGGAATGGATGGATGGATGGATGGCGGAGCAAGTGCAGAGTCAGGCAAGCCGGGTCGGTAACGGGGAGGACAGCACGGTACAAGGCAGCGGGCAGAGAATAGTCGGGTCACACGCCAGGTCATCAACAGTAGGTCAGATCCAATAGGGGACATACGGAAGAGAGGTCAGGCAAAGCAAGGGTCTGGGCAGGAGAATTCAGCAGTGGTCAGGTACAATCCGGGTCAGCAACTTACAGGTACAGGTTCAGATTCAGGATACAGGATACAGGATACAGGGCAAGGACAAGACCAGAAGGCACTGAATGACAGCTCAGGGCCGTTTAAATATCGCGCCCTGCGCTGCCATTGGTGCCCAGTGGGCGGCCGCGGCTCCTACTGCGCATGCGCGAACTCACGCGCCGCGGCCGGCCCGGACCTAAAGCCCGCGTCCCTGCACAGGGCGGCATACTGCGCCTGCGCCGGGACCATCGCGGCGGGGATCGAGGGGATCCCTGACACACATAAAATCCCCAAAAAAATACATTTACGTTTTTGGTTGTAACATGACAAAATGTGGAAAATTTCAAGGAGTATGGATACTTTTTCAAGGCACTGTACATTTTAAGCATATTGTAAACATTTTAAACATTAAACCATCTTGTATACATTGAAAAAGGCAGGCTGTAGGGCGTTTCTATTTGATTTAGGCTTTCTTTTTTAAATATGAGTATTTTTTTAACAATTGGGGTAATGGTGAATAGATAAGGGTCAACTTTTATTTTTATTTAGAGCCCCCAAATGTTTTACGTTGTTTTACCGCAATGCATGCTAGTAAATGAAGCACGGTGCAGTGCTCTGTGGTGTCATTCATTTTTAAGACACCTCAATTCAGCTAAGCAGCACAGCAAAACGGCAGTCGTGCTTTATGCTAATATATGTACTATCTGTGCGTTGTGGTGTGCTGCATTTTAAAAATATTCTTCATTGCTGTGCTCTGGCAGCCTTCCTCAACATAACCTATGTTAATTGTTACAAAGATACAGCAGATAACATATATGTTACACCAATTATTATCTGTTAGGAGGACACAACTTATAACACTATATGGGAATTCTGAACTTCATTTTAAGCCTTTAGCCTATCCTATCCTCAGCCTGTCTATTCTAGTTTTTATTACTCACTGGTATCTATCATTAGCACACTGTGTTCATGTACTGTATATTGTTCACATACATAGTATATGTAGACTGATAACAAACAGAACCTGAGTTTATGTTGGTGAAAACACAGACCTGTCAGGAACTTAACAAGTGTATGCAATGTACAGAACTTTCACCAGTATGCAGAACTGTACAGTCTTATCAACAAATCTATGTTGTGGCAACTTCAGTTAAAGCATGGTCTGTTATGTACATAAACAGAGATGTGTACAATGGCAGACTTCAGCTCCATGCACACTGGAGTTTTAATAACGCTGATAACGTTAGCTGTGTAAAGTCAAATTAAAAATGTGAGTTTTTCAGTGTTTTCTAGCATTTTTGTATTAGCGTTTAGCGGCGTTTTGCACTGTATTTTTAGAGTTTTTTTTACCAAAAAGAATAATTTTTTTGGGTCAAAAAAAACTTCCAAAAACTCTGGTTTGTTGCATTTTACCACGTTTTTCAGTGTTAGAGCGTGTTTACAGCTAAAAAACTCCTCTAGAAACCCACTAGTTCTGGTAGTTTTTTTCCAGCCAAAAGACGCCACTGCCAAAAAACATTGATTACAGTCTGTGTGTGCATGGACACATAGGATAAAATGCTGGGGAGTTTACTGGCTGTAGAAAAAAGTCAAAAGCCAAAAATAGCCACTGTAAAAACATCCAATGTGCATGAAGACTTCACATCCTTCCTTCTTAGGGCTCATGTACTCGGGGTGTTTGGAAAACTCTTCTGAGCAATGTAAACTGACTGCTGGAAAACGTAGGTTAAAAAAGTCAGTTTAGCTGCGTTTGCATACCGTGTTTATGCGCGTTTAGACTTGTTTATGCGCATTTACGTTCAGAAGCGTTTCTAAAGGATAACCTCAGGAGACCCTCCCAGATGCCCAGAATGCAATGAAAAACAGTAAATAATTAACTATTTCAGATGTTTTGAGAGACATAGAGAGAGCAGAAGCAGAGAAAGCAGTATGTGTTGAGATGACCTGTCTTTTTTGGTTGTATTCACTATGGATCCCATCATGAGCATAACGCAGCACGTTCTACCATTTTTCCTTCCCGGAAATCCTAGAACTGACTGTGCTGGTGTACTAGGTCCATTTGAATACATGGAAAACGCTTTGCATACATTTCTGATGATGGAAAAAGGCTCTGGACAGCATCTGGATATGGAACAGTTAAAAAAAGCTTCTAAATGCAAACACTTATAAACACAGTTAACCGCATTTACAAGCGTTTACAAGCATTTGGGGTTTGAAACGCCAGTTAAATCTACTCCTGAACGCAAGTTTAATGCATTAAAAAAAACGACTGTAAATGACTCTGTGTACATGGACACATAGGAAAACATTAGGGAGAGTTCCGGGGCTGCTGAAAAAAATGCTGAACAGCTCCTGAAAGTCAGTTTAGCAGCTGCAGTGTACATGAGCCCTAAGATCTAGTTTTTTAAGCTCTAGCAACTTATATCTTCAAGACAGAAACATAAAGTGTCCAGCTTCTTCAGGTGCAAGCAATGCACAGTTATATTGTTTGAAAATGTACGTTTATCATGTTGTAGAACGTAGTATAAAGAGTGGTATGTACAAGCATTTTTACAATTGAACTGTTATATACAGTAAATATTATTATTATCATTGTTATACAGGATTTATATAGCGCTAATAGTTTGCGCAGCGCTTTACAATATAAAGGGGGTCAGTACAATTACAATACAGTTCAATACAGAAGGAATAGGAGGACCCTGCTCATGGAGCTTACAATCTGAATGTATGTGCTGTCACAGACTTTGATGGACCCGCTGGGGGAATATAAATGCAGCACTCTTGTCTTAAACAGGGGTTATCAGTAAATTTAGCTGTGATAGGTTGTAGTTAACCTGGCTGAACTGTAGTCTTTGTGATCATTTGAGTTTTCTCCTACGCTCAGTGTAGTTGTAGTTCCTCTCTTTTGCCAGTCGGTGTCAGTGGTACCTTTGCTATTAGTATGATGAGCTGCAGTGAAAACTGAGTTATGAATATGCATATTTCTCTCAGCCAATCAGCAGGAGTTTCCTTTGGACACTAAGCATGCTGGGAGATTTTATAAATATTAGGAGAGGTCAGGTGATTGGGGACTTCCCACCCAGACCAAGGTCTGGTGTGGCTGTGTGAGGAACTGGTGTTATGGGTTGGCCTGAAGCCTAAGGCCCAGCCATGTGCTCGAGGCTCTGTTTGATGTCTGGAAGCGTGAAGGAAAGGATGAAGACCTGAGATGAAGTACTCATCTCAGAAGTTACTCTGCCATAGAATGGGAAACTGTGGAGAACCTGGGAAACCATCAAGATGCCCCATTCCAGAAAATTCCTAAATTTTTCTTGTGAGTTCTCTTTTTAGTTGCAATAGGAGACAGCTGTTGCTACAAAAGTACAGATTGCTGGTTACAACTCATGGATGTTCAATTCCTATCACCCGATTCCCAGAACATGCAGTTATTTTTCACATTTAGCCCTGCTGTGGGTAAACAGCGGGGTTTAGAGCCAACAGTTGGCTCTTTTGTAAAGCGATCTGAGCAGCTAACTAGCTGATGGATCGGTTTTACAGGCAGCAGGAGGTGATGTTCCTCACTTCCATTGCCTTCTGCAAGCTGTCTGGATCTCCCCCTGTTTGGTGGAGGCATGCTCCAGTCCAGTCCCACCCCTTGCTGTCAATTGGCGGAGAGCACCACCAGTCAGAGCCAGGTGTTTTCTGTCTCCAACAGCTCCCAAGAAGAACGCAATCTGAGCCGGGCAGCCATGTGGAGAACACCTGGCTCTGGCTGACGGTTCTCTCCACCAATCTGCAGCAGGAGGTGGAACTGTTATTTCTGTTTGCTTTTTAATAAAATAATTTATATTTATTTGTAGTTATTATCTGCAGAATATTATGTACAGTTATGACCAAAAATATTGGAACCCCTGCATTTCTGTCAAATAATGCACCACTTCAGCCAGAAAATTGTTGCAATTACAAATGTTTAGGCATTTTCATGTTTTTTACTTTTGTTTGTACTGGTATGACACAAAAAAGTGAAGAAACAAAAAGCCAAATCTGACACATTCCACACAAAACCCAAAAACGGACTGGAGAAAATGATTGCCATCTTTTAAAAATTGTAAATAATTGCATTTCAGGTTTGTGATGCTCCTGTAATTTGTAATTAAACTCATCTTTATTTAAGAGGGGCTGACAATATAGAAATCACACCACCAACCAGTTAAAATTGTGAAAAATTGACTCACCCTTTCTGTTGTTTGTCTCTTGTGTGCCACATGTAGCATGGAGAAGAGAAAGAACAGCAAAAAATTGTTGAGAACATAAATTGTGGAAAAGCATGGACAATCTCAAAGTTACAAGTCCATCCCCAGAGATCTTAATGTTCCTGTGTCCACTGTTTGCAACATTGTCAAGAAGTTTACAGCCCATGACACTCTAGATAATCTCCCTGAACGAGGATGAAAGAGAAAAATTGATCAAAGATTGCAACGGATTGTTTGAATGGTGACTAAAGAACCTCAATCAACTTCCAGACAAATTTAAGCTGACCTTCAGGCATAGGGTACAACTGTGTCAGCTCGCACTAAACATTGCCATCTGAATGAAAAGGGATGCTATGGTAGGAGACCCATGTGGACCCCACTGCTGACACAGAAACATAAAAAAGCCAGACTGGAGTTTACCAAAACCTACCTGAGGAAGTCAAAATCCTTTTGGGAGAATGTGCTGTGGACAGACGAAACAAAATTACAGCTTTTTGGTAAAGCCCATCATTCTACTGTTTTCAGGAAAAGCAATGAATCCTTTAAAGAAAAGAATATAGTCCCTACAGTCAAACATGGTGGATGTTCACTGATGTTTTGGGGTTGCTTTGCTGCGTCAGACACTGGATGTCTTGACCGTGTGCATGGCATTATGATATCTGAAGACTACCAAAGAATTCTAGGTGGGGCAATGTAGGGCCTGGTGTCAGAAAGTTGGATCCTAGTCAGAGGTCATGGGTCTTACAGCAGGACAATGACCCAAAGCACACGTCAAAAAGCACCCAAAAATGGTTTCAGACAAAGCGCTGGAGAGTACTGAACTGGCCAGCAATGAGTCTAGATCTCAGTCCCATAGAGCACCTGTGGAGATCTCAAAACTGCAGTAGGGAAAAAGAACTCTTCCAATCTAAGAGACCTGGAGCAGTTGGCAAAAAAAGAGTGGCCCTAATTCCAGTAGAGAGGTGTAAGAAACACATTGATGGTTACAGGAAGCGACTGATTTCAGTTATTTTTTCCAAGGGGCGTCCTACCAAATATTAAATTAAGGGTGCCAATAATTTTGTCCAGTCCATTTTTGGGGTTTTGCGTGGAATGTGCCAGATTTGGCTTTATGTATCTCCACTTTTTTTGTGTCATACCAATACAAACAAAAGAAATATACATGAGAATGCCTAAACATTTGTAATTGCAACAATTTTCTGGGCAAAGTGGTGCATCTGACAGAAATACAGGGGTGCCAATATTTTTGGCCATGACTATATATAAATAATTCTGCTTAGTGCTGTCACAAGGGATGTTTGCATTCCTTGTGGCAGCAATAAAGTGATTGAAAAAACATTAAAGTGACAGTATAAAAATAAATAAATAAATAATGTAAAAATGTAAAGCACCCCTGCCCCCTCAGCTCGCACACAAAGGCAAACACACGCATTGGTCTCGCACACAACAGTGATCGTCCCACACATGAGGTATCAACGCGAACATCAGATCATGGGCAGTAATTCTAGCACCACACCTCCTGCATAAATCTAAAGTGGTAACCTGTAAAGGCTTTTAAAGTGTTGACTATGGATATTAAAATTGATGCCTTTTGTTGCAGTTGCACAAAAGTGCACAGGAGTGCGCAATTTTAAAGCGTGACGTGTTTGGTATCTACTTTAACATCATCTTTTATCTTGTACTAAACAAAAATTATTGTGTTTTTTTGCATTAAAATTCAAAAAAGTGTTTTTGTTTTTTTTTTAAACTGTGTTTGAAAAACTGCTGTACACCGTTTGACATAAGAAATTGCAGGATATCGTATGTACTCTCCAGCGCCTCAGGATATGCACAGCCAAAAGGGAAGCCAAGGGAACCAGGACAGCGACAACCAAAGGAAATGCTTCAGGGGTGCAGCCCTCCTCAGACGGGGAGATCAGCCACTAGATAGAGAAAAAACAGGTGGCGCACACACCTAGTGCATTATTCAAGGTTTATTGAAAGGAGTGAAAAATAAAAACATACTCACAGAGGAAGCATGTACCTAAAAAGAATTTGCATAATGATGATGGCCACAATGGCAAGCAAGGTGTTCCAACTGTCAGTGCGGTCAAATGACTGATGCGTTTCAGGGACGAATCCCTTTCCTCAGAGCTACTGACTAGCCTCTGATGCAGATGTGTAATGAATGGATGATGGGAGCCTTGCTGGTGATGCATCACCAGCAAGGCTCCCATCATTCATTCATTACACATCTGCACTCCTTTCAATAAAGCCCCTTTCATTTTTAAAAGCTCCAGATATTTCTAAAAGCACCTCTGCCTAATAAAAAACATTAACTCTTCATATTTTCCATCTTGGGAATTTTTTTTTTTTTATCAGGACAAGTGGATTTTCATGAGGGACAAGTACATTTGGACCCCGATTTAGTCCTTGGACAAGTAGGTTTTTTAAAAAATGTCACATCCCTGCTCTTTTCTTATACTGCTGTCTACCTTGTATTTTTGTATAAGAAGTCTGCTAATCTACTGCTTTATTTGACTCGGTGTGTCCTGTGCCCTCCACCTCTCTCCCTGAATTGTTGTTTTGAGCAATAAATTCATTTTTGTTCAGCATAAAAGAGACTGGCGCCCATTATACTACACTGTCTACCACCCATCTTGCCTTGTAACCTGCACCCTGCGGTGAAATGTCAGCCCTCCCTGTCTCTGAGGGTAACCACTACTCCTCTGGAGGTCGGGGGGGGGGGTTGCTACATTAAAAAAAAATGTCTGAGACAAGTTCTATCCCAACTGGGACAAAGTTTGTCTCTGACACTTTTTATTAATTTCCCCCCTCTTTGTCAACAGGACTGACAGCTAACTGACAGGACAAAAGCTAGAGAGGTGTAATGCCTCAGAAAGTTGGCCAGAGCAAACAGAAGTTAGCAGAGTACACGGGCCAAAGCTGGACAGTTCCTGATGAATCGGCCAAAACTCACTTAGTGGGTGGTCCAGTCTGTCACCAACCCACCCGACATCCTCCAAGGGAAAAATGGTATAAAAATGAGAGTGTATTATTTAGGAGACAATAGCCACACATATTATACAGTGTATGGAGAATATGTAAGCACCTTGGTTGGGCCACGATGTAGGTATGGTATTGGTTTATGAGGGAGTGTATGAGGGAGACGCAAAGCAGATTTTATTTTGCAATAAACATTAGAATGTAATATTTCAAGGACAGTAGTCAGAGAGGCTGCACGGTATACACTTACCGGCCACTTTATTAGGTACACTTGTTCAATTGCATGGTAACACAAATTGCTAATCATCCAATCACATGGCAGCAATTCAATGTATTTAGGAATGTAGATGCGGTGAAGACGATTTGCTGAAGTTCAAGCCAAGCATCAGAATGGGGAAGAAAGGGGATTTAAGTGACTTTGAACGTGGCATGGTTATTGGTACCAGATGGGCTGGTCTGAGTATTTCAAAAACTGTTGACCTACTGGGATTTTCACGCACAACCATCTCTAGGGTTTACAGAGAGTGGTCCAAAAAAGAGAAACTACCCAGTGATCAGCAGTTGTGTGGACAAAAATGCCTTGTTGATGTCAGAGGTCAGAGGAGAATGGGCAGACTGGTTCGAGATGACAGAAAGACAATAGTAACTCATGTCAATATGGACCAAAATCTCTGAAGAATGTTTCCAACACCTTGTTGAATTTATGACATGAACAATTAGGGTAGTTCTGAACGCAAAAGGGGGTCAAACCTGGTACTGGCAAGGTGCACCTAATAAAATGGCCAGTGAGTGTATAAGCAGATTGGTAAGTCCGCAATGTAAAAGACAGAGTCAGGGCAGGTTTTATTCTGCAATAAATATTGAAGTGTAATATTTCAGAGGTAATGGCCTCAATTATTGTACAATAACTGGAGAGTATGTAAGCAGGGTTTGAGGGGGATGAAACATCGTCCTGGAAGACTGGCAATTTCTTCCCCCTCCCCTTCCTCACTGTCAGCACCCTAACCCTCTTCTTCATAGCTCCTCTGCTGCCCTCTGCTACCTAAGCCTCATGGGATTAAAGGCAGTAGGCAAAGGATCCTGATGCAGGACACCCTGGAAGCCTGGGTACCTAATCATGAACACTTCCGGGTTGAAGATGTGCCAGGCAGGATGTGTGTGAATTTTTCCTGTCGAAATGTGGACAGCAGGTTAGTGCCATTATCACATATGACCTTGCCTAGTAAAGGATGGCATGGGTTTAGCTACCTCATGGATGGATGTGGATTTCTGCCAGAATCTTCTATACAGTGTGACTCCTTTTCGCTAGACATGCCAGCTGCAAAACAGTGTGGCAGCATTTTCCCTGGGCCCCAGGCTCTGGGGCACATGGGGTGATGGGTCGTTCTGATGAGTCAGAAGATGAAGCATTTGTAGATGGGGTAGAGGCAGGAGTGGACTGACAACTCATGGGACCCCTGTGTCCTCATCCACACTTAAACCACACCCAAAAAAGCCTATGAAAGGTACCAGGGGCATCTCATGGGGCCCCCTACTGACCCTGGGCCCTCGGGCAGTGCCCAAGTTCTCGAAAGGTCAGTCCGCCCCTTGGTAAAGGTGACTGCGCTGTCAGTGACACCAAGGACATAAGGTAGCACCACTAGCTTCAGTGATGTACACCATACTGCAAGCTTCCCAGCCACCAAAAGATTTACCCAGTTTGCAGTGAAGAAACTATAGCATCCTTGCCCCTGCCTGCTGGACCATGTATCCATGATCATGTGAACCCTGCAGCTGACAGCATTTTTTAGATCTGCAGACCATATTGGAATAAAATCATATCAAATGTGCATGGCTATCACTAAAAGAGGGTAAACAAAAAAAGTACCAGTTAGGCTTGGTTCCTTTGTGCTATGCGAGTTTTCACGCAATTTTATGTGTGATTATGTAGTGCGACTTTGATGCAACTTTGCTTATGCTATGCGGCTAAATCGTACTGTAAATCGCGCCAAAGTAGCACAGGAAGCAAATCGCTCCAAAGTTGCACCTTTTCCAAACTCACACCATGCTGAGTTACGTTGATGGGAAAACACATTGAATATGATGTGTTTTCTCTTGTCATGCGACTCTGTATGACTTAAACCAATGCAGGAGTCACACTAGTGTGAACCAGCACTAAACCATACATTTGGGGATATTGTACTGTAAATGCGCAAAACTTTGTGTGCAAGCCCGGAAGCTCAGGAACTAGTCAGTGTATGACATTCCATATAATGGTGCTTGGATTATACACTCCAATGGTTAATACTTGTACATACACTGATCCATGGTTGATTCTTGTACATACACTGATCCATGGTTGATTCTTGTACATACACTGATCCATGGTTGATTCTTGTACATACACTGATCCATGGTTGATTCTTGTACATACACTGATCCATGGTTGATTCTTGTACATACACTGATCCATGGTTGATTATTGTACATACACTGAGCCATGGTTGATTATTGTACATACACTGATCCATGGTTAATACTTGTACACAGTGGTGTATTTAGGTTTTGTGCTGCCCTAGGCAACACAAAAATCGGACACCCCTCCTTCCCCAGCGGAGAGAGCCTGACACAGACCTACACCAGACCCCCCATGGAGAGAGCCTGACAGTGACCAAAAACACCCCCACCCGAGAGAGCCTTCCACTAATCCCCCCCCCCCCCCGCCGGCGACAGAGAGAAAGACACTCACCTTCACAGCTCTGGGCATCCCCGGGAATGACAGTTGGGCTCCTGCATCCACCATCAAGCGGCCCGCAGCTTCTCTTGGTCCCACCTGCTCCCTATGCTGCATATGTTCCTTCTTCTGGAGGGCAGTGCTGCCCCCCTAAAAAATGCCTCCCTAGGCAAGTGCCTTGTTTACCTTGTGGTAAATATACCCCTCCTTGTACATACACTGATCCATGGTTGCTTCTTGTACATACACTGAGCCATGGTTGATTCTTGTACATACACTGATGCATGATTAATTATTGTACATACACTGATACATGGTTGATTCTTGTACATACACTGATCCATGGTTGATTCTTGTACATACACTGATCCATGGTTGATTCTTGTACATACACTGATCCATGGTTAATACTTGTACATACACTGATCCATGGTTGATTCTTATACATACACTGATCCATGGTTGATTCTTGTACATACACTGATCCATGGTTGATTCTTGTACATACACTGATCCATGGTTGATTCTTGTACATACACTGATCCATGGTTGATTATTGTACATACACTGATCCATGGTTGATTCTTGTACATACACTGAGCCATGGTTGATTATTGTACATACACTTATCCATGGTTGATTCGTGTACATACACTGATTCATGGTTGATTCTTGTACATGCACTGATCCATGGTTGATTCTTATACATACACTGATCCATGGTTGATTCTTGTACATACACTGATCCATGGTTGATTCTTGTACATACACTGATCCATGGTTGATTCTTGTACATACACTGAGCCATGGTTGATTATTGTACATACACTTATCCATGGTTGATTCGTGTACATACACTGATTCATGGTTGATTCTTATACATACACTGATCCATGGTTGATTCTTGTACATACACTGATCCATGGTTGATTCTTGTACATACACTGATCCATGGTTGATTCTTGTACATACACTGAGCCATGGTTGATTATTGTACATACACTTATCCATGGTTGATTCGTGTACATACACTGATTCATGGTTGATTCTTGTACATGCACTGATCCATGGTTGATTCTTGTACATACACTGAGCCATGGTTGATTCTTGTACATGCACTGAGCCATGGTTGATTCTTGTACATACACTGATCCATGGTTGCTTCTTGTACATACACTGATCCATGGTTGATTCTTGTACATACACTGATGCATGATTGATTCTTGTACATACACTGATACATGGTTGATTCTTGTACATACACTGATCCATGGTTGATTCTTGTACATACACTGATCCATGGTTGCTTCTTGTACATACACTGATCCATGGTTGATTCTTGTACATACACTGATGCATGATTGATTCTTGTACATACACTGATACATGGTTGATTCTTGTACATACACTGATCCATGGTTGATTCTTGTACATACACTGATCCATGGTTAATACTTGTACATACACTGATCCATGGTTGATTCTTATACATACACTGATCCATGGTTGATTCTTATACATACACTGATCCATGGTTGATTCTTATACATACACTGATCCATGGTTGATTCTTATACATACACTGATCCATGGTTGATTCTTATACATACACTGATCCATGGTTGATTCTTGTACATACACTGATCCATGGTTAATACTTGTACATACACTGATCCATGGTTGATTCTTATACATACACTGATCCATGGTTGATTCTTGTACATACACTGATCCATGGTTGATTCTTGTACATACACTGATATTTTTTATATGACACCATAGCCATTTTTTTAATATGGTATGTCCTTTGGCTTGGCACATGAGCACTTCAATGCTAAGCAAGCATTTTTTTTAAGTCTTCAAGAATTTCTTGCTGTGCATCTTAAGCAGGGGGCACAGCAGCAACATTATTTTAATAGCCGTTATGAGTAGCTAATCTGTACTTCCCCGTGTTCTTTTCTTTTATCCATTTTTTCTGTCTCCTGTTCCTCCTTCCCCCTCCCCTATCAAGTTTCCCTGTGTCCTCTTTCCTTTTCTATTTTTTCCCTTTCCTTTCCCCCTCTTTCCCCCTGCTCATTTACTCCTCTCCTACTGCCCCCCCCCCCCCCTTCATTTTTTTCTTTCCTTACCTCCTCCCACCCAGAATACTCCCCACCTTCTTCCTTTATTTTTCCCCTTCCCCTCCTTCTTCTTTCTGTCTGCCTGAATCTATACATAGTATGCAGTTCTTGCTTTCCTGAATTTAGAGAGGTTTCTCATTAGTCTTGTAAAGATGAAAAAGATGTGTTAAAAAGATAATATTGTAGGAGTGCAACCGCTTCTTTGTATGTGCGTTAGCTGAAAACAGTGGAATGTTATGCCGCCTGCCAGGGCCGTGGATAAGGGGGTACCACCAGTCCTTCTGTATGGGGCTCAGGCCAGCAGTGGGCAGCTGGGTGAATCAAATGTGGGCAGGGAGGGTGATCGGCATGGCGGGGGAGCAATTACAGTATAGCTTTCTCTGCAGCAGATGAAAGCTGGCTTCTTCTCTTCTCCCTCCCGCTAGCTTTTAACCGCTGCAGACAGAGCCATACAGGGGATTGGTTCCAGTAATTGCCCCACTTCCACACCCATCATCCTCCCTGTGCGCCATACATTTCCCCTGCTGCCCAAGCCCTCCTGTGTGCCCCCACCCCTGCAGTGCTGCTGGCATCCCTCCTCTCCTTCACATCAACAGCTGTAAGCACACAATAGGATCCTTTAGGATGAAGTGTGGGGGAAGGGTCAAGCAAATGTCACATTTACAATCCTTCCTTTCCTGAATGAACACAATGGGTGATCGATACCGATCACTCGCTGTGTTCATTCATAACTGAAGCCTAGTAAACTGTGTTGCGTTTTTTTTTTGGGGGGGAGGGGCTGTCAGATTGGCTGTATGAGATCCAATGGTTTCTAACAGCAGCCCTGCCGCCTGCGTCTGAGTTCCTAAGGCCATACATTACAGGATGTGGAGTGGTGGCAATCCAATGCTCATATAAAAGTAATTTTACAAGCATGGTAAACTGAGGTTGTACCTAGTACATTAAACATCGGTTTATGATCCGCTACATAGACTCATCGATCACAATCGTGCCTGTTGGTGATTGTTTTCATGTATTTGCCCACATATGCACTCGTGCAATCCAGTTGTACCAAATCAGGCTTACTGTGTTATAAGAGCAATATTGTAATCAAAAGAGCAGGTGGAAATACATTTAAAAATTAGCCTGAACTTCAGAAAAACTAGACTGACATGAATAAGACTTACAGTAAAAATCATTAAATGGGATAAAATATTGACAGTTACAGTAACTAACTAAACATTCACTTGTGCCATATTCCTGGTTGGCCTAGGTGCAATAAAGAAGTGATTATTTAAAGAAAGGGGTAAACTTTGGTAAATGTCCTGATGTGATGAAAAGCATGCACATTCCTTTTAATCTGACAGTTAACCCAGGAAAAATGACACAAACAAGAAAAAAAAGCAATGACCGGTAAAGCCTACTATTTCCAAGAAGAGACGTGCAGCAGCAGTGTACTTTACCCTTATGCTAAAATTAATGGTGGGACTAATTTTCTTATGATAGATTGTATACACCTTAGGACAATCAGGAGAGAATTAAAACTCCCCCTACAAACTTTAACCAGTGCTCTGTTGGATACTGATAGAAGTCACAAGACTGCTCTAACTGCGGATGAGAAAAGGTATTTAACAGTTTATATTTACTAAAATAATAGTAATATAGTGAATGCAGGGTCATGGGTTTAGTAGATTTCCAATTCTGCTATTACACAAAGCCTAGTGCCATTATGTGAAGGTACAGGGGAAGCCATGCGACCTGTGGTCTGTGGTCAATGAATAAGCACAGTATAAAGTGGATTACAGGAATACAGAAAAAATTAATTCCACACATTTTATAAATTCATGAAATAGCTAGAACTAAGCCATAGTTAAAGAAAATATTACAGTGATCACTGAGACAAAATTATACGTGATAAAGGTCAATTATTTTAGGAAGACAATTATCTAAGTGAAAGTTCAAGGCTTCAAGGTATAATGTGGAACAATCTCTTCTGTTTTGCCTATGTTGATAAGAGCTCAATACATTCTAGTTAATATTTACCATGATGAAACATGAAACAGTTGCTAATAAGTCAAACATACAACTACATATAAGGACATGATTATTTCCATTGAAGAACCGATGTTCTAATCCACTTGATGTTGAAATATGCTTCCAAAAAAAAAAGAACATCCTATAAACTTTCTTAAAGCTTCTCCAGTCTCCAGGCAAAAATAAAAGACACAAATGAAGCCAATAATTGCAGCTCTGTATTTAATACTACAACTCCAAGGGGGTTATTTACTAAAACTGGACAGTGCATCTCTTTGATATTTCAATGGGAAGATCTTTCTGCATGGATATGAAGGTCTTTAAAACCTATAGGAGAATGAGGAGGAGGTCTCACTCTGCCAGTCAAACTGTAAAGTCCAAGTTAGGTCTCACACCTTTTTAGAGTCAGCTTTGGGGTTACATTCAAGACAGCCCATAGGGGGCTATTTACTATAACTGCATGGTGCAAAATCTGGTGCAACTCTGCATAGAAACCAATCAGCTTCCAGGTTTTATTGTCAAAGCTTAACTGAACAAGCTGAAGTTAGAAGCTGATTGGTTACCTGCATCAGATTCTAAATGTATTATTTTATTTTTTAGAGATACTTAGGGTGCTTTGAAAAAGTATTCCTACCTCTTGAAATTTTGCACATTTTGTCATGTTACAACCAACAATGTAAATGTATTTTATTGGGATTTTATGTGATAGACCAACACAAAGTGGCACATAATTGTGAAGTGGAAGGAAAATGATAAATGGCTTTCAAAATTGTTTACAAATAAATATCTGAAAAGTGTGGCATGCAGTCAGTACTTTGTAGAACCATCTTTCGCTGCAATTACAGCTGCAAATCTTTTTGGGTATGTCTCTACCAGCTTTGCATATCTAAAGAGTGAAACTTTTGCCCATTCTTCTTTGCAAAATAGCTTAAACTCCATCAGATTGGAGGAAGAGCATCTGTGAACAGCAATGTTCAAGTCTTTCCACAGATTCTCAAATGGGTTTAGGTCTGGACTTTGTCTGGGCCATTCTAACACATGAATATGCTTTGATCTAAACCATTCCATTGTAGCTCTGGCTGTATGTTTAGGGTCGTTGTCCTGCTGGAATGTGGACCTCCACCCCAGTCTCAAGTCTTTTGCAGACTCTAATAGGTTTTCTTCCAAGATTGCCCTGTATTTGGCACCATCTATCTTCCCATCTACTCTGACCAGCTTCCCTGTCCCTACTGAAGAAAAGCATCCCCACAACATGATGCTGCCCCCACCATGTTTTACGGTGGGGACGGTGTGTTCAGGGTGATGTGCAGTGTTAGTTTTCTGCCACACATAGCGTTTTGCTATTAGGCCAAAAAGTTCAATTTTGGTCTCATCTGACCACAGCACCTTCATCCACGTTTGCTGGGTCCCCCACATGGCTTCTCGCAAACTGCAAACAGGACTTCTTATGGCTTTCTTTCAATAATGGCTTTCTTCTTGCCACTCTTCCATAAAGGCCAGATTTGTGGAGTGCACGACTAATAGTTGTCCTGTGGGCAGATTCTCCCACCTGAGCTGTGGATCTCTGGAGCTTCTCCAGAGTTACCATGGACCTCTTGGCTGCTTCTCTGATTAATGCTCTCCTTGCCTGGTCTGTCAGTTTAGGTTGATGGCCATATCTTCGTAGGTTTGCAGATGTGCCATACTCTTTCCTTTTTCGGATGATGGATTAAACAGCGCTCCTTGAAATATTCAAAGCTTGGGATATTTTTTTATAACCTAAACCTGCTTTAAACTTCTCCACAATTTTATCCCTGACTTGTCTGGTGTGTTCATTGGCCTTCGTGATGCTGTTTGTTCACTAATGTTCTCTAACAAACCTCTGAGGGCTTTATAGAACATCTGTATTTATACTAAGATTAAATGACACACAGGTGGACTCTGTTTAGTAATTAGGTGAATTCTGAAAGCAATCGGTTTCACTAGATTTTAGTTAGGGGTATCAGAGTAAAGGGGGCTGAATACAAATGCATGGCATACTTTTCAGATATTTATTTGTAAAAAATGTTGAAAACCATTTATCATTTCCTTCAGCATCACAATTATGTGCCACTTTGTGTTGGTCTATCACATAAAATCTCAATAAAATACATTTACATTTTTGGTTGTAACATGACAAAATGTGGAAAATTTCAAGGGGTATGAATAATTGTGAATAATTGAACTGTATAAACATCACTGTGTGAGATTAATAAATACTGTGTGAGCTAAATACAGGACATGTATTTACCAAGATGTTTAACCACTTCAAGTTCGGACAGTTTCACCCTCTTCCTGTCCAGGCCAATTTTCAGCTTTCAGCACTATCATACTTTGAGTGACAGTTGCTCAGTCATGCAACATTGCACCAATATTATATTTTTTTGAGACAGATAGAGCTTTCTTTTGGTGGTATTTGACCACTGGGTTTTTTATTTTTTGCTATATAAATGAAAAAATACCGAAGATTTTGGAAAAAAATCTATTTTATGCAAACATTTTGCAAATAAATAATTTTTCTTCATAAATTTATGCCAAAATGTATTCTGCTACATTTTTTGGGTAGAAATTATCAAAACAGTGTATATTATTTAGTCTGTGTGAAAGCTATAGAGCTACAAACTATGGGATATATATTTAAAAATTGATAAGTTGGGACCCTAAAATGACGCACACATATGGTAGTGATCAGAATGCTGGTATGGCGTTGATCAGGATGTTAGCATGAGATATGGCGGTGATCAGGACACTGGTATGGCAGTACCCAGGACGCTGGTATGGGGTATAGGGGTGATCAGAATGCTGGTAAGAGTTTTGGCAGTGATCAGAACGCTGGTATGGGGTATGGTGGTGATCAGGACGCTGGTATGGCATATGGGGTGATCAGGATGCTGGTATGGGGCATGGCGGTGATCAGGATGCTGGTATGGCAAATGGGGTGATCAGGATGCTGGTTTGGGGTATGCAGATGATCAGGGTGCTAGTATGGTGTATGCAGGTGATCAGGGTGGTGGTATGGGGTATGGCGGTGATCAGGGTGGTGGTATGGGGTATGGCAGTGATCAGGGTGCTGGTATGGCATATGGCAGTGATCATGGTGTTGATTTGGGATATGGCTGTGATCAGAATACTGGTATGGTGGTGATCAGGACATTGTTATGGTGTATGGGGGTATTTTTGTGCACACTGGAACAGGTGACAGGGGCTAGCTGCATTGTCTATTATATATTTATTGGGGCAGTGATCAGGGACACATGGGCACTGATCAGGGACATTGAAGTGGCTGGTACAGCAGTCTTTGAGTGTACAAGCCGCCTGACAGGCTACTGTACATTCACACACTGCAGGATCTCTTCTCTCTGCTCTCACACTGAGAGCAGAGAGAAGTGATCTATACTTTCACTTTCCATTGTGATTGGTCACAGCAGTCACAGGGTAAAACACTATATGATCACCCAGACACAGCGGTAATGTGATCTACTGTGTCTGGGCAACACACAGATTGCCGTGCTTCGGGGTGCACGCTCTGTGAGCCATGCAGGAGCCATTGATGAGGACTGACGTACAGGTACATTAGCCCGCATCGGCAAAGCTTGCCGTCTGCAGCCTATGTAGAATGGGCAGATGGGAAGAGGTTAATCTGTCACGTATATGTATACATATATGCCATCCAAATAGTCATGAACTTATAAAGATACAATTTTATTTTCTGTTTCCTCTTTACCATATTTCATAAAACATAAAAAATATTCAGGAATCCACAGTATAAGTATCTTCATATTTTCAATCTTCACACATTAGAGTAAGAATTAACTCCTGCGCTACAAAACCCCCCCAAATAATAAATAAATAATGTGGCAGCTGCTGACACCTTTTGTGTTCCCACAATGACTACTAAAACTGCAAATAATAAATGGTGCTGCGCTACTCCCATGACTAATATAACAACTGCACTTTGTGCTCTCACCTCCACATATGCACATGTAGCACTACCCCCTTAGGAATCGTTTCGTTATTTTCGGGCTCCCTGTCATTCTGGCCCCCTTTCTGAAAGTCCAACCCCTGCTGGCACCACAGGATTCTTTTGACCACAGCAAATTACCAACAGAAAGTAGACTCAAACACAAATTAAAGTAAACCAATATGAGGTTAATGTAAGCTTGGTTAGACAGTACAAAATGGTATTTGTATGGGGAATGGCAATTATTACTCTTAGCAACTCTAAGCAAAGAAACAACACATACAGCAAAACCTCAATCAGTGTTAGCAGGCCTGCTTTTCAGAAGTTAACCCAATATCTTCAACCTGAGGTGCTGTCAACCCCAATGAGCAATGAAAACTAGCAACAGTAGAACTAGCTCACTTTCGGCCCTCAGAATCTGATGGTAAGGCTTAAATCTTGGATAGAAAGAGCTCTTTGACCAGGGTGGTCAATGTCCCTTTAAATGCAGTGAGGATTCTTCTGCATGCTTGTTGGGGCCCAGTCGGTGCACAAATAGGGAAGGGTGAAGGTAACAGTTCCTCCAAGGATTAATGCAAGGAAAGGAAGAAAGAAGGACAAGTACTTCCCCTTTACGTGGCACTTGAGTTGGGTGCTGTCCCCTTTAATGCACTGAGAAAAAGGACAGCTTTAGGCAAATGAGGTGTCAAAATGGCAAAAGGGCTTGTTGGCAAAGGGCAACTCCACTCTGGGCTGTAGTAACCTCCTTGCCTCTCCTTTCTCTAGCTTTGCAGCCTGGTCCGGTTCCCCGGCAGTCAGCACAACTCTTTCTCTGCTTCTGCTCTAACTTCTGTCCAGTCTTCCGGGCTTCTGCATATGTATATATATATATATACAGTTGTGTCCAAAATTATTCAACCCCCAATGCTGTAAAGGGGTTTAGGGACTATAGTGTACATTTGGAATTGTATTCAGAATCAAATCCTACAAGGACGTTGTAACTACCCAAATGCAACTAAAATGACATCAATTGTTTATGTAATACAGTAGTAAATGGTTCTTATGTGGTTTCTTCATTGCCACAATTATTCAACCCCTTAAAGACTACCACTCTGAAGAACAGAGGTTCATACAGGTGCTTTCCATCAGGTATTGAAAACACCTGTGGATGTCACCGAGCAGCAATCAAGCATAATAAGCACCAATTAGGCAGCTTTAAAATGACTGTGATACTCAGCTCCTTCTAGACATTTACTGGTGTGGTTACAAACATGGTGAAGGCAAGAGAATGGTCCAGGAAGACAAGAGAAGAGGTGATTTCTCTTCACAGGAAGGGCAATGGCTATAAGAAGATTGCAAAGATGTTAAACATACCAAGAGACACCTTAGGAAGCATCATTCGCAAATTCAAGGCAAAGGGCACTGTTGAAACGCTACCTGGTCGTGGCAGAAAGAAGATGCTGACTTCGACTGCTGTGCGCTACCTGAAGCGTAGAGTGGAGAGAAGTCCCCGTGTGACTGCTGAGGAACTGAGAAAAGATTTGTCAGATGTGGGTACAGAAGTTTCAGCCCAGACAATAAGACGCACACTGCGTAATGAAGGCCTCCGTGCCAGAACTCCCAGGCGTACCCCCTTGCTGTCTCCAAAGAATAAGAAGAGTCGACTGCAGTATGCCAAAAGCCATGTGGACAAACCACAAAAGTTGTGGGATAGTGTTCTGTGGACTGATGAAACAAAATTAGAACTGTTTGGGCCCATGGATCAACGCTATGTTTGGAGGAGGAAGAACAAGGCCTATGATGAAAAGAACACCTTGCCTACTGTGAAGCATGGTGGAGGGTCAATCATGCTTTGGGGCTGTTTTGCTTCTGCAGGTACAGGGAAGCTTCAGCGTGTGCAAGGTACCATGAATTCTCTTCAGTACCAGGAGATATTGGATGGAAACGTGATGCAGTCCGTCACACACCTGAGGCTTGGGAGACGTTGGACCTTTCAACAGGACAATGATCCCAAGCATACCTCCAAGTCCACTAGAGCATGGTTGCAGAGGAAAGGCTGGAACATTTTGGAGTGGCCATCGCAGTCACCAGACTTAAATCCGATTGAGAACCTCTGGTGGGACTTAAAGAAAGCAGTTGCAGTGCGCAAGCCTAAGAATGTGACTGAACTGGAGGCCTTTGCCCATGAAGAATGGGCGAAGATACCCGTAGATCGCTGCAAGACACTTGTGTCAAGCTATGCTTCACGTTTAAAAGCTGTTATAACTGTAAAAGGATGCTGTACTAAGTACTAAGATTGAATGTCACTTGGGGGTTGAATAAAACTGATAATGCTGTGAGCACAGAAAAGACATTTGTGGTTATTTCATTATAACTGTTATGTTATATTTGTCTGACCTACAAGTGCCTCTTTAATGTAAATGTAAGCAAGATGACTGAATGATCAAAAGCAATGTCAAACTGGCCAAAACACTCAATTTCAGTGGGGGTTGAATAATTTTGGACACAACTGTATATATCTCTGCCCACACACCAGCTCTTCTGGGAAAAGTAGTCCTCTGATACACTTCTCCCCAGCAAAGTCAGCATACGAGGTCCATGGGGCTGCTCTACAGGGTGTGAGCAGGGGCGGACTGACCATTTGGAAACTCGGGCAGTGCCCGAGGGCCCGGGGTCAGTAGGGGACCCCATGAGATGCCCCTGGTACCTTTTTCATAGGCTTTTTTGAGTTTGGGCAAGGACACAGGGGCCCCATGATCCCCTATTGCCCGGGGGGCCCATGAGTTGTCAGTCCGCCCCTAAGTGTGAGTGTCACTGAATTGCAGGACACTGCCATCTTCTGTTGGTTTTAACATCCTGCAGTTGACATTAGAGCAGGGTGTTACATACATATATCAACAGTATTGTGAATAAATAAAGTATTACCATAAATACCAATATACTGAAAATTGCAAAAAAGTTAAACAAATAAAGCAAGTGACAAAATGCCACAATATAGTAAGGATCCATGCACACTGGCTTAAAAAACGCTACTTCTACAGGAGTTTTGTGTTTTTCCTATAGAATAAATAAGTGTTATCCTATGTGTCCATGCACATTAGGACGTTTAGAGGAACAGCTTAAAGAACTCTGGAATAGGCAAAAAAATCATCCATTAGTACACCCCCTACACAAAACACTAAACAGGTAATGCAATTTTGAAAATCCTCACATAGGAGAAAAGTATAATTGAAATTTCATGACCTCATCTCTGTAATTCAAAAGATAACAGCATCCGCTCTGCCAAGGAGGAGGTGTAACAGCAGGGATTACATCATATCACCTCTGCAGTAAAATGAAACTACAGTTCCCATCAACCACAGGGAATTGTAGTGAATGTGGGTGGGTACACATGTTCAATTTGCCTGAGAGTCTCGGTCCGCCCACCACTGCAAGTGGGGCTGAATTACATTACTGCTTCCTGGAGAAATAACTACAGAAGGGATGTGCCAAGACCAGTGGCTGGGGGAATAGGAGGCATAGCAGCCACTGGTCTTACAAACAGGAAACCAAAGAGAATTAACAGTTTGATTTAAAAAAAATATGCTAATTCAGAGCAAGTACTGAGTGAACCGGATGATGGATGATTCAGTGAAGGTAGGAAATCAGCAACAAGGACATGTAAAGAAGCTTTTGCCTGGAGTTCTGCTTTAAGTTTAGCTCTTAGAGGCAGAAGAAAAAACCCTCTGATTTATGTTTTTGATTGGAGTTTTCTGGCAGAAAATTTGCTAAACACTCCTAAAGTCACCTAAACATTTGTACAAAAACTCTCTATATGAGCATTTTTTTCTTCTACCAAGGAACTGGCGTTTTTTTAAACGCGGTGTGCATGGAACCTTAAGGTGTGCTGAAATAAAGTTCTTAATCAGTCACATGTGCTATCTATAAGTTTATCTCACAGTGAGGATTTATGATAAACGTAAGTGCATTTCCAGGTGCATGCATACAATTCTTGAACCTTCCAGTGCTGTTATTCCAAAAAACAGTGAAGCTCAAGGCCGTGCCACAAGTGTAAGTCTATTTATTATTTATTAAAGTCACATATATAATATAGTATATTTAGATTGCATTTAATTGTATATAATGTGATTTGTAGGTAGCTTTTTGCCAGAAATGTGTTCATTGTACGCATTATTAAAACACGTCTACAAGGATATTGTAACAGTTTATGTGATTGTATTGCAGTTTTACAAAACTATTCACAGAAGTAAATTCAGTTTTGGAATAAAACACAGCACTGCATCTGTTGGTTTTGTTAGCTAGCCGTCGACTGTTAGTAGGACAGAATAATATCTAAGTGGTTTTGTATATAATGTGAGTGTGGTTTTAACAAATAAATTGCCTTGATCTAAATACTATACCATTGGAGGTTGTTTCTGCTCTCTTGGCATGTTATATCTGAGCATACAGTATGGCCACATGAGTGGTAACCAGCCATGAAGGGACCTGCACCCATTTTTTTAGATGACGGCTAAAGAGTGTAAAGTGGGCACCCACTGAGGATTATAGGAATTGTAGTTTGAAACTTAAGTCAAAGAATGGGACTTATGGACCTTTAAAATACAATTCCTATAGGGGTTTGAGGAGGAAGGGGAGTGGTGGAACAGCTTTTACCAGACTGCACTGGAAACCTCTTCCTCTTTGTAGCGTGGGAGCCAAGGTGTGCACATCAGTCCTAGTGCATATGAATCCACAGTGTGAGTGACCAGAGCTAGAGACTGAGACCTAAGAGCTCAGAAACATAGGACAGAGAAGCACAGACCGCAGCAACCTCATCTTCACCATTGCCACAAGGTGTTTAGAGAAACCTCTCTCCCCTTTCTAAAGCAGAGGTCACCACAGCATCCAAGACACCAGTGAGAGGGTTATTCACCCACTGCTGATACTGCTAGCAGGAGCTGAGCCATAGGACACCAAGCGTACCCAATCCATACTGCACTGTATACCTCACCTATTCCAAACCTAGACTCCATCTATACCAATCCTGTACTGCATTATACCAAACCTTTATCACATCTAAACCACATCTACTTTGCACCTGTACTGAGACTATACCATACCTCTACTGTATGCAGGTTAACTGGGACTGTCATTAAATGCACCCATGCTCTTAAAGGGCCCCAACTATAGCTGGCAGAAGAACATCTCAATGGACTGCCTTTCCCATAACAACTATTCTGGGGGGCTAAGGTTCTTTGGAAAATGTTGATGCAAAGAACAGAGGACCCATCCTAGGCAGTGGCTTCTTAAGGGTAGCGCTACATATATTTAAAGAAAATAATAACAGTAACAAACTGCTAACGCTTGAAAAATACACAATTCTGTATTATAACAGTCCTGTAAAGAATACCCCTTAATGAAGGGTCCCCCTGTGGAGAACTGTCCCCAGGAAGTACCAGGGAGGTGTGTGATTTAAAATACAAAACTAATTTTTTTTAAATTAAACTCTTTCATTACATATTCTTTTCAGCCTACCTTAAAGAAGAACTTCATAAAATTGTCAGTCACTACTTAGCAATCAGTAACTGTTGAGACAAAAACACTTTGGTCAGAAGTATATAATGTAAAATATAGTATTAAGAGTGCAGTGGTTAGGAGTATGTCATATATAGCCCAGCGTACAGAGTACAGTGGTCAGGAGTGTGAAATGCCTGCAAGCAGACCAGAAATAAAGCCATGGTTGTCATACAGATCTTATAAGTATTGAAACTGAGACAAAAAATAGGTCATAGTCTAACCATTATTGGGCAAGCCATTAAAGTGCTACTTAACACGCAGGAAGAATTCAACAAAGCTGCTGCATCACTTTTCTGGCATTAATCCCTCTTGTTAATATATTGCCCCAAATTCTTGAAGCATTTGCAACACTTTTGCTTATGACAGTAACTTGTGCACCAGATTCAGGAAGTTCTAAAATGCTCCACTTTTACATTGTGTCGCATTGAATTTGTCATGTTTACATTGAGTCGCATTGACTGCACCAAATGTGTAAGTGGAGCTAATAAAGACCAATTTTCCTTTGTCGTACAGAGAGAAAGACAGGCTCATTTATATTTTGTGAAAGTGTGTTACGTGCATTCTAAAAGTGGCGCAGCATGAGTCAAATTCAAGTTCCAGACAGGTACATGAATTTGGTGCATTCTTCACCACTTTTAGAATGTATGAGAGACACTATCGCAAAATTTGCTTGTGCCAATCTTTTTGAATTCCAGGTATAGTGTTTATTTTACATTATCTCTTCGCTTCAGTCAGGTGTATGAAAGCTACGAAAACTGTATCTGCTGACTTTTAATAAACAGACACTCACCTGCCCGAAGATGCAGCGCTCTCCACACCCAAGAAGCTTTCACAAAACTAGGTACCCACTCCTTCCAAAAAAGAAAAAAAAAATCCAAATGTGGCAGAAAAGAGTGGGATGAGGAAAAAGAGTGGAATTTCCCCTTTCGGCTGAAATTCCACTTCAAGTAAATGGATGATGGCACTGTATTTAAATACCTTTTTTTCATACAGTGCTCAGCATAAATGAGTACACCGTTTTTGAAAAGTAAGATTTTAATCAATATCTCAAGGAACACATGAACAATTTTAAAAATTTTGACCAAATTGAGTTTTATAGAACATTTGTTTAACTTATTACATGAAAGTAAGGTTAATAATATGACTTAGATTACAAAATCTTCAGTTTTACTCAAATTATTTGATGCAAAAATGAATATACCCCACAAAAAAAACTACTACATCTAGTATTTTGTATAATCTCCATGATTTGTAAGGACAGTGCCAAGTCTTCTTGGCATGGAATGAACAAGTTGGAAACATATTGCAACATCAATCTTTTTCCATTCTTCAAGAACAACCTCTTTTAGAGCCTGGATGCTGGATGGAGAGTGATGCCCAACTTGTCTCTTCAGAATTCCCCATAGGTGTTCAACTAAGTTCAGATCAGGAGACATACTTGGCCACTGACTCACTTTCACCCTGTTCTTCTACAGAAATGCAACAGTGGCCTTAGATGTGTTTTAGATCATTGTCATGTTGGAAACGTGCATGACGACCAAGAGCACGGAGTGATGGTAGCATCTTCTCTTTCAATGTAGAGCAGTACATCTGTGAATTCATGATATCATCAATGAAATGAAGCTCCCCGACACCAGCAGCACTCATGCAGCCCCACAGAAGGACACTGCCACCACCATGTTCCACTGTAGACACCATGCATTTTTCTTTGTACTGCTTACCTTTGCGACGCCATACAGTTTTGAAGCCATCAGTTCCAAAAACATTTATCTTGGTCTCATCACTCCAGAGTACAGAGTCCCAGTAGTTTTCTTCTTTTTCAGCATGGGCCCTGGCAAATTCTAGGTGGGCTTTTTTGTGCATGGTCTTTAGGAGAGGCTTACTTTGTGGACGACACACATGCATGCTATTTGCTTGCAGTGTACACCGTATTGTGTCACGGGAAACAATCACCTAAGTTTGGCTTTCTACTTCTTTAGCTAACTGCAGTGAACTTGCTTGGTGATTTTCTTCAACCCTTCTTATCAGAAGATGCTACTATTGAGGTGTTAACGTCCGTGGATGGCCTGGACCTCTCTGTGAGATGGCTGCAATTCCATCTTTGTTAAATTTTGGTATCACTTTTGCTACAGTATTTTGACTGATAAGTAAAGCTTTGCTGATCTTCTTGTAGCCTTCACCTTTCTTGTGTACAGAAATGATTTTCTTTCTCAGTCCTTGTGACATTTCTCTTCCATGTGGTGCCATTGCTGACAGCATGAAATGGGAAGGGGCTTACTTTGTTAACCACTTGCCCTCCTGAGGATTTACCCCCCTTAATGACCAGGCCTCTTTTTGCTACTCGGCGCTGCACTAATTCAACTGATAATTGTGCGGTCAGGCAATGCTGCACCCAAACTAAATTCACGTCCTTTTTTTTACACAAATATAGCTTTCTTTTGGTGGTATTTGATCACCTGTGTGCTTTTTATTTTTCACGCTATAAACAAAAAAAACCCAAAATTTTGAAGAAAAACAATATTTTTTAATTTCAGCTATAAAAAATATATAGTAAACTCAAAGTTAGTTAATTTAGGCCAAATGTATTCTGCTACATGTTTTTGGTAACAAACATCCCAATAAGTATATATTAATTGCTTTCTGTGAAAGTTATAGCGTCTACAAACTATGGCATAGATACTACAATTTACGCCATTTTTTTGCTATACAGCGATGTGCTAGTTTAACGGACAATTGCGCAGTCATGCAATACGGTACATAAATGAAATTTATGTCCTTTTTTTCACACAAATAGTGCTTTCTTTCGGTGGTATTTGATCGTCTGTGCGTTATTTATTTTTTGCGCTAGAAAAAAAAAGTTTGACAATTTTGAGAAAAAAAAACAATATTTTTGACTTTTTGCTATAAAACATGTCCAGTAAAAAAAATTAAAAAAATCAAATTTCATCATAAATTTAAGCCAAAATGCATTCTGCAACACGTCTTTGCTAAAAAAAAACCCCAATACGTGTAAATTAAGTGGTTTATGTGAAAGTTATAGCGTTTACAAATGGCGGGAAAGATACTGGGATTTTAAATTTTTTTTTATACTAATAATGGCGGCAATCAGCGACTTATGGCGGAGATCAGTGACTTATGGCGGCGATCAGCGACTTATGGCAGGACTGCGGCGGACATTCTGACACTGGGGGGGAACTGACTTGGGGTCAATGACATCCCCAGTGATACCAATACAGTGATCAGTGCAAAAAAAAAACACTGACACTGTACTAATGGCACTGGGGAGGAGGGGGTTAACTTTTTTATTCACTGAAAGGGTTAACTGTGTGAGGGGAGTGTTTTACTAGGGGGCGGGGGTGTGTACTGCACCGGGACACGCTGATCGCAGGAGATAAACTCTTCTCTCCGGCTCAGCATGTCAGGAGCTGACAGGGAACTGACAGAAAGCAGAGCTACTGCAGCCCTGCTCTCTGTCAGTGATTGCCGCTAATCGGCGGGACACAGCCGGTAATGACCGGCTGTGACCCAGCGACTGACACCCACGGTCACGATCGGCGGTGCAGAAAGGGCGGTAACGCACCTCACGCGCGCCCCTTACCTGTTTTGCAAAAGCACGTTTTAAAACGTGGTTTTACGCAGCCGTGCCACCCTGCCACCGCATTTCTACAGTGGCTGGGCGGCATGTGATTAAGTAACACCCTTTTATAATCAACTGTCTGCTGGACACCTGTTTAATGAATAAATAGACTCACCTGTTGTTGAATTCTTGTTATTTAGGATTTTGTTGTCTAAAGTTTAGCTTTGCTCCTAAGACTTTTATTGCGGTGTATTAATTTTTGCAACAGTTTTGTTTTGAATTTTTTTTTTGGAAAAAACCTTTTTTTGTGTGTGCAAATTATCAAATTTTGTTTGCAATCAATGGCCCTCATTTGTGGGAATATTTTGTAGTATAGTGTCCCCTAGAAAATATTGATTCTGAAAGCAAAGTAAAGGTTTTCAGACAAATCTGTTGGGATGTACTCATTTATGCTGGGCACTGCAGGTGATATACATCTGTCAGGGGGGCTTCTGGTCCTCTGCAGCTTTCAAAATACAAAGGAAAAATACATAATTAATATCAATACTTTTTTTAAATCATCAGACAAATATGAATTTGAACCCATATCTTTATTTTTCTACAAAAACATGGTGTAAGCTATCTGGGGGGGGGGGGGGGGATTTTGCCAATCACATCCTGTTTCACTCCCCCACCTGCCTGTGACTATTGTTTGTATGTGCTTAGAATTAAATGGAGGTAATGCCTCCATCAATCAACATATAATATCCCTCCCCCATGGGTTTAGCTGGTTAGTGAGCATGGAGGAGGAGGGAGGGAGGGACTGGGTTGTCATTTACCAGTGTGTATATGCCCACATGTGTGACTCTATAGTCCTGTGGTCTGCAAGGAGAAGAAAAAGGAAATAAAGGACTCCGGGATGCTCACAAAAAATGATCAATCAGTAAACCGATCTACATGAAACATTAAGCACTTAGTTAGTAAAAACCTCACCGTTTCAAAGAAAAGTCAGGTAGGAAATTCAGAACGTCATCACTTTGATTAAAAAAATAACAGCTTCAGCTGAGGAGGAGGTGTAAATCCTCCACTCTCACTCTAAACTCATTAGAAACTACAGTTTCCTTTGATGCAAAGGGAACTGTAGTGAATGTGGGCAGATACACTGAGCCCACAAATATTGCCTGTGTACTTGCCCAATTGTACATCAAATTACGCCCCCACTTTCTCCATCCTCATTGGCTTTAGACCGACTGCAGCTTCCGGTTTACTCACAGGCCACTCATGACTCATGCCTGCCTGCAGCCGAATAGGAAAAAAAGGCACTCAGGCATGCAACCCTATTTGGTAAAGGATGACAGCCAGCATAGACAAAAGGAAAGAGGGAGCACACAGGCTCCCAATGTAGCAACACTTTATTATTAATGACTCATCATTAGGGATGAGTCATGAGTTACCTGTGGGTAAATTGGCAGCTACCATCGGTCTGAAACCTGCATATACAGCAGACACAGACCATACTGTTACTATTGAGGGGAGGAGGGGCAGAGACTCCTAGCCTGTAAGGACATAGGTTGTGGGACAGACCAGGAGTCTCCTGGGCTGTCATTCTAAGGAAACTGCCTCCGTGGGCGGATCAGACCACTAGTCTCAGACGCATTGATCCGCCCTCTACAGTGATCAGAAATGCATCACTGCCTGTTTGCTGTACAGAGAACTACAGTGGAGATGTGACAAAACCGGTGGCCAGTGCAATACAAATGTAGTACCCTCCTACTCAGCTGCTAGGATATGTATATTTAGGTTAAGCATAGCTGTGTTTCTCTGCTTACCAGAGAGGCTGTCAGGTAAATTCAGTGTGGTATTCTGCATAACAGAGTGCTATGATTGATTAGTTAGGTCTGCTAATGCTGCTCTGATACTGTTGGACTTTATCTGAGTTCTGCCCACCTTCAGGAATCTATGAGAGCCTTCCAGAACATGGGTAGGGGCTAGGCAAATAAACAACATGCATATGGATGCAGCCAATTGCAGGGGAAGGCACTCCCATTGCATGCAGGGGGTGGTATTTATATTCTAAGATTACATGGGTTCAGTGTCTTTCACAGAAGTTGTTTGCACCAGCCAGGCTGGAGGCAGGCTGCCTTGCCTGGCTCTTGTTGTCATGTGGACTCGGGTGGGTCAAGCTGAGGACCTGAAATTAGAGAGAGTGACCCTGGTTTTGCAGGAAGCTGGCTGAGGGGAGTTGTCTGCCAAAGCTCTGTCTGGTATCACTGGAGGGCTTCGCTTGGAAGATTGGAAGGAGGCAACCATTCTATCCTTGGGCCTTGTGAGTACTGATTCTATCCTTGGGCCTAGAGGAACTTGAGGATGCTGTGTGCTTGCTATCTCACCTGCAGTTTGATAGTCAGCGTGGGTCTGGAAAAAGGGAACACTGGCTAATGTTCTGAAGAGCTTGTTCAAGTATTACTACTGCAAAAGGACTTTTCTTAACTACATTACCTTTGGGCTATCACAGATTGTTGTAACAGCCCTTTAACTACTACTACTGCTAAAGGGACTTTGCTCACTACTAACTACTTGCTGCTATATGTGACAAAGGGAAATCTGCTATCTACTGACAGGCAAGACTTCATAAGTGCTCAACGAAGAGATCAGATAGATATCCTCATTGTGAATAGTTCTGATTTTGGAGTATCCTACTACAATTCCCCATCCCCATCCCTAGTTCTACAATAAACTCCCAAAAAAACAAACATCCCCTAGACTGGTCATTGAAGACAATGAGTGGAAGTGTGTGTAATTGGCTGAAGTAATACACTGTGTCTGGCTGTGGGGCTAAGTAAGGAGAAACTGGGGCAACAAACGAGGCTTCTTAGGGGATTGCAGTACACAAGGAATAGCGGCCACCGGTCTTCCAAAACAGAAGACAGAGGGAAATAACCTTGTAATTCAAAAAATGCATCTGCTATATTTCAGAAACTACATAGTCCACCTGATAATGGACTACATATTTTAGGAAGGTAGGAAAGCAGCATTAAAAGTAAGTTAAAAGATTATGTCTGGAGTTCTGCTTTAATGAACAGCTAAGAAGAGAACTGAAACTGAAGAATGCTCAGTAGATGTGTCAATGGCTGGTCTACGCAATCACAGGCTGCAGTGGGGACACAGACAAGGAGGGAGGGACAGTGAACAGCAGGATCGACCAGGTCTTTTATAGAATATAGAAAACAAATCCCGTAGTGACTGGGTGAGTATGAACAGCATGGAGTACAGCAGGTACTGACATTTTTTTCTGATGTGGATTTAATGACACTTTAAACAAGAACCATACTTACTGTAGTCTATGTGCAGCGAACAAGCATTAAGTTGTAAACACACATCAATCCAAATTACAATGAGATGAACTGTCTTAGTAGCAGCAAAAGCTATTTTAAACATGCAAGCCACAAGGCAGGTTTAATGCCTTATTCTGTGTACATGGGATCTAAGGAGCTTTGCATAGATAAAAGACACCTATGCGGTATACATAGTCAGACTGTTGAAAGTTTCCCCGTTACCTCACCAGAATATCATGTACTGGGGCCTGATTCTTCTCTGGCTCTCTTCCAGAATTAAAAAAAAAAACACCTCACTCCGTAATCCACCCATGGTAGAGTACAGAAGGAATGTAATGCAGGTGTTTGAGGTCGGGCAGGCCTTTCCAACTAGATAATGAATGCTACATGAACTTGAAGTGGTGGAGGGTGGGAGAGTCTAAAAATATAGATGAGAAACATGGCCTCGGGACGGTAAAGAATGTTCTCATACTTGTCTGGGAATATTCACATGCTGTTCTGTGCTAACAACAACTGTGTTCAGCCCAGTCAGGACATTCAGCTTGCCACGAAAGGAAAATATATACAATGCTTGAAACCAATCTGGTTTGATAATGTGATTTTTGACTTTGGCAAGACATTATTCAAAGGAGTGTTTGCTGATTATTGCTGTTGGGAGCAGAACACTGTTCTTTCTGTAGCCATACAAAGCTTGATTTTTGCTGTTATAGCCCAACCAAATCCGCCATCCACCCTAAGGCTATGTTCACATTATGCGGCGTGGTTGTGGGAATGGAAATTGCAGCTGTTTCAGCAATCACCCACAGCCAAATTACCCTGCTTTTTACAGATGTGTGGGGCTGCCATTCATTCTTAATGGCACCCCCAAGCATCTCAAACTGTAGAAAGTTTGTGGGTGCAGGAACCGCAGGGAAAACGCATGGTGCAAAAGCACCATGCAATTTCCCTGCCGCTGCGTTTCTATACTTGTGCATGAAGCTTTTTTCTGGAGGAACGCAGGCACAGCAAACCCACACAGATCTGAACCTACGGTAACAATGTGGATTGAAGAATCAGAACTACTGGCAATGCTATTCAGGCAACCACGACTGACTGAATACAATGAAGCTGCCAGACAGTGACTACATCTAACCAAGCTTGATATTTTAATTCTCTTTTGCTGAGTTGGCATTTGCAAGGCCATCCATGACATGAATTCGAGCTATCAATGGCTAGCTTAATTCTAAATGGAAAAGTCATACAGTATACAGATTTTAAAGTTCTTCCCATTTAAATCACAAGGTGCGTCTCATCACAGATGTACAATTAGATTTAAATAGTCAGATTGTTAAGGGCTACAACCCCTGGCAAAAAGTATGGAATCACCACTCTTGGAAAATGTTCATTCAATTGTTAATTTGTGTAGAAATCAAAACAAGCACAGACATGCCTCAAAACTATTTTCATTTAACATTCCAAAATTCTGGCTTTAAGAAACACTTAAAAAAATAAAAAAGAAAGAAAACTGTAGTCAGTTGCAACTGTTTTTGCAGATCAAACAGAAGACAAAAATTTGGAATCACTTAAATCTGAGGAAAATATTATGGAATCACCATGTACTTTGCAGTTCTAAAACAAACATCTGCATCAGATTCCATCTGCTAATTAGTCTGCAGTAAAAAAAGAATTCTTGCACATCTTGGTGAGCTGTTGCACCAAGCTGATTGACATGGATCATGGCTCCAACACGAGAGATGTCAGTTGAAAGAAAGGAGAGGATTATAAAACTTCTAAAAGAAAGTAAATCATCACAGAATGTTGCAAAAGATGTTGGTTGTTCCCAGTCAGCTGTGTCTAAAATCTGGACCAAGGAAAAATCAAATGGGAAGGTTGTAAAAAGGAAGCGTACTGGTAGACCAAGGAAGACATCAAAGTGTCAAGATAGAAAACTTAAAGCAATATGCCTTGAAAACAGAAAATGCACAACAAACCAAATGAGGAACAAATTGGCAGTAACTGTAGTCAATGTCTGTGACCGAACTGTAAGTCATCGCCTAAAGAGAATGGGATTTACATACAGAAAAGCCAAATGAAAACCATCATTAACACCTAAACAAAAAAACAAGGTTACAGTGGGCTAAAGAAAAGCAATCATGGACTGTGGATGACTGGATGAAAGTGATATTCAGTGATGAATCAGGAATCCGCATTGGGCAGGGTGATGATGCTGGAACTTTTGTTTGGTGCCGTTCCAGTGAAATGTATAAAGACGACTGCCTGCCTGAAGAAAACGCACATTTCCACAATTATTGATGATATGGGGTTGCATGTCAGGTAAAGGTACGGAGAAGATGACAGTCATTAAATCATTAATAAATGTACAAGTTTGTTGAGATTTTGGACATTTTTCTTATTCCATCAATTGAAAGGATGTTTGGTGATCATGACATAATTTTTCAGGATGATAATGCATCTTGTCATAGGGCAAACGCCGTGAAAACTTTCCTCCAAGAAAGACACAATGTCATTGGCATGGCCTGCAAATAGTCTGGACCTCAATTCAATTAAAAACCTATGGTGGAAAGGAAAGAAAATGGTCCATGACAAGGTTCCAACCTGCAAAGCTGATCTGGCAACTGCAATAACAGAAAGTTGGAGCCGGATTGATGAAGAATACTGTTTATCGATAGTTCAATTCAAGCTGTTATAAAAGTCAGAAGTGGTGCAACAAAGTGCTAGTGCTGTACTGTAGTGTTTTTTTTTTTCATGATTCCATAATATTTTCCTCCACAATTCAGTGATTCCATATTTTTTTCTTCTGCTTCATCTGCAAAAACAGTTGCAAGTAACTACTGTTTTCTTTCTTTTTAATTTTTTAAGTGTTTCTTAAAGCCAGAAGGTTGGAATGTTAAATGAAAATAGTTTTGAGGCATGTCTGTGATTAGCTTTTTTTTTCTGCACAATTAAACAATTGAAAGCAATGCCCTGTGTTATAAACAGGGATGGTTCCATTGCACTAGTCTGTAGGGTAAGGGATGGCAGAAGGACAGGATGGTGAAAGGGCCTGATTTGGATTGTGGTGGCAGAGTATTGGCAGGAAAAAGAAAAGGAGGGGACCCCTGCATCGCGTTAAGTCCCGTGACATACTGGGCACTCAGTTGGCTCCCTTCCACGAAGAAAGAAGTCCCCACCCTCCCTCTCAAATTTTTGTTCCTGGGTTTTGTTGTTATGGCTTTGCTTATGACATTAAAAAAAAAATGAATAAATACACAAATAAATAATAAAAAAAAGTGCAGTATTTATTCATGGAAAATGAATAAATAAATGGAACATAATAACTAATTAAGAAGCAAATTATTATTCTTGGTTCCAGTCATGTATGTTTGTTGTCACACGGTCTTTTTGACACAGCTGGCGTTTATCCCTTTTGCGGGCTGAGGTGGCAGGTGGCTGGTAGAGGAGGTGGAATTGGTAGCAGGAAGCCCAAGTAAGCCCGGGAGCCTAACCTGGGGGCTGAATTGGCTCCTGCTAAGAAAGAAAAGTGGAGATACACCACTCAGCACTGTTTTTAGATATTATTATTATACAGGATTTATATAGCGCCAACAGTTTGCTCAGCGCTTTACAATTAAATAGGAGACAATACTGTAACAATACAGTTCAATACAAGAGGGATTTGAGGGCCCTGCTCCTTGGAGCTTATGTTTTATTGGTCGATTGTTCATTATTTACAGATATCAAGCTGTGGCAGATACTTAAATAATAAAGTATCAACGCAGTTAAAAGTTGTCAGTGTGGTTATTTAAGTCAATCTCAGGGAGAAGTGAACAGTGTACCAGTCCTGAACATTTTCCAAGAGTGGTGATTCCATACTTTTTGCCAGGGATTGTATTGCTATAGAAGGTTATATAGCTGACCAATCTCATTACGCTCTGATTGTACATTCTCCTTCCATCATTTATGTTGTGTAAGAACCTGTTTCATTTGATACAAATTAAATAGATTGTTTAGATCTGTCCTCCTTGTACATAGTGTATGACCAACCTAAAAGATAATATACAATCAGAAATTAAATGAACACTAGCTTTAGTGGTTGCAGGATAGCAATTACAGGCACTGGCAGATCACCTAATGACCAGATTTTAAATTCAATAGGAAAATGTTTAATCAAATTGGAAACTCAGATTGCCCCATATATGGTGTGTCTTAAGTACACACCATACAATCTGATTGTGCAATTTCCTTTAGATCTACCATCAGTTATTCAGTGCAAGGGCCTGACTGGCTGGATATAAACTGAACAGATTGTTTAATTTTGTTCTTCTATTACCTAAATTTAATTTTAGTAAATCTAAAGATTGTATGGAAATTGTACAATGTGATTGAAACATCTATTGCTAGCTTTACAGCAAATTACCCCTTAATCAATCTGTCTGATAACAGACCTGTGTAAAGGCCCCTTAAAGCAGTATTAAACCCAAAAGCAAACATTTATTATATTGCAGCTTACCAATTCTTAGATGTGATGGCTGCATCAGTTTTTTCTTTTTTAGGCTTTCTTTCTTCTCTTTAGATCTAGTGATCCACCCAGTAAGTCTGTTGTTCAAACGCATGAGCTCTACAGCAGAATGTATGAGATGGGATTAACACTGGCAGGGGTGCTTACAATGATCAGCTTTTATTTTTTCATGTAAAACCTTTATCCCAAAAGGAAAAACAAATGTTTACTGTAAATCTATTATAAGGCCTCCTGCATACTGCTGCTGCTGCTGCCTGTTTTCAGGCATACAATATTTTTTTCTTTACTGACCTAAAATGCAGCCTATTGTTTTACAGTTGCAAGAAAAAGTATGTGAACCCCTTGGGATTACGTGGAGTTTTGCATGAATTGGGCATAAAATGTGCTCTGAACATCATCTAAGTCACAACAATAGAAGAACACAGTCTGCTGAACATAATACTACACAAACATTAGATGTTGCCATGGTTTAATTGCACATAACATGTAAACATTCACAGTGCAGGGAGGAAAAAGTATGTGAGGCCCTAGCTTAATGACTTCTCCCAGAGCTAATTGGAGCCAGGAGTGAGCCAACCTTGACTCCAATCAGTGTGATGATATTGGATGTGTTGCTGACAGCTGTCCTGCCCTTAAAAAACACACACCTGTTTTGGGTTTACTGGTTTCAAGAAGCACTGTCTGATGTGAACCATGCCTCGCAGAAAAGAGCTCTCTGGAGACCTACGATCAAGAATTGTTGACTTGCATGAAGCTGGAGAGGGTTACAAAAGTATCTCCAAAAGCCTTGATGTTCATGTGTCCACGGTAAGACAGACTGTCTACAAATGGAGAAAGTTTAGCACTGCTGCTACTCTCCCTAGGCATGGTCGTCCTGTAAAAATGACTGCAAGAGCACAGCGCAGAATGCTGCATGAGGTAAAGAAGAATCCCAGAGTGTCAGCTAAAGACCTACAGAAATCTCTGGCACATGCTAACATTTTTGTTGACACATCTACAATAAGGAAAACATTAAACAAGAATGGAGTACATGGGAGGACACCAAGGAGGAAGCCATTGCTGTCCAAAAAGAATATTGTAGCACGTTTGAAGTTTGCAAAAGAGCATCTGGATGTTCCACCGCACTACTGGCAAAATATACTGTGGACAGATGAAACCAAGATTGAGTTGTTTGGGAAGAACACACAACACTATGTGTGGAGAAAAAAAGGCACAGCACACCAACATCAAAACCTCCTCCCCACTGTAAAACATGGCGGAGGGAGCATCATGGTTTGGGGCTGCTTTGCTGCCTCAGGGCCTGGACGGATTGTTGTCATTGATGGGACAATGAATTCCAGAGTTTATAAAGACATTTTGCAGGAAAATGTACGACCATCTGTCCACCAACTGAAGCTCCGCAGAGGATGGGTGATGCAACAGGACAATGACCCAAAGCATACAAGTAATTCAACAAAACAATGGCTGCAACAGCACAGAATACGCCTTCTGGAGTGGCCCAGTCAGAGTCCTGACCTCAACCCGATTGAAATGCTGTGGCATGACCTTAAGAGAACGATTCACACCAGACATCCCAAAAATATTGCTACACTGAAACAGTTTTGTGAAGAGGAGTGGTCCAAAATTACTCCAGATCATTGTGCAGGTCTGATCTGCAACTACAGGAAACGTTTGGTTGAGGTTATTGCTGCCAAAGGAGGGTCAACCAGTTAAGTCCAAAGGTTCACATACTTTTTCCTCCCTGCACTGTGAATGTTTACATGTTATGTGCAATTAAACTATGGCAACATCTAATGTTTGTGTAGTATTATGTTCAGCAGACTGTGTTCTTCTATTGTTGTGACTTAGATGACGTTCAGAGCACATTTTATGCCTAATTAATGCAAAACTCCACGTAATCCCAAGGGGTTCACATACTTTTTCTTGCAACTGTAAATGGTTGGCTCTGAGGAAGAGGCTGAGTCCTCGAAACGCATCAGAGGGTTGGTCATCCAGAGTTCCATCTTTGTGGACTCAGATGCTATATGGATTGAACACCTTTGTTCATTATGATAGGTTGGCTCTGAGGAAGAGGCTGAGTCCTCGAAACGCGTCAGCCAGTTGGTCATCCAGGGTTCCATCGTTGTTGACTCAGATGCTATATGGATTGAACACCTTTGTTCATTATGATAGGTTGGCTCTGAGGAAGAGGCTGAGTCCTCGAAACGCATCAGTAAGTTGGTCATCCAGAGTTCCATCTTTGTGGACTCAGATGCTATATGGATTGAACACCTTTGTTCATTATGATAAGTTGGCTCTGAGGAAGAGGCTGAGTCCTCGAAACGCGTCACACAGTTGGTCATCGTTGAGGACTCAGATGCTATATGGATTGAACACCTTTGTTCACTGTGATATGCCTCTGTTTTATATGTCCATTGTGAGTATGATACCTACTTTTTTATTCTTTCAATAACATTTTTTAAACAATAATGCACTAAGCCGGTGTGCCCTCTTTTTGTTTTTCATTTGCGTTTAGTGACTTTGGACTACCCCAGTCCGCTGAGGGCAGCAAGCAGCGCATATTCCAGAACATTCACATTGTCATTCCAGCCTCTGCTGAGTCCATCCCCAGCACAGGAGTAAAGTATTTGATGTATTGCTTTAAATGTGCCTGAACACACAAGCACATAAACAAGCACTGCGTATCAGTAAAAAAAAAATACAAAATGCAGAAATCTGATTTTCTGGTCCATATTTTTATGTGTATACATGCAAATACACACAAATATGGGCAAATGCCCCACTTCCTGCTTGTGGTGTGTCTAAAATACTGACAAACAAGCACAAGTGATATACATCCCATTCCCATGTTTTCCTGCCAGAAATGTCTGATGCTTATACATCAATACAGTGTGTAAGAGGCCTAAAGTGTAATTCTGAAGTTTGGCTTCACTTTGCTACTGTATTTAAATCTGTTAATACATTTAACACTACCCTCCCCCCAGACTGACAATGCTGCTGTCTGCTGTGCCCTCTGTGCTCCTTCGTCCAGAGTGGGGGCACTGCACTACAGGAGGTGTGTTACTGGCCAAATCATCAGGTGAAAACAGAAGGGAAAAAAGACAAAGAAAAGAAAACTAATGCAGCCACCACATCTAATGATTGGTAAGCTGCAGTATATAAAATTTCTTTATTTTGAGTTTCATGCTGCTTTAAATTTGACTTCTACTCTGATTATGTGAGGCTGTCATGTGATCTATCACCTGGTCAATTCATGTCTACAGAACCTGTAATTGTGTCTACACACTTCAGCACAGGCTGTTGGTGGAAAAATGGATGGAAATATTGGTTGGCTCAGCAGAAAGTTGGGCTGTGTGGAGTAGATCTACGCTGCATCCAAGGGTCTGTATGTGGGCATACTGGATACAAAGGGGGTAGGAGATTCATGTAGGGTTTTTATTACTTTAATTATAAATATAACACATTTATGTCTCCACATGCTTCCATAAAGTTATCAATTAAAAGAAAACACAAGGCACTGCTACTAAAGTGGTATGAGTTCTACTGTAGGCTACGTCTAGCTGAGTGTCCTGAATAATAGTCTGAAGTCATATCTCATACGTGTTACCATTCCGAAGAACAAAATGAACATGCAAATAGCTGATAACCCATTTCACGTGGCAGAAGTGTTCTCTAATCTATAAATATTTAATATCATTGGAAAAATTAGCTGGAAAGTTATTGTAATTACAGTGGAAATACTTTCCGGGCAGACAGTGGAAAGACAAATTAACCTCTCAGTAATCAGCTTCTGGAAGCTGGCCAAGTCAGTATTTGGCTTTTGGATTTGCTGTTTTCCATCATCACCCTCTTTCTGAAATAAAAGTTACTGTTCTGCCAAATTAAATAATGGAAGAGAGACTGTCTATACATATTATGAAAGAGGTATTACTCTAGGTTTATACGTTTTATGCAGTCTACTCTAAAGCTAGGTTTACACTTGAGTTTGAGTTTTTATTTTTAAATAACAACCATGCAGGGGCGGACTGACCATTTGGAAACTTGGGCACTGCCCAAGGGCCTGGGGTCAGTAGGGGGCCCCAAGAGATGCCCCTGGTATCTTTTTCATAGGCTTTTTTGAGTTTGGACAAGGACACAGGGGCCCCATGATCCCCTATTGCCCGGGGGCCCCATGAGTTTTCAGTCCGCCCCTGCAACCATGGTATACTTTCCTGATCTGTGTATTGCTTTTGCACAGAGCAGCCCCAATCTTCCTCTTCTCAGTACCCCTGCTGGTGCTCCTGGCTGCTCACCCCTGCCGAGTGCCCCCATAGCAACATGCTTGCTATGAGGACACGTGTGTGTTCGCTCTGAAGCTCCACTCTCTGTGTCCATAGACACACAGAACGTGGCTCAGCCCTGTTCCCTCTTCACTGGCTGTGACTAATAGCAGCAGGGTCCGATGGCTTTCGCTGCTGTTCCAGAGCCCATGAGGGGGGAGAGAGCCAGGACAGCTGCACATTGCTGGATTGAGATCAGGCTCAGGTAAGTAAAAGGGAGGCTGGGGAGAAAGCGGCACACAGAAGGTTTTTTTTACTTTCATGCCTGGAATGCATGAAGGTAAAAAACTGTCAGCCTTTACAACCACTTTAAGTGTTTTTCAAGCATTTTGTAAGCATGTTTATACTAGAGTTTTCATGAGCATCTTTGTTTTAGCCAATAGAGAGCTTGTGCGACATGTGTTTTTTAGGTGCTCCCGTTCGAACTCTATGTTTTTTTTTGTTTACAATACAGGGTAAACTGTATTATATGTATTATTTAAAATGAAAATGTATAACAAAAATGTGAGCAGCCATACTGACACCATAATAGAACCAACACTCTGAATTGCCCACCTGTTTATAATAAATTTGGGGGAATTAGTGACAATATCTATGTACCAGAGGTCCAAGTTCTGCCCACTCCCTGCAACCCTTGCAAGGATTTTCAGTTAGATTTATTTGTAATTTATTTTACATTACGGAGAGTGCAGTAGGAGTCACGCTTCATAAGAGGGAGATGAAGAGCTGAGCTCTAACGTTGAGCCTAAAATTCCTATTTCAAGCTGTTCTGCTTGTAGACAGGGATGGCGTTCCCGTTTACTTTTTGGTCACTCCCCTGATAGGTCATTTCCTTTGGGTTTGCCACACCCTCTCCCTATTTCAGGGATGGGAGGAGTTACCCCAGGATCTTTTTGGGAATGTCACCCCCTGCGCCTTGGTTAAATTCAGGAAGAACCAGTGGAGGCTTCAGGCCTATTGGGACCTGAACTTTGAGTAGCATTACAGCACCCCTCCTGTAAAATATGTGAAAACTGTAGCGCTACTCCGAAAATAGCTGCTGCATTTTGGGGGCTTTTCAGCACCCACAGCCAGGCAACATAAATTTTCCATACACTCTAAATGGCTCCAGAAAACTGTCTAGGGGTTTTGGTTTTATTTTTTGAAAGAACTTGGATAGGGTTATAGGGATGCATGGGATGCCCAGAACTAAACAACTTGGATGACTCTTGAGGACTTGCTAATGTCTCTGGCTACTAAGAACTGACTTCAGCAGTGCTGCCCACCTGAGGGAATGATGATGCAACTAAAGGAATATCAAAAAGGTTCCAAACTTGAATGTGCTGGCACTGCTCCTGACAGGAAAAACAAATCACTTGGCTACTACTATCCCAGCTAGAGATATGGGGGTGCTTCTGGCTGCTTTTCGCTGGCTCTAAGCTGTCCCCTAGTCTTAGACATGTAAAGTTTTGCGCCTTACTATCTTCTCTGAACAGGCTTGGAGTAAGTTGAAATGGATGTCCCATTCGCTCTCTCGCTTCTGGCCTTCCTTCTGCCCAGGGGCAGAGCCCCCCAGCACAGGGGTCTCCTCCACACCATTATACCACAGGTTCTACTCCCAGACTGCCAGGCTCCTAAGTATTTATGGTTTGTTCCCCCACCTACTGAACTTTGCCTCCTCAGGGATTGGTGGGAACTCCATAAATATTCAGGTTGCAGTTTCTACTCCTTCACCCACTAGATCCTAGAAATATCCATAGCATTCCAGAAAATGGGGGAAGGTAGCAGAGCCACATTCCTTGGAGCACTGCACAGTCTGCTCCTCTGCCTACAGAAGAGCCAAACTAAATTTACCTCACCTAGCAACTAGGAGAGTGCTACACCTGTAATGTGTGTATTGACCACTCGATGATCCAAGATGTTGATGAGATGCCTATTGACTCTATAATACCAAATGTTCTGGACTGTTAGATTTGACATTGCACAAACGTCATTCCAAGTTGTGGAGAGCTGTATCCTGTTTATTACTGAAAAAGTTAAAGGATAAGTTCACTTTTTAACAAAAAATAATAAATGCACATTTGTGTGCAGGTAAAAGAAGTGTACATGTGTTATTTTTTGGTCCTGGAACCACTAAAGCATTGCACCAGTGATCAGAAGATCATTGGTGCCATGCAGGACTCCTGCAGACCTGTCAGTGTATCTGTGTGCTCGTACATCATATGAGCAAGCAGATACATTCTGACAGGTAGAATCAATGAGTTACCACAATGCTCAATAGTGTCATGGTTCATTGAGAACTACAAGCCAGCAGCCACATAGGCTGTTGGTACTTGTAGTTCATTCATTCACAGAACTCTATAAATGAGTGACATGGCCAGGTGGGCGGAGTCCCGCACAGCCGCTGTTTTCAAAAAGTGACAGATAGGAACTTCTCTCCGCAAAGGTTGCCAGGACTTGTAGTTTTCTCATTCACCGAATACTGTGAATGAGTGATGTGGCCAGGCTGGCGTTAGCCTGCACAGCTGCACTTTTTTAAAATTGTGATAGCTAGCGAGGGGAGCAGATCCCCTACTAACTGTCCAAACGGGGGAGCAGGGGGGGTGTGGGGGCCGGTCCGTTTGTAACATGTTGCATGTTACACCCTGAATATGTTTTAATAAGTTTTTAGCAAAAAAATTCCTAGCCTCATTACTGTCCCCTGGGTGTTTGGATGGATTTTCAGAGCCCTAACTTGGACCACAGAAAATGAAGGCCTATGTGAGAAGGTGCACCATGCATTAAGGGGTAAGGGGGGGGGGGGAGGTCACTGATGAAAAGGAGGATGAGAGAGTACCCTTGCATCTGTTCATGTGGACATAGTATGAGCTTTTCATATGAACTAATCAATTGCCTGAGGGTCTGTCTGTTAGGCTAGGTTCACACCTATGCAGTTTGCGTTTGATCCATTTCTGCAGTGCTTTTTGCGTTGCGTTTTGCATTTTTGCACATGCGTTTTGATGCGGTTTTGATGCATTTTGCGGGTTGTTTTTTTCAACTTGTTGCGGGGCAGAATAAAACACAAAATGCGCCAAAAACACGTCAAAAAAGCACTACATGCTTTTCCGCAGCGTCCCCATTGAAGTCTATAGAACCAAAAACGCAACATTTTATGTTTAAAAAAGCCCCTGACCCTTTCCAAAAACACACCGGATGAAAACGCGGAGATGTGAACTTGTCCCATAGGAAATCATGTTAAATGGACTGTTGTGCGTTTCTGTAAAATGCAGCGGAAAATGCATAGGTGTGAACCTAAACTTAGGAAGCATGCTCAACTGCATGATCTGATCACATGTATGGAACAGAGCAGCCTGCCTACATACTGATAGCCAATTTACACTGCTGTGTTCTCTGCAATCTCCTCATTCCTGTAATAAAATTCCTGCCTCTGCTCTTTGTCTACAGCAATTTAGGGCCTAAAATCTATTTAAAATTGTCCTGCTGCTGGCCTATTTTCCGCTGCTGTATTCTCTGTGGCCTCTTCACTCTTCTAGTAAAAACCCAGCCTGTGCACTTTGCGGTTGACTTACTTTTTTTGTCAAAGCTTAACTGAACAACCTAAAGTTAGAAGCTGATTGGCTACCATGCACAGATGCACCAGATTTTAACTCTACAGTTTTAGTAAATCAACCCCCTTGTTTCTAGTAATTGTGGACTTAAAAGTGTTATTTAACCACTTGACCTCCAGAAGGTTTTACCCCCTTTGTGAGCAGGGCATTTGTTTTGCTATTTAGCACTGTGCTACTGTGCTGGCAAATGCTCAGTAATGTAACATTGTACCCAAATTTAATTGATATAATTTTTTTCACCAAATAGAGCTTTCTTTTTTTGGTATTTGATCATCACAGGTTTTTTTATGTTTTATTATATAAATGAAAAAAGACTGAAATTTAAAAAAAAAAAAATATTTTCTACTCTCTATTACAACACATATTTAATAAAAATAAATGTTTTCTATTTAGGCCAAAATGTATTCTACTACATGTGTTTGGTGAAAAAAAATCCCAGTAAGTGTATATCATTTGGTTTGTGTGAAAGCTATAGCGTCTAAAAACTATGGTATATATTTATTGGGATTTACACAGCTATTGACACTATACTAGTAACAGCGGTGATCAGCTTATAGTGTGACCATGATAGTGTGGTGGATAATCTGGCGCTAACAGACACTGGCTGGGAGGTACACTAACTGACTACCTTACACTGACGTATCTAGTGACACTAATACAGTGATCAGTGGGCAGCACAGTGGCTAAATGGTTAGCACTTCCACCTGGCAGTACTAGGGTCGCTGGTTCGAATCTCGCCTGAGGCACCAACTGCCTGGAGTTTGCATGTCCTCCCTGTGCCTGCGGGGGTTTCCTCCCACACTCCAAAGACATGCTGGTAGGTGAATTGGCTCCTGTCTAAATTGGCCCTAGTATGTGTATGTATGAATGTAAGTTAGGGACCTTAGATTGTAAGCTCCTTGAGCGTTAGGGACCGATGTGAATGTACAATATATATGTAAAGTGCTGCATAAATTGACAGTGCTATATAAGTACCTGAAATAAATAAAATAAATCAGTGATAACATTGGATGGGAAGTGGTTAACATCAAGGGGCAATGAAGGGGTTAACTCTGCGCCTAACAAGTGTTATGTGTGCTGCTTTTACTCACAGATCTGGCCACTTTTTCTTACTGAACTGGGAGTTAATTTCAGGGAAAAGAGACAACCAGATCGCTGTACAGAGTTCTGTGTGTTTGTAAACACAGAACTCTTTGCTGTGATTGGTCACAGCCAATTAGCAGGAATAGAGCCTAAATCATTGGCTGAAACCTGCTGAGAAACTTGTGCTGTGTCCAATCACAGCACAGGTCAGCAGGGGGTGCTTGCACTCGCGCCTGAAACCTGCAGTGCATGTACTGTGGGTGGGTAGCAAGCGGTTAAAACTGTTCTGCTGATGGCCAATTGTTCACTGCTGTATTCTCTGCAGTCTATTCATTCATATAGAAAAACCCTACACGTGCTCTTTGTCTTTAGCAAATTTGGGCAAAATATTGCTATTTAAGGTCTCATTCACACTGGCACCCGTACAGTGAGAATAAAGCATTTGTTTACATGTCTGGAGCTGCCTGGAGCTGTGTGCAGGCAGCCTGTGTTAGTGAATGGAGATGCAGCTGCTGTTCAGACACACTTACACATTAGGGTTTGACAAGCAAGCAGGGGCAGGTGTGCTGCCCAAAGGCCCCCGTCAAACTTGGTTGTGCGGGTGTGTCCATAAAGGTGTTGTGTCTCTGTTCACTAACATCAGTTGCCTGAATGCAGCTCTAGGTAGCTCCAGATGCGCAAACAAATGCCTAATTTATTCTGTGTCAACCTCAGTGCCAGAGTGAATGAGGCCTAAAACTGTTCTGCTGTTGACCAATTTCACATTGCTCTATACTCTGCAGTCTTTTCATTCCTGTATTAAAACTTCCGACATTAAAATGGAACTAAACTCATCTAATTTTACTGTTTTCCTTCCCAAAAAGCAAGGCATGCCATGAATAATAAGGTCACTTGTACTTGTACTCGCAATTGATCAGTCAAACCATCAAATGACTGGTGTCATAACTGATCACATGGACAGTACCATGGAAACTCCAGGGCAAACAGGGGCTAAGATGGCAGCTTCCTTGGCAGTAAACGATAGAAGGGTTTTGGTTGGGTTAAATCCAGCGCCTGTATAATCCAATTTATAATCGGATTTGTCATGCCTCAGTTCAGTAAGCAAGCAATACATAAGACCAGAAACAAAGAGGAGCAGGGCCTTTGGCACTTAAAGCTGAACAGGAAAGAAAAATGCTACCTTGTTGAGGAGCTGCACATGCACTGCAAGGGGTAAATCCTTGTTTATGCCTAGGGGACTTGGAAAAAAAGTTCTCCTAAACCAAGCCAGTCTCTTTCTCCCTGCACTCCACCGGTCTTAGGTCCTATGATGAAGTCTGAATTTATTTGAGGCCGCTGAAGAACAGTCCACTTCCAGAGCATGGGGGAGTGCCAGGGAAGTGCAAGATCAGGTATGTAAAAGCACTTTCTTGTTTCCTAGGCAGAAATAAGCATTTAACACTTGCTACTACTGCAAAGGAGGGCTTTTTCCCAGAGTTGGACTTTATTTGGCTTCAAGAAAAAGGTGTACATTATTTTACTTTCTCCATTATTCATTGAATGTCACAGGAATTTAGTAATTTGTATACATTTGGGACATCCTAAAGAAGTTCAACTGATGGGTGGGCCATAGCCTCCAAGAGATCTAACAGATGTGGAGATTAAGCTACCAGGGCATGTGAAGGGATCAGCTCCTGGCTTGATGAAAGGCTTGATGAAAAACGGCCAACCAAATTTGGAAACGGAGGGCATGGAGGATCAGTTTGGTGCTTTAGAGCAGCTAGATATGACTAAGGGGAAACTGCCATGTAGAGGCCAACCAATCATCCACCATAATGAAAGCAGGTGGGACAACAAGCTACCTTAATACAACAAATAAAAACTTAGACCAACAGCTAAAATGTATATAAATGTATAACTGGGCTAAGTCCCAGAGAATAAACCACATGCATTAAGATAAGTGAAAATTATCTTTAAATTAAACAGCATAATTGCCTTTAGCAACTCAACTTCATCATGTCCAATAAAAAAAAAATGGATAGCTGGAATAAAGGCCTAAGCCAAGCATATATAACCCTTGACTTCGGGGAAAGGAAGTTTGGACAGATAAGATGGGGTTGATTTGCTATAAGCAAAAAAACTTCCCGTTACAAGGAAGGTACCTGTAAAGCTTAGTGAATGGGTTGCTGACCAATCAAGTGCAAGAAAAAATGTTTTTGTTATTTTACTTGCACATGATTGGGTATGCTTTGCAAAGTGAAATTTCACCACATGATGAAAATTTCCTTGCAAAGTGCAACTTCCCTTGGAGCCTAGTTGCCTTCAGTAAATCAACCCTGATATGTCAAGAAAAAGGACCAATCAGACCACAGTTGAGGTATAAATAGAAAACTCTTAACACTTGACTTTAGGGAGAGGAAGGTTTATAAGAAAAATGTAACCTGATTGACAGGTAATCTCTTAAAAATACATGCAAAGATGTGAGAGGGGTAGTAGCCCTGACTCCTTTTAATGAAGATGGTGCGGTGACCAACAACAGCAGTATAAAAAGGGTAGGCAAGTGTGAGTATATATCAAAATGTGAGTTAATGTATACGCCACTTAGACTAGAAGGACAAGAAGTCCTTCCAATCAGCACCACAAGGCATTTTAAAGGTGTGTAGCCAACTGACCAGTTGTTAAATATATGATTCTAGGAATCATTAAATCTAGCCCTGCAAGGGGTAGAATCCTGGATAGAAGAGCTAGGGTAGAGATCCCCGTGCTGGTACTAGGAATATTATTATAATTTTATTAGGAAAAAGATGGAATGTAGGGAGACTTCCTCAGAAGGCCATCAAGTAGTCACAAAAGAGCAAATACCTGTATCTTCCCATAATCAAGTCCCACAAAGAAAAAACTGTGTGGCCACAATGACATAATCAGTACTGTTCAGCATAGGAAGTAGGTCACCCAGTCATGGGGCAATTCTCACATTTTTTACTGATGTCAAAATCTATCAGCCTTTAGATGAGGTCCAGTGGAGTTCAAATTAAAAGACCGCCTAAGTGAGGAATCTTCCAATGAAGTTGTCTGTTCTGCAGAATCAGTCAAGAAGACAAAATAATATCTCAAAGAGTGAACAAGAGAATATATACATTAGGAGAATCATCCTAGCATGAGAGAAAGGGGTTTTTCCTTTCCTGATCAGCATCTATTAGTGGGAATTCTTGGTCCAAAAGTACCAGCTTAGTCTGCTAGCTAATTTCCAGATTCTCCAACTCAGAAAGCGAATGGAAAAGGAATGAGAGACGACAAGAGAAGAGGGACTATGTGAAATGGAGTTCTCCCAAACCCCACAAATCCCTCAAGAGGTGAATGGAAAAGAATCTGCTATAATCAAGGAGTGAAGATGATTGGACCCTTGACTTGGCATGAACCTGGGAAAATGTAAGACACTGACACTTTTCAGGTCTCCTGAGCACTCCACAGGGGGGACACCAGGATAAGGCACTAGGGTTGGCATAAGAGTCAGTGACGTGGGTAAGATCCAAAACTACTGGAGTACATTGAAAAGGCAGGTTCTTGCAAGGTAAGAGATTAGTAGAAACTGATTCTTGTTGATCTTGCAAGTCATGAGATAGGGAAAGGGCTGAAGAGAGTCAAGGAATGCAGCCAACCATAAAGGAAATGGATCAGGATCAGAGATCCCTAAGTGCAGGAATCCAACACACCAAGAAAGTCGCACAATGCACCTTCATGCACAGGGTTGAGTGGAAGGGACAGAGGACTTATGATCTCGTGATCTGCTGCTTTAGTATGAGATAGACTGTGATCATCTATCAGATACCACTGAATTAGCAAAATGAAGAATAGGGTTGATCCACGCCATCCATAGTTTTCCTACTTTGAGGCAGTATACACTCTGATCACCAGAGATATTAGGAATGACATTGTTAATGGCAGAATCAAAGAGATGCCTGAGTGAAGCTGTCAGGGCTCCCGGGTATGACCAGAGGTGTGTGACTGACGCAGGGAAATGCAGACTTCAGATAAGTTATAAACAATTTATTAACACTAACAATACAAACATAAACGCAGTGCAATACTAAAACATAACACAGTGCAAACGAACCAAACCAAACCACCCACAGATAACAGTACATACAGTGCAAGCGTCGTCAGGCAGGACGGGTCAATATCAATCGGGCAGGTAGGTACAGGGGGAGCAAGCGGAGAATATTCAGGTCACGAGCAGGGTACAGCAACTAACAGGCAGGTAGGTACAGGGGGTCAGGCAGAGAATGGTTGGGGTCACAAGCCAGGGATCAGAACAGGAGAAGTCAGCAGAGGACAGAATCAAGCCGGGTCAGCAACAAGACAGGAACAGGAACAGGAGCAGGATGCAGGAACAAGATACAGGGCCCAGGAAAAACACAACACCAAGGCAGAGTCTGCAGGTCTGAATGTCCCTTAAATACACCAGTATAATTAGTTCCAGGTGTTTGACTGGCTGCAAGGTTGAGTCTCTGATTGCTGGGAGCACCCGCTGGCCAGCCCTGGTACTGCAGCTCATAAGGCAGATGAGTCCCACTATTGCTGGCCAGTCCATTCCTGACAGTACCCCCCCCCTCAAGGAGCGGCCTCAGGACGCTCCAAACAGTCCTAGCTGGGCAAAAAGTTCCACTGCCCGGGTCTGGTAACTGGCGGGATATCAAAGACTGGCACACCGGGCAGGACTCCGGGCAGCGGCACACCGGGCAGGGGCACACCAGGCAGAGGCACATCGGGCTGGACTCCGGGCAGAGGCACTCCGGGCAGCGGCACACCGGGCAGAGGCACATCGGGCTGGACTCCGGGCAGAGGCACATCGGGCTGGACTCCGGGCAGAGGCACATCGGGCTGGACTCCGGGCAGAGGCACATCGGGAGATTACCAGGTGAAGCAGCAGGCACCGGGCCCCCAAGCGGAGCGGCGGGCGCCGGGCCCCCAGGAGGGGCGACAGGCATCAGGCCCCCAGGCGGGGCGACAGGCATCGGGCCCCCAGGCGGGGCGACAGGCATCGGGCCCCCCGGCGGGGTGACAGGCATCGGGCCCCCAAGCGGAGCGTCAGGCGCCGGGCCCCCAGGAGGGGCGACAGGCATCGGGCCCCCAGGAGGGGCGACAGGCATCGGGCCCCCAGGCGGGGCGACAGGCATCGGGCCCCCAGGCGGGGTGGCGGGCGCCGGGCCCCCGGGCGGAGCGGCGGGCGCCGGACCCCCAGGCGGAGCGACAGGTCTCGGGCCCCCAGGCGGAGCGGCGGGCGCCGGACCCCCAGGCGGAACGACAGGTCTCGGGCCCCCAGGCGGAGCGACGGGCGCCGGACCCCCAGGCGGAGCGACAGGTCTCAGGCTCCCAGGCAGAGCGGCGGGCGCCGGACCCCCAGGCGGAGCGACAGGTCTCGGGCCCCCAGGCGGAGCGGCGGGCACCGAGTCACCAGGCACGACAGTGGGCACCGAGTCGTCTGGCAAGACCGCGGGCACCGAGTCGTCTGGCAAGACCGCGGGCACCGAGTCAACTGGCGGAACAGCGGGCATCGAGTCAACTGGCGGAACTGCGGGCACCGAGTCGTCTGGCAAGACTGCGGGCACCGAGTCGTCTGGCAAGACTGTGGGCACCGAGTCGTCTGGCAAGACTGCGGGCATCGAGTCGTCTGGCAAGACTGCGGGCACCGAGTCGTCTAGCGGAACAGCGGGCACCGAGTCGTCTGGCAAGACTGCGGGCACCGAGTCGTCTGGCAAGACTGCGGGCACCGAGTCGTCTGGCAAGACTGCGGGCACCGAGTCAACTGGCGGAACAGCGGGCATCGAGTCAACTGGCGGAACTGCGGGCACCGAGTCGTCTGGCAAGACTGCGGGCACCGAGTCGTCTGGCAAGACTGCGGGCACCGAGTCATCTGGCAAGACTGCGGGCACCGAGTCGTCTGGCAAGACTGCGGGCACCGAGTCAACTGGCGGAACAGCGGGCATCGAGTCAACTGGCGGAACTGCGGGCACCGAGTTGTCTGACAAGACTGCGGGCACCGAGTCGTCTGGCAAGACTGCGGGCACCGAGTCGTCTAGCAAGACTGCGGGCACCGAGTCATCTGGCAAGACTGCGGGCACCGAGTCGTCTGGCGGAACAGCGGGCATCGAGTCAACTGGCGGAACAGCGGGCACCGAGTCGTCTGGAAAGACTGCGGGCACCGAGTTGTCTGGCAAGACTGCGGGCACCGAGTCAACTGGCGGAACAGCGGGCATCGAGTCAACTGGCGGAACTGCGGGCACCGAGTCGTCTGGCAAGACTGCGGGCACTGAGTCGTCTGGCAAGACTGCGGGCACCGAGTCGTCTGGCAGGGCAGTGGGCACCGAGTCACCAGGTATGACAGCGGGCTCTGAGTCAATTGGCACGACAGCGGGCACCGGATCAGGTACCGGATCATCTGGATCAACAGCAGGCATCGAGTCAACTGGCCTAATAGGATCATCAGGCTGGATCAGTTCATTATGCTGGGTAGAGGCATCCGGCTGAGTAGAGGCATCCGGCTGAGTAGAGGCTTCAGGCTGAGTAGAGGCTTCAGGCTGAGTAGAGGCATCAGGCTGAAGAGAGGCATCAGGCTGAAGAGAGGCATCCGGCTGAGTAGAGGCATCCGGCTGAGTAGAGGCTTCAGGCTGAGTAGAGGCTTCAGGCTGAGTAGAGGCTTCAGGGTGAGTAGAGGCTTCAGGCTGAGTACAGGCATCAGGCTGAAGAGAGGCATCAGGCTGAACCACGGAAGGCAGGTTCTCAGACGGTAGGCTCACCGGTTTGGATACTGGCAGGATGGTACTGGTTGGAAAGAATTTTCGCTTTTTTCTGGTGTTAACTACTGGGGCACTGCAAGTAAACGCAGGTCTGCAAATGAATGGAGCAGCTGGAGACAGAGAAGAGCTGGAGGATGGAACAGGGGAAGAAACAGTCGCTACAGAGGGCTTCTTTACAGGGTTAAAGGCAGGATAGGTGCAGCGAGTGGGAACAGGGTACTGACATGCGGTAGATAGCCAAGTATACTGGGCTGTAACTGGAGGAGCTGTTGGGAATACAGGAATAGAGCTTTGAGGAAATAGATTAGAAGCAGGACTGGGTCTTTGTAAGCTGACTGAGGCTGGGTGCAACAAGTCTGTCCATGTCTGCAGTATGGGTTGAACAAAGCTGAGCTTACACAAAGCCTGTCTGACCAAAGACTGCACTGCGTTTATACAATCTCTTAGTACCTGTGGTGAACATGTGGAATAACGCTCCAGAAAGTAACCCACATCATCCTCTAATAACCATACCAGGGACTCTACCTGGTCTGCACTAAATGGTGGCAGAAATTCATCCCTGCATTTGGGGGTACCAGATGAAACCAACTCCGCACAAACCTCAATCAATGGCTGCACCTCAGAGAACTCTGTGCCCTGATCTACTAGAACATGAGTGAGCCGTATACATTCTAGCAGTTCATCCCGGGTATACTCCTTCAGAGTTTGATAAGCATACTCCCTGTCATCAAACACTAGCAGAGATAAATACGCAACCTCATCCAGATCCATCCTTCCCATCAACAAACCAAGATGGCTTCCCTGTGCAGCCACTTCTGGTCAGGATTGACCTTGGTGTAATGTCAGGGCTCCCGGGTATGACCAGAGGTGTGTGACTGACGCAGGGAAACGCAGACTTCAGATAAGTTATAAACAATTTATTAACACTAACAATACAAACATAAACGCAGTGCAATACTAAAACATAACACAGTGCAAACGAACTAAACCAAACCACCCACAGATAACAGTACATACAGTGCAAGCGTCGTCAGGCAGGCCGGGTCAATATCAATCGGGCAGGTAGGTACAGGGGGAGCAAGCGGAGAATAGTCAGGTCACAAGCAGGGTACAGCAACTAACAGGCAGGTAGGTACAGGGGGTCAGGCAGAGAATGGTCGGGGTCACAAGCCAGGGATCAGAACAGGAGAAGTCAGCAGAGGACAGAATCAAGCCGGGTCAGCAACAAGACAGGAGCAGGATGCAGGAACAAGATACAGGGCCCAGGAAAAACACAACACCAAGGCAGAGTCTGCAGGTCTGAATGTCCCTTAAATACACCAGTATAATTAGTTCCAGGTGTTTGACTGGCTGCAAGGTTGAGTCTCTGATTGCTGGGAGCACCCGCTGGCCAGCCCTGGTACTGCAGCTCATAATGCAGATGAGTCCCACTATTGCTGGCCAGTCCATTCCTGACAGAAGCAGATGTCCCTTGGGCACATCCTTGATGTCCCAGGTACAAAGCCAAAGTGAGCAGCCTTCATGCAACACTCCACCTAGCAGATAACAGCAGCACTCAACCCCCTTAGCCTTAACCATTACTGCTGTAAGATGACAGAAGCAGAAATTTTTATATGGTGCCCAATGGTACCGATTGTGATGTTAGCTCCCAGTGCTTCAACTGGCCTTACTCACTAAGTTAGCGCTCTGTGGCTAACTAACCATTACACAAGGGTCTGGTAAACAAAGTAATGCATAACCCAGTGATCAAAGCTCACACTCCAAGCTAGCCCTGCAGTCTTCCAGTCTTGTGTGGTCAGGGTCCAACCATCAAAGCTATTGCTGAGAATATGCTGATTCAGATAGCTGCTATGTATAGACTGGCTCGGGCAGCACAGTGTTTTTAAGTCCTAATTGAAGTTACCAAAGAAAACATATTTGTGGTGTAGCACCCTCCTAGAAGGCTAGGGGGAGCTAGATTCTAAATTGTTAGTCAGTGGCTGAGAAAGCAGTCTGTGGTAATAGCCAAAGGGAGGTCAAATTCAGGTCAGAGCTGAGAGGCTCTGCAGACCAGCTCTCTGAGACTTTCCCCTACTCTACAGTTTTGGAGAAAATTCTAGAAGCAGTGGGAGGGGGTAAAGAGTGGCTGGTCTTCACTCTGACCAATTCCCAACAAGAGACTTGGCATTGGGCCAGGACAGCCCTTAAGAGTGGGAGAGCCTGCTCAGCAGGCAGGAGAGTTTGGGTGGAAGATGGAGAAGTGAGAGGCTAGAGAGCAGGGGGCCCAAATGGGAAGGGGTTTGCCTACAGGCAGAGGAGCTGGAAAGGAGGAAAGTTCAGGACCTCATCAGCACCCAGAGCAAGGAATACCTATGCAGCAGGGAGGGAGTAGCCCAGTGGAAAACCTGAGAGCAGCCACTGACCCAGCAGCTCATAGGAGGAGGATTGAGTGAGTAGACCTGCACCCCTGAGCCAGTAAGAAGAAGAAGCACTCTGGTGGGAAACTGGATTAGCTGCTACCCAGAACTGTCTTACCCTTAAAGTGACAGGCACTGGATCCCCTACCCAGGGATTCACCCAGAACAGCTGGATAGAGGAGTATCTACGGTCTGGGGTGGAACAACAGAAAATGCTGAATGTTGCCATTCCCTTAGGCATCCCATACACCCCTTACCCCATCCAAGTTCAAATTCCCCTAGTAAGTCACCGCAGTAGATAGACTTGTTTTGAATGGACTCGTAGTCTATTGAATCTTGCTCTAGCTCTCCAACTGACAGCCCATACAGAGGTATGGGCAGAGAGGTAGAGTAAGAGTTTGCAGGAGTTTTACATTGCACATGTGATCCACTGTAATTGTATTTTTTTTTTTGCTTAAATACCTTTTCCAATATGACGCATCTATGGCCTGAAGAAGGAGCGCATGCTCTGCAACACGTCTGCACATCAGATTCAGTTGTGACATCACTTCCATCTTGACACTGCATTCCACACTGGCTAGGAAGCCTTGGGAGCCTCCGGAGCTGTCCACCAGCAGGACCCCAGTAATCTTTTCATCTTGCCGAACTGGGACCGGAATTCTACATATACAGAGCGCCTGTTTTTATCTTTGTTTGTGAGTGCAATTCCTTTTATTAATAAACCATGTATTTTACATACTACACTTAGTAGGCGCTTGTCCTATTGTCACAGAGCTGCTTCATTGCTCCACAGACTAGACTGCAATCAAGTGGACTGTTTACCCTTGACTCTATCAGTCCATTTGGACTTTCTATTTCATAGCAGTATATTTACAGTGGATTGGTTGCCAAGACCTCTCACCCATTTGTGCCAATTCCCCGTTCCTTTATTGGCTGTATAACCTAATGTCTAAGAATTGGTAATTCCTCAATAGACAATAACAAAATTATCTTTATGTAAAATAAGACTACAGATAAAAGAACTTACAAATGCTACCTCCATGGTCAGAATTAATTGCAGAGTTCCATTATACAGTGATGCATGGAAGCAATGTTTGTACATCTGTAACATGTCAATGCCTGTTTTATTGAATGTCGGTTTCATCAAAGGTCTTCCAGTGTGGTGCATGGGTTCTTTAATTTAGGGACTTTTAACTTACTTAATATCTTAAGTAAACTATATTTCTGGCAGTACTGTTCCTGGTCATTGATCATTTTTTTCTAGCATTCTACATTTGCAGCATATACCATGATGATTCCATTAAATACCACTTAGTACAGAAAGAAAATGTGACACTGTAAGAGCCTGCATCCAGCAATTTACCGTTATATGCTATACGTTTATTTTCTTATAAGTTTACTGTTCCTGGCAGTAGCAGCTCACCACTGAGAAACTGTGGGCAACCAGGATGCTTGCTGGAAACTGGAATGCATATGCATCTGCATCATTGTAAATCATTATTATGGCAGTGTGTTCAGGGACAATATCTTCTCAGTAAATGATGTTAAATTAGTTACAAAGGCATTCAGCAAACAGGAAGGATGCACACATAATACTTAGAAATTAGGCATTATTGGCATAAATATTCCTAGAAGCCTTGTGTTTTCCAGGATATTGTGGTACAAAATGGTCTAATCGCAGCCTTACCTAACCAACTAAAGATTACAGTGTTGGGAATTATAATTGTTTGTGAATAACACACTTGCTCAGTGAAATAAAATTCCTAGTTTTATTGCTAATCAAATGTTTTGCTGTTATTTTTTAGGACATTGATGACAAGGTACAGTATGTACGTCATAGGGGTAGGTATTTCATTAGATAGCACTTATTTCTTTAAGAGGGATCAATACATACTAGTGTAGGCAAGACAACTGCTTACCTTTCAGCAGTTCATTTTGCTATGTGAAGTTTATGGATGCTAGATGGATGTTAGGACGCAGTCTGTCAGATAAAAATACCAAAAATGTTGAGGAACCCTACATGAAGTTCATGCACATATTAGAGCTGCATATCAGATTTCCACAGTTATGGTTCCATTACACATTGACCAACTGGCTATGGTCTTCTGCAAAGGTTAAGCACAGAGATGGCATGCTGCTATTGGTTGCATTTTATAGATTGGTGGATGGATGTTAAAAGGCAACCTGCCAGAAAGAAATATTCCAGATGTCAATGAACCCAGCATGGTTTAGAGGTCCATAGTTGTGGTTCCAAATACTTTGACCAACTTGTTATGGTGTTCTGCAATGGTTCAGCACATAGGTGGAAGGCTGCAGCTTGTTGTACTTTATATATTGTAACTGGTCAAAATCACATCAAGAAATGGGTAGCCTAAGTTCACAAGGGACTGCTAGCTGATAAATCTCTTACCCCACCTCTTTTTGCCCATTTTTCATAGATCTGTTAACATACTTCCAACAGTGTTTTTTGTTTAGATTCAATAGCATATTAACTGGATTAAGTAAGAACATGACGTGGTTTTTTAATTTTTAGGATGGCATACAAAATCACCACTGAGCTATGTATAAATTACTAAACACACTCATTTATCTCTCGAAGAGTAATTAACACCCTAAGCTAGCTGTGAGAGGAGACTGAGAACATATTTTATAAATGACTTCAATCTACCAATTCTCATGTTATGTTAAAAATTATTGTACACAAGTTATGATATACAGTTAAGCCATCATTATACTACATTATCTTTTAGCTGACAGTCTGTGACCACTGACACACAAGGGCACATATTCTGACTCCAAATGTTGTAATAGTGAATATTCCTTCAGGAGACCTTTATGCCTGGCCTCAGTTTAGCAAAGACAATCACCACGGACAATCTTTGTTAGATAGCTGAACTAACCAAACACTTGGAATCCACAAAAATCTTTAATGAATGCAGAATTTTGGGGCAATACAATAAGATGTGGTAAACGTGATATAGAAGCAGTCTTGTTTAAACTTGATTAAAGCAGTCATATATGAGTATTGGCTTTCCTAGTCCAAATGTGTCTTGAGAGGAGGAATGATTGAATAAGCCCATGCAAAAGAAAAGGAAATTGCCTCTTGTTCCGTTCTCAAAACACTGACTATGTGTGGCTCTAAACGGACAGCTAAACCCTTGTCAGAATCTCCAGCAAACAGAAGCCCACTGCTTGTGTTGTCTACCAAAGAATCTAACTTTATTTTATAGGTGAAACTGAAACACAATACAATAACAGCATATCAGTATACATAGAATAACTAGTGTAACATAAATGACAGATGACACAGAAGAAAGGCACTTACAGGTGATGATGTCTCAAGCCCCTTGGGAGAGAAGCAAGCACACTGCATCCACAGTGAATAGAAGTCTAAAATGGCTGACGAGCTTCCTAAACCAAGAGTCACTTCCTGTCTGAGAGCTTACATATCCAGAGGAGAACTGCCATACATGTTTGCCACTAGATGGCAGTGGTACACTACATGTCCCATATAAGTAACTTCAATTCAATTAGCCTGTGAAGGCAACACACTCCCTGCCTGATATAATATATTATATCACTGCCCATGCATATCTACTGTACAGGGAAAACACATAAGAAAATACATTCCGGCCTAGATTGGTAACATAAACTAAAACATGAGTCCACAACATATCAGGGTCTTTTGGCTATGGTACTTCAAGCTTATGGCCCACATGAAGAAATAGTATAGTCCATAAACCCATCTTCGGATTGGAGTAGCCGCCCAAGGCCAAACTATCTCCAACCCCAATTGTAATCCACAGGATGGAATTTAACTCAATGGCGAATGTCTCACCTGAACGCTATCAGTGAGGAGCTCTCTGCTATGTATTGTGCCAGCTACACAACAGAAATGCTATTCAAAGGAGAACAATGACATCTGAAACTGGTCTAGTATACACTTTAGCAGTCCCTTGTTTTGTCACTTTGACTTCAACCTTTCTGACATTACCATCTTTACTTGGCAATGTATTTGTGACAATTCCCACAGGCCAGTTGTTTCTGCTTTCTTGACAATCTTTCAATAAAACAACATTTCCATCTTTGATGTTGGGACTGGTCTCAGTCCATTTCTTGCGACTTTGTAAGGTACACAGATATTCTCTCCTCCATCTCTTCCAAAACGTATCAGCCAGGCATTGGACTTGTTTCCATTGCTTTACATGAAGTTCTGTTGTACTAAAGTCCCCATAAGGGGCCGATAAAGAGTCTACCTTTTGGGTCAAGAGCATGGCAGGCGTAAGAACTGTAGGATTATCAGGATCTGTAGATAGTGGTACCAAAGGTCTTGCATTAATGATAGCCATAACTTCTGCCATGAAAGTACTCAAAGTCTCATGAGTCAAACGAGTAGGTTTAGCTTGGAGTAACATTGCATCTAAAATGCGCCTAGCTACACCTATTAATCTCTCCCAAGCACCTCCCATGTGAGATGAGTGTGGAGTGTTAAAGATCCATGTGCATCCTTTGTCTTGAAGATAGTCTAGAAGTTCTGTATCATTTGAGCATATATGCAGCTCTTTGCATGCTCCTACAAAGTTAGTACCTCTATCAGAGCGAATCAACTTAGCTGGACCACGAACAGAAAAGAATCTTCTTAGAGCGTTAATAAAACTGGATGCTGACATGGACTCAACCAATTCTATATGCACTGCTCTTGTAGAAAGACATGTGAAAAGAACAGCCCAGCGTTTGCTGTCAGCACTGCCTCCTCTAGTTTGTTGTGTTACAACTGCCCAGGGGCCAAACACATCAACACCCACACTAGTGAAGGGAGGTTCAGGATTGACTCTATCTTTTGGCAACTCTGCCATCTTTTGGCTTTCCAATCTCCCTCTGAGCTTACGGCACACGACACATTTGTGAATAATTGCAGACACTAAACGTTTTCCACCAAGAATCCAGAAACCTGCAGCTCTGATTGCACCTTCTGTTATGTGGCGCCCTTGGTGAACTATCTGGTTGTGATAATATCTTACGATCAATGTAGCAATGTAGTGATCATGAGGAATGATGACAGGATGCTTCTCCTCATCTGACAGCGTGGTAAAGTATAAACGGCCACCCACTCTCAACAGTCCATCTTGATCTACAAAGGGACTCAGTTTTGTAAGACGGCTCTGTTTTGGAAGTGTCCTTTGTTGTTCAATACAGTCATATTCTTGTCTGAAACATGCGTGTTGTACAGAAGAAATTATAACTGTTTTGGCCTGTGAAAGTTCTTCTAAACTGACTCTTTCATGGAAAACTCCCCAGCTTCCGGGTTGATCATCATTGGTTTTCTTTTGGAAGCTTTTGGCAACATGAATTAATTTTGCTATAACCCTGCTTAGTCTCTTCCAGTTGGAAAATCTTTCGAAACAATGCGGCCGTAGTCTGGTGTCAAAGGCTTTAGTACTGAAGTTTACTACTTCTGACCTAATTTCAGGATCAGCTTCAGGATCCACTAAAGGATAAACATTGTTGTCATCAGGATTATCTACAGCTGTCTGATACAGAAAAGGTGGACCTGAGAACCATATAGAGTTCTGAAGGCAAGCTATCTGTGTAGGCCTGGTAGCATAATCTGCAGGATTTTGTTCTGAGGGTACGTAGAACCACTGCTCTGGACAGGTTCTTTGTCTGATCCTATTCACCCGATTGGAGACATACAAGAAGAATCTCTTTGTAGTGTTGCAGATATAGCCTAAAACTGTTGTACTGTCTGTAAAGAATTTCACAGCATCTAGGCTCAGGTCTATCTCGTCTCTCACTAGCTCCTACAGTTCAACCGCTAGTACAGCTGCACATAACTCTAGACGTGGAATTGTATGTGCCGGCCTAGGGCTCAGTTTGGATTTTCCCATTACGAATCCAACATGACAGACATTTCCTGCATCACTTACCTTCAAGTAAGCGACTGCACCTATGGCTATAACGGAGGCATCTGAAAAGATGTATAGTTCTCTCTTGCAGGCCTGTGACAATGAAACAGGAACATAACATCTGGAAATTTGAAGACATTGTAAAGCTTGTAAAGATTCTGTCCATTGGACCCACTCATGGAGTCTTTCTTGTGGAAGTAAGGCATCCCACTGACTTTCTCCACTTGACATTTCACAAACTAAGGCCTTACCTTTTATGGTGACTGGTGCTACAAACCCGAGAGGATCATAGGGACTGTTCACAGTGGATAGGATCCCTCTTCTTGTGAATGGCTTTTCTGCTAAAGAAACCTGAAACACAAAGCAGTCTTTATCTAGATCCCAGCTTAGGCCTAAACTCTTCTGTAAAGGAAGGGTGTCTGTTCCCAGGCACAGGTCTTTGAGATCTTTAGCTCTATCTTCTGCGGTGAAAGCTTCCATGACTTGTTTGCTGTTAGAGGCAATCTTATGTAGTCGCAGATTAGACTCCGCCAGCATCTGTTTTGCTTTGTTGAGAATGTTGACTGCTCCTTCAGGGGTGTTAGCTGAAGCAAGTCCATCGTCTACATAGAAATGTCTCATCACAAAGTGTTTGGCATCTTGACCATAACATTCTGCACCTTTCTGGGCAGCTTTGCGCATGCAGTATATGGCAACAGCAGGAGACGGGCTGTTACCAAAAACATGTACTCTCATTCTGTACTCTGTCACCTCTTTAGCTATGTCATTATCCTTGTACCACAGGAAACGCAGGTAGTCACGATGGTCCTCTCTCACTAGGAAACAATAAAACATCTGTTGCACATCACCTGTGAAAGCAATAGGCTCTTTCCTGAAGCGTAAGAGGACACCCAGAAGTGTGTTATTTAGATCTGGGCCACTCAGTAGTACATCATTCAATGAAACACCTCCATGTTGAGCACTGGAATCGAACACAACTCTTATTTGGTCTGGCTTGTGTGGATGGTAAACGCCAAACATTGGCAGATACCAGTGTTCTTTACCTTCATCCAGTGACGGTGCTACTTCAGCATGATTATTATCAAGCATCCTTTTGATGAATTCTGTAAAGTCTTTTTTCACTTCAGGCTTTCTTTGCAAGGGTTTACATAGTGTGTTCAGGCGCTTCAAGGCTTGCTCTCTGTTACTGGGTAAGTAACACCTTGGTGTGCGAAAGGGTAAGGGAGCTACCCAATTGTTGTTTTCATCTTGGAAAGTCTCTTTATCCATGATATGGAGAAAAGCTCAATCATCTATAGACATTGCTTGTTTGTCGTCATCTTTTGTTCTCTGGAATACTGAGTTCCCTAAAGTGTCAGACTCCATGCCACTACTAATGTCTCTATTGTAACTAGAAGGAAAGTCACAGTATAGTTTTGGGATGTTAAGGGTTTCTTTCACAACAAAGCTGTTTTGGCATGGACTTAGAAGGGATGTGCGTTCATTCAGTAGCACAGATGTCTTTGACGTATTGACACTGTCAGGCTGATGTACTGCTCCTAGACAAACTTCTCCTACTATGACCCACCCTAGGTCAAGTCTTTGGGCATAGGGGGCATTAAAGGGCCCATTCATTTGTTGGTGTACCTTATGTACTTGTAGAATGTCTCTCCCAAGAAGTAGAAGAATAGAGGCATCTGTCTGGATAGCTGGAATAAGGTGAGATATTGAATTGAGATGAGGATGATGACAGGCTAGTTCTGGTGAAGGGATCTCTGTTTTATCATCCGGTATCATATCACACTCTATCAAAATGGGAAGTGAGAGATGGACTCTCTTGTCAAGAGACTCAATAGTAAAGTCAGTAGCTTTTCTTCCTGAGGTTTCTATCATTCCTGCACATGTCTTTAGGGTGTATGGGATAGCACTTGATGTAATGTTGAAGGCATCGAAAAAGTCTGACCTTGCCAGTGACCTGTTACTCTGTTCATCCAGAACTACATACATCTTAACTGCCTTCTCCTTTTTCCCTGTGGGGTACACTGTTGCTAGGCAGATCTTGGCACATGAGCGTGGACTTGTACTGTCGCCACAGATTTCAGTGCATTTGGACATTACTGGGGTAGCTGAATTATCCTTTTGCTCCCTGCCCTCATCTTTCTGCTCTTCAGCGACCTCTAGTGGTTGATGCAATGTATCAGGGTGTAAAGCTGTGATGTGTCTGTTACTGCCACATTCTGAGCAATCCGCTTGTATTTTGCAGTCTTTTGCTAGATGCTTAGTGGATCCACAACACTTGAAGCAGATGCCGTTTTGTCTAAGAAAGGCTATCCTTTCCTTGATGGGTTTACTTTTGAACCCTTTGCACTTGTTTAGAGGATGGGGCGTTTTATGAAGTGGGCAAAGTCTGTCAGGACCTTCAAAGGTGTTTACCTTGTAGCTGCTTGGACAGCCTGGGTCCTCAGAGGGAACCGTTGTCTTGTGGGCGATCACTGAAGTCCTATTGTAGGATCGAAGTGGCTTTTCTGCCTTTGGCATTTGACTGCTGGTGATGAAGGAAAAGCTGGGATCACACCTGATCCTTGCTTGCTGCTGTACAAATCTAGAAAACACAAAGAAAGGGGGGAAGGGGACATCATATTCTTCTTTGTATTTGGCTCCAACACTCACCCATTTTTCTTGCAGGTTGTGAGGTAGTTTCTCCACTATTGGCTTAGTACCGCTGGCGGTATCTAAATGTGCAAGTCCTCTTAAATAGCCTTCTTCTTTGGCACACTGGACTTCCCAAAGAATATCACCCAGCTCTTGCAGTTTCAAGTTGTCTTTGCTGTTTAGCTTGGGAAAAGACTCAAGTCTTTTCATTAGAGCACCTTCAATTGCCTCTGGTGATCCATATCTTTCCTCTAGCCTTTGCCAGGCCATATAAAGTCCTGCTGGAGGGTTAAATATATGTACCCTGCGCATCCTTCTTGCATGTTCTGCTGACTCCGTCCCAAGCCATTTTATCATCAGATCCAGCATCTCGGCTGCTGATAAGCCTAAGTCTTTGACTGCATACAGAAAAGAAGACTTCCATGCCCAGTAATTCTCAGGGCAGTCATCAAATTTGAGAAAGCCCGAATTAACCATTTCTTTTCGGATAAGATATTTAGTGACATCTTGTGTACTCTGGTGTTTGGATTGCTGTGGTAAGGATTCATTTTTAATCGCTCTGGTACTGCTGGCCTCATCGGTTTGTTTTCGTACGCTCAGGGGTTCTGCTGGTCTTGGTTTAGATTCAGCTGATTCTGTATTGGTTTGTTTTTGTACACTCAGGGATTCTGCTGGTGTTGGTTTAACTTCAGCTGACTCTGGATTAGGGAACTGTTTTGTTGCATTGCTGCTTGAATGTTCTTGGACATACTCCCTTGTGCGATCTACTGAGGAGAGGGGTTTCTCAGGCACATATGGGCCTTCGTGGATAGACCCACTTCCAGACCGTTCCATTTCGGCATAAGCTGCGGCCTCTGCTGCAGCGGCGGCGGCTGCACACTGCCGCTGAAGAATATGCAACTTTGCTTCTTGTTCTAATTTTTCTTTTATAATGGTGGCCTCTTTCTCAGCCCTTTCTTTCATAATGGCGGCCTCTTTCTCAGCCCTTTCTTTCATAATTGCGGCCTCTTTCTCAGCCCTTTCTTTCATAATGGCGGCCTCTTTCTCAGCGAATTCTAGCTGAACACGAGCTGCCTCTGCTTTGGCGCGAGCTCTGGCTAAAAGGGCACTTGCTGATGAAATCTGACTGGACCTTGCTGATCTAGACGAGTGTGAGCGTGCATCATCTTGCTGGACACTTGGCATGCTCTCCCTGCCTTGATGTGTCCCGGGTGGCTGATCTTCAGCCTTATACTGTCTTCCTGATCTTAGACTCATTCTGTTTGTGCGGTGACTCCTATCTCCAGGCTTGTTGCGCTTCACCTTTTCACTGCTGTGCAGTGACTCCTATCTCCAGGCTTGTTGCGCTTCACCTTTTCACTGCTGTGCAGTGACTCCTATCTCCAGGCTTGTTGCGCTACACCTTTTCACTGTTCCGTTCTCAAAACACTGACTATGTGTGGCTCTAAACGGACAGCTAAACCCTTGTCAGAATCTCCAGCAAACAGAAGCCCACTGCTTGTGTTGTCTACCAAAGAATCTAACTTTATTTTATAGGTGAAACTGAAACACAATACAATAACAGCATATCAGTATACATAGAATAACTAGTGTAACATAAATGACAGATGACACAGAAGAAAGGCACTTACAGGTGATGATGTCTCAAGCCCCTTGGGAGAGAAACAAGCACACTGCATCCCCAGTGAATAGAAGTCTAAAATGGCTGACGAGCTTCCTAAACCAAGAGTCACTTCCTGTCTGAGAGCTTACATATCCAGAGGAGAACTGCCATACATGTTTGCCACTAGATGGCAGTGGTACACTACATGTCCCATATAAGTAACTTTAATTCAATTAGCCTGCGAAGGCAACACACCTCTCAAGAAGAGGGGAGGAAATACAGAAAGTAATGTGCAGCAAGGCAGCACAGTGGCTAAATGGTTAGCACTTCCACCTGGCAGTACTGGGGTCGTTGGTTCAAATCCCAACCAGGGGCGGACTGACAACTCATGGGGTCCCCGGGCAATAGGGGATCATGGGGCCCCTGTGTCCTTGCCCAAACTCAAAAAAGCCTATGAAAAAGGTACCAGGGGCATCTCATGGGGCCCCCTACTGACCCCAGGCCCTCAGGCAGTGCCCGAGTTTCCAAATGGTCAGTCCGCCCCTGATCCCAACCATGGCACCACCTGCCTGGAGTTTGCATGTTCTCCCTGTGCCTGCATAGGTTTCCTCTGGGTACTCCAGTTTCCTCCCACACTCCAAAGACATGCTGGTAGGTTAATTGGCTCCTGTCTAAATTGGCCCTAGTATGTGTATGCATGAATGTGAGTTAGGGACCTTAATTGTACGCCCCTTGACGGTTAAGGACTGAAATGAATGCACTATATATATATGTAAAGTGCTTTGCAAATTGACAGTGCTATATAAGTACCGGAAATAAATAATAAATAAATTCAGTACTGTTACAGATTCTGTATATAGCCCTACAGAACAAACAGTGCACCGTCCACATGTGCTTCTCTGTAAACAGGAAACATGAACTTTATTATAGAGAAAAGACATAGAGTTTTATCATAGTTGCAACTACAATCTTAAAAACACTGCCATCTACTGGTCGAAGAAAATATCTCTACAGAATACTGATATAGATTGTAAGCTCCAAGGAGCAGGGCCCTCTTAACCCTCTTGTTTTGAATAGTATTGTTGCTGTATTGTCTCCCGTTATATTGTAAAGCGCTGAGCAAACTGTTGGCGCGATATAAATCCTGTATAATAATAATAATAATATAGTTGTTCACAAAAACATTAACTCTGTATTCCAACAAATACAAAAAATGGTCACAAGGTGCAGCATAATAAAAACAGTTAACTAAAAAAAAAACAACACAAACTGTATACACAAATAGAACTGCATTTTCCATGTACCAAGGAGGCAGCACAGCACATCCACATTCTCCTGGTAGACCTTCTCATTTGTGTCTCATTAAAGAAAAAAAATAACACCAAACAAGGGAAATACTAGTGTTCGTAAAATCCTTTAGGTGAGAAACCTTGGCGCATACTGTATGTAGTTGACCTATTTTGTTTTAATTTCAGAACAGGCAAGACTTCTTGCAGCATATGTACTTGACCTATTTTTATCACCTTCAGCACAAGTATGGGTCCCTGCAGCATATGTAGTTGACCTATTTTTTTCCTTGTTGGAATCAATTTAGGGAATGATTGCAGTTTGATTTAACTAAAGCACTTAACAAGGGAACGATAGTGTATGTACAATGGTGTTGTTATTAAAATACTAAAGTTCTATCATCTGGTGGGGGATAATTTAAGAGATTAAGGGCTTGGAAAATAATTAAGGTAAATAAATTTCACATCACACGGCAGCTAAAGCAGTTTTCCATTTTGATACAATAGCATCCAGTTTATGGTTTCCAACTTATACACACCCAGTCAGTTAACCCAACCTCGAAGTCCCGCTTAACACATCAGCAGTGTGAAAGAAGTGCAATTTCAGCGGTGCGATTTGACCTGAAGTTCAGCATTGCGGTTTCCATGCAAATCATTACAGCTCTCTCTGTTGAAAATCAGATTGAGCCGTGCTAAACTCACACAGGACCCTTTTCTAAAATCGTAGTGCGAATCACTGCATACATATGAACACCTTCAATAGGAATACATTCTATTTCACTTGCCATGCAAATTTACATTGTGAAATCGCATAGCAAAACGTATCAGTGTAAACTATGGCTAAAAGTCTTTGCTCCAACCTACATGACCTATCTTACAAATATTTAATAGTAGGACAACATCCTCCCTATGCCTTTTCGTTAATCTTTGGCATGCATTGTCAACTTGACATGTATAGGACCTTACTTCCGGCTCACCCTGTCACTTGAATAGCCAGGGTGGAATATATTGCAATGTGATCTGCATTGCAGCACTTTCATTGGAGCCCAGAGCAGGGGCGTCCCTAGGGTTGGTGTCACCCGATGCAAGAACACTTGGTGACACCCCCTCCGACAATCCCTGCAGAATGGATCGGATCTGCGGATTGAGCATAATGGATCGGAGTTCAATCCATTATGCTCCCCAATCTGCAGATCCCATCCATCCTGCGGGGGCCGTCGGCATGCAACCTTTACAGGGTGACACTGGACCCGCTCCACGAAAAGGTAAGTTGTAAACAAAGCTGACGATCCCCGCAGGATAGATCGGATCCATCCTGCGGGGATCATCAGCTTGCTTTACAACTTTCCTTTTCGTGGAGCGTGTCCGGTGTCACCCCGTGCGGTAGATGTCACTCGGTGCGGCGCGCACCCCCCGCACCTGCCTCAGGACGCCACTGGCCCAGAGGAGCCCCTGCATGTCTCATAAAGAGACGTGTCACCAAAAAAAATCATCACATAGAGGACTTTGTGTGCCCTATGTGATGAAAAAAAAATTAAGCAAAAAAATGTTTTTTATTGCAAAAAAATAAAGTTACACCCAAGCACATAACATCCCCCCCCCCCCCCAAAAAAAAATTTTTTTTTGAGGCCCCCCCCCACCTATACGCACATATGAATATAAACACATTGAGTGAGAGCAATATATCTAGCACAAGACTTCCTCTGTAACACTAAACTGATGACCTGTAGGGGCTTTTGAAGCGTCACCTATAGAAAATACTGTATAGAGAAGTTTGTCGCCATTTTATGGGCACACACAAATTTAAGATTTTACATGTTGGGTATCTATTTTGTTGGTGCAACCTCATCTTTTATATTTCACCAAAATAGTGGGTAATTTATTGCATTTGTTTGCCCTAAATTTCACTTTAGTGTGTTTTTACTGACATTCTGCATATCTTAGACCTTTGCGGTAATATTGTGTGACATAAAAAATTGTAACTACCACTATTTTATTCTCTAGGGTGTTTGCTTTCAAAAATTATATCATGTTTGGGGGTTTTGTGTAATCTTTGATTATTTAAACATGTGTGCAAAAGATGCAAAAACGGCTCTCGCAATACTGCAGCCATTGACCAAAGTTTTCCAGCTTTGGCCTGAACCGGAAGTCAGTCAAACAATCGACTTCTATCAAGCAGGGACAGCCACACACTGATTGAAATTTGGCTGGTTGCTCCTGAACTGGACACATTTCAGTTAGGCCCTGTCCACATTCCACATAGCAGGAACGCAAGTTCCTGCTCCCAATTTGTTTTGAGCGATTAACACATTTCCATGTGTCACACATAGGGCAGCCGATTCACTTGAATGGGCTGCCCCATGCATGTTTGTTGCAGCAAAGAATTTCACGGACCCAATTTTGGGTCCTGAGCCAGGCTCGTATTACACTCACATTTTGCTGTGATTTTATAAGAAATGTGTGAATTGGTTCTGCCCAATGGTAATGGACTGCTGCTAACACCTACCACACACTAATTAGAATGTGTAGAGTCAATATAAACATAAGGGTGTTGCGCTGCTCCTAAAATATAATTTTGGTGCAACTCCCTCACTGGGAGTTGATATAGGTGCTCAGTGCTCAATGTGATTCATCTAAATCCTATCTGACATTGAAGATCCACTCCGTACTACAAGACACCTACAATACCGGATAGGATTTAAAAAAAACAAACTATTTGAATCCACTAAAAAAGGCTACTAAAATACTGCATGATTTTATCAGGTCATGCGGAATTTTATTAGTGAAAAGCATGCATCATGTTTCAGTTGTCAGCGGGATTCCCATTGACAGCTGAATGTAAAAGAAAGAATTGCCGGCAATAAAAAATTATTTTTTTAAAATGGCATGGGTCCCATCTCCCATCCATACTAAGCCCTTTGGGTCTGGTATGGATTTTGAGGGGAAGCCCCAAGCCAAAATTTAAAAAAAAATGGCGTGGGGTTCCCCCCCAAAATCCATACCAGACCCTTATCCAAGCATGCAGCCCGGCAGGTCAGGAAAGGGGGAGCGAGTGAGCGCAAGCGACCCCCCCCCTGAACCATACCAGGCTACATGCCCTCAACATGGGGGGTGCTTTGGGGTAGGGGGAGCTCCAACCCCCAAAGCACCTTGTCCCCATGTTGATGGGAAAAAGGGCCTCTTCCCCACAACCCTGGGCTGTGGTTGTGGGGGTCTGCAGGTGGGGGGCTTGTCAGAATCTGGAAGGGGGCCCCAGATCCCGCCCCCCCACATGAATGAGTATGGGGTACATGATACTGCTACCCATTCACAAAAAAAAAGCTGTAGTGTGAAAAAAGACAGGAGTCATTCTTTGACAAGTCCTTTAATAAAAGAATGTCCCCTGAAGTAGATTCAACATGTGTCCACCATCGCTGCCGCCGCTGCCGCTCCGAAAAAAAAAAAAGCTCCGCTACCGACCCTGACCCCTGGCCAAATGCTCAGAAGCTGGTTTGACAGTTCTTAAATATGTAAGGGGCGGGGCCATCATGTATGTGACCATGCCCCCATGTAAACATCAGTGACCAGCATGCCTGGTCGATGATGCCACACGGGAGCGGAGTCGCATGGGTGATGTCACTGGGTGGCCCCACCCCTTACATATTTAAGAACTGTCAAACCAGCTTCTGAGCAGATGGCGGGGGGCCAGCATTGGCAGCGGAGCTTTTTTATTTTTTATTTTGGAGCGGCGGTGGCGGCGGACCTTGTGATATTTCGGGGGGGAGGCGGCGGCGGACATCGTGATTGACGTTGGATCTACTACGGGGGGACATTCTTTTATTAAAGGACTTATCAAAGAATGACTCCTGTCTTTTTGCACACTACAGCTTTTTTTGTGAATGGGTAGCAGTACCATGTACCTCATACTCATTCACGTGGGGGGGCTGGGATCTGGGGGCCCCCATGCTAAAATTTTGATAAGCCCCCCGCCAGCAGACCCCCACAACCACAGGGTTGTGGGGAAGAGGCCATTGCCCCCATCAACATGGGGACAAGGTGCTTTTGGGGGGCGGGCTCCTCCTACCCCAAAGCACCCCCCCATGTTGAGGGCATGTGGCCTGGTATGGTTTGAGGGGGGCGCTCGTGCTCGCCCCCCGCTTTCCTGACCTGCCGGGCTGCATGCTCGGATAAGGGACCGGTATGGATTTTGGGGGGAACCCCGCACCATTTTTTTATTTATTTTGGCGTGGGGCTTCCCCTTAAAATCCATACCAGACCCAAAGGGCTTGGTATGGATGGGAGGGGGGACCCCACGTCGTTTTTTAAAATTATTTTTTAATTGCCGCAATTCTTTCTTTTACATCCAGCCGTCAGTGGGAATCCCACTGACAGCTGAAACATGATGCATGCTTTTCGTTATCTTTTAAAAACGCTTCTAAATGCAAACGTGCATAAACACGGTATGCAATCGTGGCTAAACTGACGTTTTTTAACCCACATTTTCTAGCAGTCAGTTTCCATCGTTCAGAAGAGTTTTCCAAATGCCCCGTGTACATGAACCCTTAGGAGAATTAGGAAGAGGTCTCACTGTGGTTTAATTACTAAAGCTGGAGAGTGCAAAATCAGGCTCACTTCTGCATAGAAAACAATCAGCTTTTAACTTCAGCTTGTTCAATTAAACTTTGGCAATGAAACCTGGAAGTTTACTGGTTTCTATGCAGAAGTGAGCCTGATTTTGCACTCTCCAGCTTTAGTAATTAAACCACACTCTTCAGCTCTGCCACTGAAATTGTAAAGTCCAGATTAGGTCTAACACCTTTTTTATAGTCAACTTTGGAGTAAACTCAGCGGATACCTTAAAGACAGGATATGTCAGGGAGCTGCGAGTCCCATTTATATTGCAATACTGCTTGCGCACTTCTTATTTTATGTTTACATTGGTGTCACATAAAGTTATCATTATTATCACAATAGCTCTTGATGTGCGTCATTCACTATTACTATAATTTGCATTAATTTTTTTTTATTACATCACATCGCCCTAGTTCACCTCCTACTGATTCTTAAGTAGAATATAAAAGGCAGCATGAAATCTATTATCATTTTCTTGACTCCTTTTGAGAAATGTCTGTCAAAATAAGTAGTGACATTACTGTTAAAATTATACCCCCCTACTCACACTTAATATAGACTACATTTGCTATACACTGTTTATTTAGACGGTGATTTGCCAGGAAGACGCAATAAAACTGATTGCACCAACTTTCATCTTACATGTCTTTTACAGCATTTATTGAATGAAAAAAGGGGTCTGCAATTTACAAAAGAAACAGTATAGAGCACCATTTCCGCTTTCCATTATAAGCAATGGAATTCCAGGAAGGCCAATAAATATTTAATAGACACCTTCCTTCTCCACTTCACCATGAAACTGATTTACAATTTGGAAAGTACCTGCTGCAGTATTTTAAAACTTGCGTGTGTGACGCAGGCAGCACTTAACACCACTTTCTTTATTTCAGACTAGTTGCTATGGGTTACTGCACACAATTTCTCTTTTTAAATTATTTTATCAAATTATGTTGGGTGTTTGTAAAAGAATGTACTGTATGTTGGGTCTGTATGGATTTTCTATTTTGCAATGCTCAGGACTAGGTCAGGTAGATATGAAACAGTGCATAAGGGTGTTATGTAGTGCCAGCAGGTGGTGCTTTAGTGTTTTCAAGTGCTTTTTCTTCTGTTTCGTTTGCTTCTTTGTTGTAAAAGGCCTGTTATGTACAGAGATCAATACTTTAAAGTGTTACTAAATCCAGGACCCTGCATTCACTATATCTGGTCTCCCACAGTACACAGAACATGGAAATGCAATTATTATAGTAAATATAAACTGGTAAATACCTGTTCCCATCAGCAGTTAGAGCAGTCTTGTGACTTCTACCAGTGTCCAGCAGAGCACAGGTTACAGCTTGTAGGAGGAGTTCTCATTCTCCTGTAGGAGGATGCAGAACCCCTGACCTCTGTCTGGACAGTGCTGATTGGTCCTGTGTTGATCACATGCACTCTCCCAAGAAAAGAAAAAATACTCTCTAGCAATACACCGCAAACTGAGCATGTGCAGCTTGCCCCAGAGCCTTTGTTCTATCAGGAGATATTTAGTAGGCACTGGAAGAAGGGGAGAATCAGAGAAGTCAGGATCAAACATTCTTTTTACACAATGCAGAGGATTAACCCCTTAGGTTCCACAGTGAGTATTACAAGCATGCTTTACTGCATATACAGACTGATTTTACTGTTTTGGGTTTAGTAACACTTTAAGCTGCAATTTACACACACACGTGAAGAAGTTAAAAGAGTAACTGATTTTTATCAGACAGCTCAATCTGAGGTTTTCATCAGACCAAGGGCAAGGTAGGAAGCTACAATGGATTCCCATCTTTAGTTAGTCCTTAGTGCTCTGCGCTGGTTTTCATTATTTTAATATGTATTCAATTTTTTTATAGAAACAGGATCATCAGCCATCTGTTTGCAAAAGAAAGCACCTAACATGATGAATATTATCCTCGTAACACAATGGTTGCTTCCAGTAACCAGATGTGCTTCTTTTTTTTCTTAAATGTTTAACCATGGGCATCAGGGGTCACAATTGTGACCCCGTTCATGCTCCAGGGGGGCCCGTGCTGTCTCCCTGGCACTATCATGGGCAAAGTGGAATCCGGAGCAAAGAGGAAGCTCTGAGTTCTGAGCTTATGGCTCCATTTTCAAGATCTGAGCCAGAGAGTAGTGGAGGAAGGACGGGATAAGGCCAGCCCCGCTGGACAGGAAAATGTCAGTGCTGACAACCAGGTGGGGATGGACACTGAGCTGTTACCGGGCTGAGTGAGGGAGGAGAAGGAGAGCACTGTCCAGGAGCTGGTACTGCTGTCATTGGGAGGTAAAAAGATACCGGTCGGATCCATGCAGAGAACAGACACACACCGCCCCACTGCTCCTCACAACTCCTGCTGACACTCACACAAAAATTCTCACAAAATCCCATAACACTTCCTGAGAGGCCCTCCAAGGACTGCGGGCTCCAGAGGCTGCAGAATTTACTATGACAGTTTGAGCAGAATGAGCAGAGGGAGAGCTGGATGGGGAATCTGCCATTGTCAGCATGGGGGGGGGGGGTAATGTGACATTACCAGGATACCAGGATGGTGTGTGTGTGTGGGGGGGAATAAGTAATTTCCTGGGGGGCCATGTGTCATTACTAGGAGGAGGGCATCTGAAGGTGGTGGTCATCTGTTATTACCTGGTGGGGGAGGGGTCATCTGTCATTACCTGGTGGGAGAGGAGATATCTGTCATTACCTGTTGGGGGAGGGGGGTCATCTGTCATTACCTGTTGGGGCAGGGGGTATATGTCATTACCTGGTGGGGGAGGGGGTATCTGTCATTACCTGGTGGTGGAGGGGGGCATCTGTCATTACCTGGTGGGGGAGGGGGGCATCTGTCATTACCTGGTGGGGGGAGGGGGTCATCTGTCATTACCTATTGGGGGAGGGGGTATATGTCATTACCTGGTGGGGCAGGGGAATCTGTTATTAGTTGGTGGGGGAGATGGTCATCTGTCATTACCTAGTGAGGGGGAGTGGGGTCATCTGTCATCACCTGGTGGGAGAGGGGGGTAATCTGTCATTACCTGGAGGTGGAGGGGGTCATCTGTTATTACCTGGTGGGGGAGAGGGGGGTTATCTGTCACTACCTGGTGGGGGAAGGGTCATCTGTCATTACCTGGTGTTAGAGAGGGGGTTCATATGTACTTACCTGGTGGGGGAGGGGGGTCATCTGTCATTACCTGGTGGGGGTAGGGAAGTCATTTGTCATTACCTGGTGGGGGGGTCATCTGTCATTACTTGGTGGGGAAGGGGGTCATCTGCCATTATCTGGTGGGGGGGGTCATCTGTCATTACATGGTGGGGAAGGGGGTCATCTGCCATTATCTGGTGGGGGGGGTCATCTGTCATTACCTGGTGAGGGGGGGAGGGGGTCAGTTGTCATTTCCTAGTGGGGGACATGTGTCATTACCAGGAGGGGAAGTCATCTGTCTTTACAGAAGGAGGGGGTCATCTGTGGGGGACTCTTGAAGGAGGGGTCATCTGTCAATACTAAGAGGAGGCAGGAGGGTATGTGTCATTATCATGAAGGGGCTGTTACTTTTCCTTAATATCTGCACCTCCATATCACTGCAGCCTGGCCATGTGAGAGGTAACTGGGTGCTGTTTAATAATGTATAAAAGAAAGTGTTCTTTTTTTTAAAAAAAAGTGTGATATCTGCAGTAGCACACTCTCTGATCAGCCCTCCCCCAGCACAGTACAGTACCCCCCTCCTGCCCCTGCTCAGCCCTGCACGGGCACACAAGGTGGGGGCAGGCATACCACACTGTGAGCTGCTGGGTGAAAGTGGTGGGCTTGTATGTGGATCTGGAAGTTAGAGGGCCTGCTGAGTTTCCTCTTTTACATACAAACCTACTGCTTTCATCTGACCTGAGTGTGGCCTGCCTGCCCCCACCTTGTGTGCACATACAGATGGCAGCAGGAAAGAGAGAAGAGAGAGACAGCCACCATACAGCTATCATATCTTGGTGCACGGTGGGAGCATCTTGGCGCACGGTGGATGGTAGTGGGGGGATCCAGGTCAATTTTTACATCGGGCACCACAAGCTTCAAGCTCCGCCTTTGTGTTTAACTCATTCAAGAATCAAAATTTGTCACACTTTAAAATATCATGCTGTAAGTGGTTATAATAAATGTGTATGACCAAACCTGTTAAATACTAGGAAAACTGTGCTCAAGCCTGAATAGCTTGGTTGAAATGTACTTAACCAATGTAACTCCTCTGTGTTTATCAGTGCAATCTGTCTTTTTTCTAATAGCATTTGTTCACACTTGCTTTGAAATATATATATTTTTACAATTAAATAAAATATCCAAAGAAATACAATTCATGATGTCTATGAAAAGATCAGAGGCAACTGAAAAACAGATCTTAACATTCATAAGAAATACAACCTTGTATTTTGTACTCTTGGCATCAAAGTTATCTTGAAAAGTGTTGATAAAGAGAAATAAATATGAATGGAACAAAGCCTTCCAGCAATCTGTCTACCTTTGTGTGATTCATGTATATAGAGTAACAAAAACATACTTACTGTAAAGTTTTATGGACTGTATAACCAGGCCCGGTGCTAGACTATTTTGCGCCCTAGGCAATACCAGCTACTTTTGCCCCCCCCCATAAAAATTTTTTTTTAAAAACATTAGAAAATATTAAATCAACAAAACATGAAACGTCTACATTTCATTTAATTTGCAAAAATAAGTGCCATATGATACCTCCAGCACCAATATTAAAGACAAAATCGGTGTCACGGACTGGCTGTATCTGTGGCTGACAGTGGCAAGGTGACAGTTGCAGTGAGTGGAGGATGATGAATCCACATTCTGGCAGATCCCAGGCTGGAATTCCGCAGGCAATGGGGGGAGATAAAACGCTGTGACAGCAGTCAGCTGAATTGAGTGATCCCACACAGTGACAGATCCGACACAGCACACCACCACCAACACTGACACAGATCAGCAGGCACTAGAAGAGCAGACTGTGGATCATGATGATGTAATTTCTTACACAGACACGAGACATCAGAGTCAGACATTACCTTCCTCCGCATGCACAACTCTGTCTCCGCTGATGAATGGGAAGAGAAGGGCTGGAACTCTACAGTGATTAGCAGCTGCCAGCTGGCTTGCAGTAAGTGACTGAGTCTGAGAGGAACACTAGCCCTAAACACCCGGCATATTCCTCTGTCCTTTCTTCCTCCCCTCTGCTGCCCCTCCCCTTAGCTGAAGAATCATTCATCAAACACAAATGCTCCTGCGCTTGAGGATGGACTCGATGCAGGCTACAACGATATTAAGAATGTCCTGGAACATGCACGCCTTGCTGCCCTCAATAGACCGGGTAAATCCAAATATACTGAATGAGGAAAGAACAAACAGAGGGCGCAAAGGCCTACTGCATTACCATAAAAAGTGTTTATTAAGAAATAAAGTAGCTGTTGTACTCACAAAAGACAATAAAGTCAAGGCACGTCATAAAAGAACAGCTGGGTCAACACCGCACTGAGTAACAGTCCGCAATAGAGAGTGCACTAGGCCTGTGCGCCCTCTGTTTGTTCTTTCCTCATGAAGAATCATTCATGACCTGGCGGTGTCCCACACAGACAGTGCTGGCCTGTGTTGTGCCCAGACACTCCTAGGTGGCTGTGTGTCCTAGGCGGCTGCCTAGTTTGCCTAGTGGAAGCACAGGCCCTGTGTATAACATTTTACTGAAAGTGACATAATACACTATGTTCTTCAAACATTTGTGAAAGAATGGGTCACTTTCAGGAGCGCAGTCAATTCAAGCGTGGTACCGTGATAGATTGCCACCTGTGCAATAAGTCCATCCATGAAATTTCCTTGCTACTAAATATTCCATGGTCAACTGTTAGTGGTATTATAACAAAGTGGAAGCAACTGCGAACAACAGCAACTCAGCCACAAAGTGGTAGGCTACGTAAAGTGATAAAGCGGAGTCAGTGCATGCTGAAGCACACAGTGCGCAGAATTCGCTGACTGTCTGCAGAGTCAATAGCTAAAGACTGCCAAACTTCATGTGGCCTTCAGTTAGCACAACAGCAGTGCATAGAGAGCTTCATGGAATGGGTTTCCATGGCTGAGCAGCTGCATCCAAGCCTTACATCACTAAGTGCAATGCAAAGCGTCAGATGCAGTGGTGTAAAACACCCCACCACTAGACTCTAGAGCAGTGGAGATGTGTTCTCTGGAGTGACAAATTACACTTCTCTGTCTGGCAATCTGATGGACTTGTCTGGGTTTGGTGGGTTGCCAAGAGAACGGTACTTGCCTGACTGCATTGTACCAAGTGAAATGTTTGGTGGAGGGGGAATCATGGTGTGGGGTTGTTTTTCAGGGGGTGGGCTTGGCCTCAGTTAGTTCCAGTGAAAGGAATACTTAAGCCGTCAGTATACCAAGACGTTTTGGACAATTTCATGCTCCCAACTTTGTGGGAACAGTTTGGGGATGACTCCTTCTTGTTCCAACATGACTGCACACCAGTGCACAAAGTAAGGTCCATAAAGACATGGATGAGCGAGATTGGGGTGGAGGAACTTTCCTGACCTCAACCCGATAGAACATCTTTAGGATGCATTAGAGCGGAGACTGCAAGCCAGGCCTTCTCATCCGACATCAGTGTCTGACCCCACAAATGCACTTCTAGAAGAATGGCCAAACATATCCATAGACACACTCCTAAACCTTGTGGATAGCCTTCCCAGAAGAGTTGAAGCTGTTATAGCTGCAAAGGGTGGGCCAACTCAAAACTGAACCCTATGGGCTAAGACTGGGATGCCATTAAATTTCATGTGCGTGTAAAGGCAGGTGTCCCAATACTTTTGGTAATTTAGTGTAGTTCTACTGAACCTAAACTGCAGAATTTATATTGTTCTTTGTTGCAAGATTTTGGATTTACCAGGTGACATTGGTGATGAAGACAACTAACAGGAGTAATTCCTCTTAACAGGGAACAGACAGCAATAAAAACCAGACAGTGGTTCTAAACTATTACTGGTCTATCCAAAACTAAAAAAAGCTGTTTTGTCTGTAGTCATACTTTACGAACTCTAATTCTAGATAGGGGATTTGAAGGGGTGGTATGGTTCCAATTATTTATTTATTTACTACAGGCATTTATATAGTGCCAACAATTTACACAGCGCTTAAAAATTATACTGTATGTTCACATCAGTCCCTGCCCTGCAGGAGCTTAAACTAAAGAACCGGAAAAACTTAAATACTCCTGCACTTGGGGAGTAGGCCCAAAAAAGATTAGTGGACTGCATTCAGATCTTGGCCTCCATGGGATGCACTCGCCTTGCTGCCCACACAAGACTGGGCGAGTCTAGAGGCACTGCAATAATAAACAAACAGAGGACGCACTGGCCTAGTGCATTATCCTTTAAAATAGCTTTAATAAATAATACTCACAAAATGGATAAAAGTATATGTTCATCTCATGAAAACAGCACAAACAATCCGCAAACATCAATGCACCAAACTTTTCACTTGGCACAAAGCAGTCAGGCAAGTACCGTGATGCAGTATTGCCAGCAGTAAGATTGACTATACTCCTACTACACATATCAATCTGTATAGTAGGATATTTGGTGCCCAGTTTATTTGCTACCAGCAAGGTTTAACTTTTTCCCTGTGCGGCAGCTCTGGTGCTGTGGCTAGTCTCCATCAATACATTCAACTCCAAATTGGTACATAAATTTGTACAGTCGGTCCACTCTAAGCCCTGAGCTGAACCACACAGGAACGCACTGTGCGTTCTGGTGCAATTCATCTGCAGCGCTGTGCGGTGTAATTTTAAACCCATTCATTTGAATGGGCTGAAATCGCACCACACCACACCAAAAGCAGAGCACGCTTTACTTTTTGAAACGCATGGCAACCTCATTGAATGGTACTTTCTATCATGCGATTTGGTATGGGCCAGTGTGAGCAAATTCAATGCTTTTGCAACCTGCATTTGGAGTGTTGCTAACTTTTAACTGACCCCCGCAGCAGATCACAAGAGCATTGTGATCGGAATGCAGTTCGGGAAGCCGAATGGGACCGCGGCTCTCCCACAACACATTCTAGTGTGAAGGAACCGTTAAAAAATCTTTGTATAAAGTATTGAAAAAACTTACCAATATCCCCTCCTATCCTCTTCCCCTGCACTGCAAGATCCAAGAGTCTGAGTGTTAAAATGTTTGTTTTTCTTTACCAACGATATCCACTAAAGTACTCTATCCTAGTAGTATATGGGCAGCACAGTGGCTATATGTACTGTATATGGGCAGCATAGTGGCTAAATGGTTAGCACTTCCACCTGGCAGTACTGAGGTCGTTGGTTCAAATCCCAACCACGGCACCACCTGCCTGGGGTTTGCATGCTCTCCCTGTGTGGGTTTCCTCAGGGTACTCCAATTTCCTCCCACACTCCACAGACATGCTGGTAGGTGAGTCGACTCCTGTCTAAATTGGCCCTAGTATGTGTATGTATGAATGTGAGTTAGGGACCTTAGATTGTACACCCCCTTGAGGGTTAGAGACTGATGTAAATGTACAATATATATGTAAAAGCACTGCATAAGTTGACAGCGCTATATAAGTACTTGAAATAATAAATACATATTTGATATGGAGTGAGAACAGTACAACAAATCTGGGAAAGCTATTTTTAATAGGAGTACATTTAGATTAGTCTTTTTTACACCCATCACAATAGACTATTTATAGGCAGTTAACAATTAACATAGTGTTACTTAATATAAAACTCTGCATTGAGTGACCTCTTTAATGTTCCAGTATGTGTTGGCAAAGCTTTAATTGAAAACTGAATGAATGATCAAAGTGAAAGCTGTGAAAGGTGTACATGAGCATGGTAAAATACAGGTGTGGTTTGAGGGAGTGACTCCACAACAATTAGTATTTATATAGCAAATGTATTTGGAGCAAAGTTTATATCAAACACATGTCACAAAGCCTAAGCAGACAAACATGCAATAAAATGCAACCAACAAATACATTTCAGAGTAACTATACCTACATGCAACAATCATTGCGACCACTCATTAGAAGATGTACTAGGAAACCTCCTCAGAATCCATCAAAGTGACACCCTCATAGGAGGTAGTTAGTTGACACCTTTGGGTTCCTATACACGTGTTCTGCACATCAGTAAATTGCTCCAACTGGACCCTTTCGATTGAGCTTTAAATTTGCCAAGTCCTTGGCCTTAGGTCTCAAAATTTTTTTCTGGATTTCAGTCCCCAACATTGGATAAGTCAATATGCATGACTGAAGACCAATTTGAACAATTTTTGTACGAATATATTTGCTTTACATCCTAATCTAAAAGCTAGCTATAAATTGGAGGGTTGCCATTCTCTTTTTAGCTTGCTGGAGTTTGGTGTGGAGATACTTTGGATGCGTCCAACTGCCATTGTGCTCTGCTGGGCTTCTGGTCTGTCCCTGTGCCTTTGAGGAGGAATTGGCATACCTGACCTTAATTTATCCATTGCTATATAAGCTCCAAAATGGAGGATCTCCTAGAATAGGACTGCACTAAATAAAGGGGCCTTGACAAGGCAATTCAGCTTCCACATATATTTTCTAATTATTTGCAAATGTTGTGCAGCTAAAACCTTTGCTTTCAAATGAAAATTGTTAGTCAGTGTACTTTGTTTTGCTTTGCTGGTTAAGCACTACCTCCGAAGGAGCCGCTGGATTTTTGGGTCCCAGTATTCCTCCACAGCCAGTCAACACGCATATTCAGCAGGCACACGTAGTAAGAAATCCAGTCCATGGGCTTGTATATTGGTGTTTTATCCAACTTGGATAGGGATTATGGGATGCCCAACTTGAACTGAAAGAACAACTTGAGGACAAACTTCCTTCTCTATGTGCACAAAAATTCAAATCCTGGACTTTACTCCCTCCGGAATAATCAGTCTCTTGAAGATCATTAGCAAAGGTGCCTCCCTTAGGAGCTCTATGTCCCCTGAGTGAGACTCACAAAGTCCCAACACTTTGTAAGAAAATGCCAGCCCACCTGGCTGCTTTGTAAAGTGTCCCGAGTAACAATATAGGTTAGCTGTGACACTGTCCTTGTGAAAGCATGCTGGATAATGCATCTGCCAGTCTTTTCCCTTGTAGGCCCTGGGGGTGTAGAGGTGTAGGAAACTTTGAGGACCACTGTGACTACACTGTCTTCTTAGCACAAACTCCAGACTGTGTTTCCTGGGGAAATTAATTTTGACAGACTGGTAAAGAACTTCAAATACTGATCCCATCACTGGCACATTAGCACAAGAGTATTCCAAGCAAGGGTGAAGGTTGGCAGAAGCTATCCCTCCCGGATGACTAGCTGGGCATTACATCTGACTGTCTCCTCCTTATTGGCTTTGAGTGGTGAACGTAGAGGTACTCACACTGTCCCTTGAAATTCTGCTGCTCAGTACAGACTGCTGTTCAGGCCTCCTGCTGAATAAGTCCTCCCTTGTGCTACAGGGTGCCTCCTGGATGAGACTGAAGGGTGGTGAAGATCCATTTGATTAAACTGCTCCTTTTCCTTCCTTCCTCAGCTCCTGCCTGGAGGTAGGGCCCCCAGCCCCAGGGTCCCCTCCAGGCCTCACGAACCTCGACTCAGCACTCCATCCTCTCAACTAGCAACAAATCCCCATTGGCTAGGCTCTTCTATATTTATGGGCAGGTCCTGCCACACTGCCAAGTCTCCTGCCTGGGATTGGTCATACTCCCATAAATATTCAGCTCTGTACCTCTATTTTTTTTGCTTCCATTTCATATCACAGAAATAGACAAAGCTGCTGCATTTCTGGCTATATCAACAGGTACTGTATTATTCATACTTGCTAAAAAAGCCCTTAGCCTGCAAAACGAAAACAAATATAGCCATCACACCTAAGGATTGGTAAGCTGCAATATATAACATTTTCCTTCTTCAGTTTAGTTATAGTTTTACACACATTATTTTGTGTTTGAAAGAAATTATCATTAATTTTTACATAGTATACTGCAAACTTTTCAGGTACTATACTATTAGTTTTTTTATACTTTTTGAGGGGATCACTTGCAATAAGATGAAGTGCGACTGTGCCTTCATTTTTAGACAAAAATGCTTTGTAATGGTCAATGTCAAAAGCATTCACATTTTCAGATCTCGGTCACAAGCATGACCACAACTGTTAGAACAGCCATGTCACTTCAATAATTGCATGTATATGAATTTGCACATTCATACTTGTATTTCGGCAGGGTGTGAGCATAGCAATGTAAAAGTGATTACATGCCTACACTAAAGCCTAGTACACATGATCAGAAAATTGTACAAAAAATACCACTTTCGAAGCAATTCGTACGATAATCTGATCGTCAGTACACAGCTTTTTTCTAAAAATTTTTGAGAGGACAGGCACTAAAATTTTTTTCGTACGATACCAGATCATACAATTTTCATTTAATCAGCACAATTTTCATCCGAAAATAAAACACAATACACTACAATACTTGACATCACTTCCTAATTAAGTGTTCTTGCATGGCAAGAACACTTACTGTTATCTCACATATATATTCTTATTATTACAGCCAAATTTACCGCCCTAACTCCTCCCACAGTTTTTACACTACATAGACAGTAATATACCGAAACGTGCGGATTGTTCCCGATTGGTGTGCTATTACTTTGTGGAACATTTCGCCGACTGGTTCACGAAATATCAGCGTTTTTGTGGTGAAATTGGTCCCATAGGAATGAATGGCGGAATGTTCAAAACTAGAGTGGGAGCTGACAAAAGCTAGAGTGTGAGCTGAAAAATCATGGCATGATTTCTAAACTGCCATCACTCCCTCATTTTCAAGCCCACCTACACAAATCTTATATCAAAACGTTCAGCAATCCCTGCTGCCACTAAAAATGTCCACGGCTAATCCATAGTCCTGATAGTTTTCACAATATGACCATGTGTTTGCAACTCACGCCGCCCATTGACATTCATTGAAACTGCACTCTAGCCACCTCAAATTTGAAGAGCAATATCTACACTATGACTTGTTGTGGACCTTTTGAATTATGTCTCAAAAATATGACTTTATCAAGACATAATATTATATGACAAACAGCTCAGTATAGCCGGATGCTAAGAGTTAATTTTGTCTTGGTTGAACCCTCAAGGATTCTAGTTAAGAAATGGAGAATGGGGGAAGTGAGTCTTTTCCAAGACAATAAGACTGTTTGGACTGTCAACAAGGACTATTTGTATATTGAGGTTGAGAAGAATGCATATACAGAAAGTCAAACAAATAGCCAGATAGGACTTCGACTTTCAAACATTTTAACAATAATGAGACGGGAACTCAACTGGTTGAAAGCTTAACCAAAACGTGCAGAGTGTGATGAACCAACAGACCTCTGAAACTATTACAATATACTATTGTTCACCAAGGGTGAAAGCATTAACAGTTGTTTACCATGAGTCCAACACAAGGGCCAGGCAAACAGAAAGTTTTTTTTCCTACACATAGAAAATGTTGATTCTAAAACAAAGAGGTGAAATTCAGGACATTTAAGTCTAAAAGTTGACTGTATATAAAGTCTAAAAGTTGACTGTATATAATTACAAAAATATATTACAAAAACATATTATAAATGAGATGTTATGGATTTTACACACCACTAAATATTCAGAAATGGGAACTATATATCACTAACTTGAGTATTGAGATGATGGGAAGTAAGATGTATTATAAACTAGCATTAGTTACATGTCTTATCAGGAAACAAACAGGATGGTACTTCAAGAAGGAATAACTGAATATACACCTATATTCCATGGTCCCTATTTAGAATATTATAGGTATGATCACTTATATCTGGAAAAAGACGTATATTTGATTCCTGAAATTACCTTAAGATTCCACCCAAGGTATGAGTCATCTCAAATACTCAAATTGTTCTATGATACATGACCGCCACCTGGCGGGCAGGGGAGAAATAGCTTATGTACACACATTTCTCAACTAGCCAATCAGGAAGCCTGGTGGGAAGGTATCTTAGAACAATGGATTAGTGGATATAAAAGCCCTTGTACCTTTAGAAAAAAAAAAAGAGAACCTCATCAAGAAAAAGCTCAAGAAGAGACCTCATCAAAAGAAGACCCTGACATCTGAAGAAGATCTCTGCTGAATAACTACTCTTCCATCCTTTCAAACTTCCTAAAACTTTAACTAAATTTCTAAACCTCTAACCTTATAACTTCCTACATTCTCCCCTACTGAATATCTATCACTTGCCCTATAATATCAGTCTAAAGGCGTTCCACTGCCAGCTAAATCCACGGGAGAGTTGCCTAGTCTGAATTCCGGGTGTGGTGAGATGTTTATTTGATTTTGTATTACCTATTTTCTCCGTTGTGTGGAATCATAGAATTACCTTAGTGTATCACAACAATATTGGGTAGTTAGATATATGTAGAGAGATCCTGTTTTACTGTTAAAAATTGTTTATTGCCATATTATAATTTTTTTCCATATTTCATAATTTATTGAATATTAATAACCAGAGTATCATATATCAAGGGCTTGCTTCTTGCAATCCTATGGCCACGGCTTGTGAGAATATAACCTTTGAGATATTCGAAATTATTAATTATTAATAAATTTAATAAATAATCATATCATTTAAAAATTGTGATATTGATGTAATTAGTTAGAAACCTTATTATTGTGTCTTACATTGGTAGGATATATTTTTGATTGTGTGTACCAATATTCATTTATCACCAGTCTTTTGCGTTTTGTGTTAATATATATATAATTTTTGTACATAAATAAATTTTTATATTTATCTATTACAAGGCAAATTTTGTGTGTATGGTACGAAATCATATTGGCTAAAAGAATTCAAGGTATAATAATAAGTGGTGATCAAATTATCAAGGTGTCCAAATTATTGGTTTACTAAATATTTGCCGTATTTTAACGGCTGGAGGCACTGTAATATTTCATCTAAGGGAAAGGGACACGCCCTTTATAAATAATATATATCCTTACATAAACCACCACAGGATAAATTTGGAGGCACTGCTGAGATCCATAGAAATCGTACCATAACACAAAACGCACTGGTGATTGTATATTTGTACACTTTGTCAAACATATATTTTATATCAAAATGGCATCCAGTAATCACGGATCCACCTCTTCCAAGCATAACGAGGAAAATATGGCGGCTCAAGGCATTGAGCAGGAAGCTATGAAGCCAGCCCGGAAAGCTGCCGGTGCTTGGCAGAAGTATGTTGAATGTGAAGTAATAGATTATCTCCGCAAGAGATTAAGTTTGGGGGATAGCAATAATGAATTTGTGGATGAAGAGAAAAAGCAGGCTATGAGCACCTTTGAGGACCTGTTCAACCAAAAGGGTCAGGTTGTTGAGTTTTTAATAGCATTTGCTGGAGCAGAAAGTGATAGAAGCCGTGACAGACTTCTCCTAGAAGCTTGGCCCATGTTATGGTTCATGACCGCTGGAGCTGCCCAGCGGACCATGACTCTAAGGGAAGAGTTGTCAGAGGCCCGCCTCTTGTTAGAAAGCAAAAATCAGGACATTGAGTCTTTGAAAGGGAAGCTTGGTCATGCCGGTATTCGTTTAGACGAATCCCAGAAATATTATGATAGATTGGTCGGAGACTTTCGAAGTGCTCAGGACCTGTATGAGAGAAACTTTCAGGAATTAAAACAACTTCAAGAGAAGTATCAGGACTTAAAAGATGAGGTGGAGTACTTCAGATCAGAGAGGTTATCTCCTGTCAAAATTAAAGTTCACCCAGGGGATAAGCATGACCAGTCAGAACTTACCTTGATAAAATCTGAGCAGAAAACTCTGGAGGAGCAGATTATAAGGTTGACGGCCCAAATAAATTCTGGGGTCCAAAGACGGACCAACCCAGTCAAGCCAGAGGCTGATGAGCGGAGATACCCGCATCACAGCGAAGTATCTGATAGTGAGTCAGGGTCAGAATATAGGTCACCTCCTAAGCTTTCAAGATACACTCCAGAGCGCTCTGAAGAAAAATATGAGGTTTCATATAGGCAGGAAGGGAAATCCCAGGGGTCATTCAGGAGATATGACACCCCAAAGGTCATTAAGTTCCTGAAGGACACTGTTCCTATGTTTTCTAAGAAAGGGTCCCTTGAGATCACCGAACACATGAAAACATATGAACAGACGTTAGAGATTCTGGGCATTAGAGATGACCACACCAAAATAGAATTGCTGCCATGGGTGTTTGGAGAGAAATACCGGCAATTCTTTGAGACCTTGAGGGCCTATTCCAATCAGTCCTGGAGAGAGGTTAAACATAAGTGCCACATGGAATTTGGGCCTTATAAAACTGTAACCTCTGCCAAGGCTGCGGCCTACAATTTAAAGTGTGGTCCTCACCAAAGCCCTGCAGAATTTCTGGCTGTCCTCAGAAATGCCTATTTCCTGGCTGAAAAGGATCCCAATCCTAACCAGCCAGAATTCAAGACCCTATTCTATGAAGCATTACCTGCTTACATAAAATTGGGACTTGCAAAGGATTACAGAAAAGGACGCTCTCTTGATTGGTTGGTGAGAGAGAGCGACTATTTATTCTCGATCCAACAGTCCAGTGAGGGCGGGATAAAAAGAGAACCTAAAAATAGCCCCAAGATAGTAGCAGCCACTACCGTTTCCCCTCCAAATCCAAATTTGCAGGCAGAGAAGAAATCATATGCGGAAGTAGTCCGTGGGGGTAAAACCAATGGTTCCCCTAGATTTGTACCTCAAACCCAGCAAGTGAAGGAGGTCCATAACTTTGCACCCCAAAACCAGTGGGTGAGAAAGGATAGACAAAAGCCAGGAAACTACGGTAGTGGAAGTGAGAAGAATAAAAAGTATGGTAAGGGCCAGTATAGTGATGAGAATCAAAGGAGTAAATGGTATCCTCGGAGGTTCTATTATCCTCGCCAAAACCAACATGGGAATTTTTATGGGAACCCCAATTTCAACAGGCCCCATAATTACAATAAGAATCCCAATTTTAATAAAAACTCCGACTTCCAAAGATTTCCTCCACGCCAAGAACACCCTCAAGCTCAAAGGGGGGATACAGTACCCCAGGCTCCCTTTAATAACAGGGAGACCCCAAAACCTCAGAGAGAACAATGGCGTCGGGATCAGAGCAGTAGTTCTGACTCTGAGTCTCATTACCAGTCTCGTCCAAAATACAAGCGCAAGTATAGGAAAAGGGAGAATCAACAGAATGACTCCTCTGAGCGTATTGGACAAATAGAGGCACAGGTCAGCAAAATGGCTGAACAAATGGACAGGCTTGTCACTCAATTTCCATCCAATCCTTTTTTAGGAGCAGCTCCTGTGACCAACCAAGGGTCACAGAATTAACAGGCAACCAAGCCTTAAACCAACAGGGGAGGACACTGAGTCAAATGACAGGAGATGTGTGTCCCGTCCCTGACACGCCTACTAATAGAGAATCTAGTTCTCAGGCAAAGGGGGACCATGTGTTGGTTATTAATGATTCTCCTGCTTTTCAGTGTCCATCTATTGCCCCTAATATAGTCGCGGCATCGGAAGTCGTCGGGATTGACAAGCCAGACGGAGCACCAACTTCTAGTTGTGCTTCTGTCTTGAGACAGTCCAAGAATCCTACCAGGGAGGATAAGGGTAATGTGTCCACCACATGCGGTGAGATAAGAGCTAGTCATATGTTATTGAAGGGCCCACAGATCTTCAACCACACTAATTTCATGTGTGAGCTGACTGAATCTGATGGGAGATATTATGCCACAGTACAGGTGCAGGATGCCAGTGATCTTTCGATTGTCGGTTTAATAGACACTGGATCCCAAGCAACCATCATGTCACAGGAACATTTTGATAAAGTGGCGAATGTCATGCCCACCAAGCCGAGACTTAAAAGCTTTGACAGCTCATTGATTGGTGTAGGTGGAGACCCTTTACAAGTCATGGGTACCGCCTGGCTTAAACTGAAACTGGGTAATAAGGAACTGAGACACCCCATCATCATTGCCAGCATCTCCCGGCACCACATGATAATTGGGATGGACTTCCTAAAAAGGCTGAACACCATAGTTGACTGTGTGAACCAAGTACTGTGGTCACAGGTAAATACCCCGATTAAATATGGGAAACTTAAAACTCCCCATTCCCGACAACACTGCCACCTGGTGGAAGAAAAGCCTGGATCATTAGAAATCCATTTCAGGAACAGCCAACTTCCTGATGTAACGGTTATCAAACCTGATGACCATAACCCTATCAGAAGAGATGAGGAACACATTTTTAGAATTCCCCAAGATAAAATCAAAGATATTTCCCTCCAAGATGACATCCTTACGATATCTTTTCATCAGGAGGATAAACCAAGAAAAGGGGGAGATCATACCCAATTCTTGACAGGTATTGAAAGGGTTAACAGCGACTTGTTTATCCCCATCCGGATAAATGGTCTTAATAGGTCAAAATATGCCAAACTAGATTTGAGACAGGAACACAGCTTTGTAAACCATGGGCTGATAAAACACCTGACCGAAATGGAAATGATCCGTTTCTCCACACCTCAGCGTCATTGGATTTCAGACTCCCTTGATGACTCTGATGATCACAATTCAATGGCTAGGTGTCTCTTAAACGTCACTGTAGGAAACAAAACAGCCACCCATGTGTTCCTAGTCTTGGATAATCCCCAAACTAAAATTTATTTTGGCAACGATATATTACATCGCTTTGCAATGCAAGTCGACCTAATTAATGACTGTTTATGGAGTCGACTAAAGGGGGACCCCGAAAAATACCAAAATCTGGACTTAGCTTTAAAATCCCAGCAACAGATGCCTTATGCTGTTGAAGTCCAGGTAGCCCAAAAGATTACAATTCCTAAGGGCATAAATAACTTCATACTCCCCATCCAAGTTAAAAAGGGACATAGACTGAAGGGGTCAGATGCATTGGTATGCCTCTCCCATAAAATGCAGGGGGAGGGACTGAACATTACACACACGCCCCTAGTCAACACACATCAATCCCCGATGTACATTTACATACATAATCTGTCCAATCAGGACATCGTCTTACCCAAAGAGACCCTTATTGGTCTAGCGGTAGAGACTGAATATTACACCTTTGGGGTCACTAACCAGGTGATTGGATTCATCCCCGATGAATATTTGTCGGAGGAACAATTAATTGAACAAACATTCCATTCATTACCAGAGGGTATTTTCACCCTAGAGTCCATTTATCCATTCGATTCTAAAGATGGCACCTGTCGAATCGAAGAGACATCAATTGTCTTTGATCACCCAATCAAAGAACAAGAGTACCCCAAAGAACCTGGATGGCAGGAGAACACACACACACATCACATACCCAATGACCTCACCACGAAACTTGAGGAGGCATATGAGATAGGTCAGCCGGAAAGCTTTCCTGGATTCAAGGAGTTAGTGGAAGAGATGGTGGCCCTCGCCGACGCGTGTGCCAGTGATCTCGACCGACAATTGCTCCGAGAGCTTCTCCTTGAATTCCAAGAGATCTTTGCCAAGGATTCTTACGATTGTGGGACTACTGACCTACACATCGCTAGGATCCAAACAGATCCAGATGCCCCACCAGTATTTGTAAGACAGTATAGGTTACCATTAGCTTCCTATGAATCTCTAGCTGAGATTATCAGGAAGTTACATGAAAGGGGTATAATTCGGCCCATCCACAGCTCCTACAACCACCCGATCCTGGGTATCTTAAAACCCAATGGACAATGGCGTCTGTGCGCTGACCTCCGTCAGCTGAATAAACGTGTGTACATGTCAGGATGGCCTGTGCCATACATAGACCAGTGTCTAGCCCAGCTCCAAGGATCCCAGGTTTTTACAGCCTTGGATTGTGCACAGGGGTATTGGACCATTAAGGTGAGTGAGGAAGACCAATACAAACTGGCTTTCAGTTTTGGGAATCGACAATATTGTTGGGTGAGAATGCCTTTCGGATTCATAAATTCCGGACATGAATTTGCTGTGTTCATGCACAAGGCCATGCCAGACGCCTTCGAAAGGGGGACGTTGGCATATGTGGACGATATCCTGATCAAAAGTACTGATATGGCCAAACACATTACAGAACTTCGGCATGTCCTGGGCCAATTAAAAGCAGCAGGAGTTAAACTGTCCTTACAAAAAGCCCAGTGGTGTCGCACGAAGGTAAACTTCCTAGGCCATGAAGTTACTGCTGAAGGTTTGAACCCACAAAAGAAGAAAGTTGAGGCGGTTCTGAACTGTAAAGTCCCTACTAACCTTAAAGAATTGAGATCATTCCTAGGTATGGTAAACTACTCGCGTAAGTTTATTGATAATTACGCCGAGATAAGCAAGCCACTGCTTCACCTACTGAAGAAGGATGTCGAATGGTCGTGGGGTAAGAAACAGGAGGACGCCATGAAGGAATTAAAGGAACGTCTCACACAAGCCCCGTGTCTCGGATATCCCGAAGGGGGTAAAAATTTCTATCTAGAGACAGGGTTTACGCAGGTAAGTATGAGTTCTGTTCTTTACCAGAAACGTGATGATGTCAGTAAGGTGATTGCCTATGCCAGTAAAACTTTGTCCCCGGTTGAAGTAAAGTTCAGTGACTGTGAAAAAGCTCTATTGTCCACCGTGTGGGCATTACAGAATTTCCGCAGTTACATTCAGGGAGAGAGAATCATTGTTGAAACGGCACACCAGCCTTTACAGTATTTAAAGAGTGAACGTATCAAAGGAGGAAATGTGTCTAATAGCCGCATCACTGCTTGGACTTTGTCTTTGCAAGGGTGGCCTCTTGAAATTCGGTACAAACAGAACAAGGAAAGTCCAGTAGCCCAGGGCCTAGCCGAGCTCCATGATTGTTCCGCAACTACGCCTGCTATGGAGGGCCCGGACACTGACTTTCTGGAAGAACAACTGTTCTCTCCCTACAAGGTTTACGATGAAGAATACTGTAAACAGCTGCCGTGTGTATATGTGGATGGTTGTGCTTTTCATCACAAGGATGGGGAACAGCTCCAACTAGTGGCAGGTATTGGAATCGTTTGGACCCAAGGTGTCACCCCAATTTCTGTGGGATACAAACTTGGACCAAAAAGCAGTCAGGTTGCTGAACTTACTGCAATTCTTAGAGCAGTTGAGATGGCTATAGAGTTCAACATCAGAGAGTGTGCCATCATAACCGATTCCAATTATGTCAGGAATAGTTTTGTGGAGTATTTCCCTAGGTGGAAGTGAAACAACATGAACAAGAGTAATCACAAACCCGTGAAACATGGTAAGCTCTTTTGTCACATCGATGAACTGGTAAGGTCCAATGATCTCACCCTGCACTTCAAGAAGACCAAAGGCCACTCCAAGGTTCTAGGTGCCGAGAAAGAAGGGAACGATCTGGCCGATTCTCTAGCCAAGGAAGGGGCAATCACCGGTGAACTGTTAGACATTGATCAATTTTTAGGTACCGTACAGGTTGAAGCTGTCACCAGGCAACAGGCCAGAACAGCTGGTGATCCGAATGCATTACAGTGGAGTCACGATTCTCCTAGTGAGGATTTAATTACTGCCCAAAAAGAAGACCCAATAATTGGCTTGTTTTATAGTCATATAGAAGATCCCAACCAAAATCCCATAAATAAGGAAGTATGTAGTGGGAAGGAGGATTTACGTATCTTAATGAAATCCAAATCCCAATTCTCTTTATACCAGGGATTGTTGATACGAGCCTCAAAGGGTGGCGTACAACAATGGGTCGTCCCACTTAAATTTAGAGGTTTGATGCTACAGCATGCCCATGATGCTCCCACTTCCGGTCATCGTAGAGAGAAGATCACGTATGAGATCCTGCGGGATTATGCCTACTGGCCTCATATGTTACGTGATGTGAAGGAGTACTGCCAAGGTTGCCTAATATGTCCCCAATTTCAACCTACCAAGCCAACTCACAGAGCACCTCTCCAGAAGAGGGGGATATGTATGCCTTGGTCAGACCTTCAGATGGATTTTATTGGGCCCGTAACAAAATCTTCACGAGGAAATCGGTATATGTTAACAGTTACATGTTTATTCACCAAGTATGTCGAATGTATACCAGCACCAAATAATAGCTCCGAGACATGTGCTGCATTGCTAATAAATCATGTATTTTCTCGTTTTGGTCTCCCACAGAGGATAGAGTCTGATAGAGGATCGCACTTCACTAGCGAAGTGATGGCCAAATTGTGGAAAATTTTGGGGGTTAAAAGGAAATTGCATATCGCCTATCGGCCAGCCTCTAGTGGTGGTGTAGAACGATACAATCAGACCATCGTTAACGTCCTTAAGAAATTTGTTAAGGAAACAGGCAAAGATTGGGATGTCAAACTCCCGCTGGTCCTGATGGCGTTGAGGGCTACTCCGAATACAGTTACAAAAATGTCATCTTTTGAACTGATGACAGGTAGACGGATGGTACTGCCCCAGCACTTATTGTATCGCACTACAGATCAAAATTTGATCAATGCTACCACCACACACCAGTACATAGAGGATTTACGTAAACATCTGCAATATGCTTTTGCCTTTGCCCAGCGAAATTTGGAAAGAGCTGCAACTAGTGCTAAGACATACTATGATCTCAAAACCTCCAAGAAGGAATATGAGATTGGTGACAAGGTCTATCTATACAACTTTGCAAGAGACCAGATCAAGGAACGGAAATTCCTTCCATCTTGGAAAGGTCCGTTCTCTATCATTGATAAAATCTCTCCGGTCGCATATAAATTGCAGGTTACCCGGTATGGTGAAATCAGTGATAGATGGGTGCACATCAATCAATTACGTGCTTGCCATCCAAAGTCTCAATTGCAGTTGTTGGAAGACTAACCCACCAGTTCCTATCTGGAGATATTGAGATCATCATTAAATTTCCTTTGAACATATCATTAATCTTTTGCCTTACAGGATCCAGTAATATAATTTTATGTATATCCAATACTTAAACTGTTCATTTTAATAATTTAGAAAGGAAGGCCCAGACTATGATCAGACCGGCGATCGGAGGTGTCAATGACCAGACCCTAGAAGGAAGCTATAATGTCCTGTGGGAAAGACCAGATGCCAGAGATTGATCCGGAGACGATAACCTGATGTCCCAGGCCACCAAGGGCCAGTCCAGAGGAAAAGACCCGCCTAGGAGACCGTCTAAGAGACCTGTCGTGCGGAGGACCCATGGACCCCAAGGTGGATGTGCCAGGCTAGGCCGGCCTCATCACAAGACCAGGATCGTCATCAGAAGTGTCCATCTAAAGACGCCGAGTCAAGTTGAGGACCAACCAGCATCACCGCTGCCATTTTATTATAAAAAAAAAAAAAAAAAAAAATTTTTATTATTTCATTCACTTCACCGGAGAAGACGAACGATCACTCTAACCAAAAGTCCCACTCATGTTTTTCGATACAGACACCCCTATACACGTGCCTGTACCCCAAAAAAAAGGGGGATTTGTTGTGGACCTTTTGAATTATGTCTCAAAAATATGACTTTATCAAGACATAATATTATATGACAAACAGCTCAGTATAGCCGGATGCTAAGAGTTAATTTTGTCTTGGTTGAACCCTCAAGGATTCTAGTTAAGAAATGGAGAATGGGGGAAGTGAGTCTTTTCCAAGACAATAAGACTGTTTGGACTGTCAACAAGGACTATTTGTATATTGAGGTTGAGAAGAATGCATATACAGAAAGTCAAACAAATAGCCAGATAGGACTTCGACTTTCAAACATTTTAACAATAATGAGACGGGAACTCAACTGGTTGAAAGCTTAACCAAAACGTGCAGAGTGTGATGAACCAACAGACCTCTGAAACTATTACAATATACTATTGTTCACCAAGGGTGAAAGCATTAACAGTTGTTTACCATGAGTCCAACACAAGGGCCAGGCAAACAGAAAGTTTTTTTTCCTACACATAGAAAATGTTGATTCTAAAACAAAGAGGTGAAATTCAGGACATTTAAGTCTAAAAGTTGACTGTATATAAAGTCTAAAAGTTGACTGTATATAATTACAAAAATATATTACAAAAACATATTATAAATGAGATGTTATGGATTTTACACACCACTAAATATTCAGAAATGGGAACTATATATCACTAACTTGAGTATTGAGATGATGGGAAGTAAGATGTATTATAAACTAGCATTAGTTACATGTCTTATCAGGAAACAAACAGGATGGTACTTCAAGAAGGAATAACTGAATATACACCTATATTCCATGGTCCCTATTTAGAATATTATAGGTATGATCACTTATATCTGGAAAAAGACGTATATTTGATTCCTGAAATTACCTTAAGATTCCACCCAAGGTATGAGTCATCTCAAATACTCAAATTGTTCTATGATACATGACCGCCACCTGGCGGGCAGGGGAGAAATAGCTTATGTACACACATTTCTCAACTAGCCAATCAGGAAGCCTGGTGGGAAGGTATCTTAGAACAATGGATTAGTGGATATAAAAGCCCTTGTACCTTTAGAAAAAAAAAAAAAGAACCTCATCAAGAAAAAGCTCAAGAAGAGACCTCATCAAAAGAAGACCCTGACATCTGAAGAAGATCTCTGCTGAATAACTACTCTTCCATCCTTTCAAACTTCCTAAAACTTTAACTAAATTTCTAAACCTCTAACCTTATAACTTCCTACATTCTCCCCTACTGAATATCTATCACTTGCCCTATAATATCAGTCTAAAGGCGTTCCACTGCCAGCTAAATCCACGGGAGAGTTGCCTAGTCTGAATTCCGGGTGTGGTGAGATGTTTATTTGATTTTGTATTACCTATTTTCTCCGTTGTGTGGAATCATAGAATTACCTTAGTGTATCACAACAATATTGGGTAGTTAGATATATGTAGAGAGATCCTGTTTTACTGTTAAAAATTGTTTATTGCCATATTATAATTTTTTTCCATATTTCATAATTTATTGAATATTAATAACCAGAGTATCATATATCAAGGGCTTGCTTCTTGCAATCCTATGGCCACGGCTTGTGAGAATATAACCTTTGAGATATTCGAAATTATTAATTATTAATAAATTTAATAAATAATCATATCATTTAAAAATTGTGATATTGATGTAATTAGTTAGAAACCTTATTATTGTGTCTTACATTGGTAGGATATATTTTTGATTGTGTGTACCAATATTCATTTATCACCAGTCTTTTGCGTTTTGTGTTAATATATATATAATTTTTGTACATAAATAAATTTTTATATTTATCTATTACAAGGCAAATTTTGTGTGTATGGTACGAAATCATATTGGCTAAAAGAATTCAAGGTATAATAATAAGTGGTGATCAAATTATCAAGGTGTCCAAATTATTGGTTTACTAAATATTTGCCGTATTTTAACGGCTGGAGGCACTGTAATATTTCATCTAAGAGAAAGGGATACGCCCTTTATAAATAATATATATCCTTACATAAACCACCACAGACTGTGCCTTCATTTTTAATATTTCAGAGACATACTATGCATCAAAATGTAGGTCTGGGTCTTGTAATTCTCACAATATAAAGCTCTTCGGTGTGGGATTTATAATTTTCAAACTACAACCATTTGAAGATGGCAACCGCCAGTGAAGTGAGCAAGTTGGAGCAGTTTGTTCTTAACCACTCTTCTCTGCCCTTGCTGTAGAGTGAGTTGCCATAGGAACCCAGGTGTGTGAGCAGGCAGCAGAGTGACAAAAGCTAGGGTGTGAGCTGAAAAATAAAAGTTCAAATGCATTTCTCACTCTATCAAGCTTGCCATGTGCACTTTTTAAATTTGATCAATCAATTGGTTAGTGTAATGTTTTCTATCTTTACTCACTCCAAACACTCCACACAGTTACTCTGCCCACTCCATAAAGTTACTCTGCCCAGTCCAACCTTTTCACAGTTACTCCAGCCACTCTAACCACACAATAGTTACTCAAGCCACTCCACCCAGTTACTCCGCCCACTCCAGTTGTAGACTACTGGTGGAGGCAAGAACACTTCACACAATTTCCCCAGAAATTGTAGCTTTTCTAGTTTTTATTCTGTCCTACAAGATTTTTTGTAACTTTAGTAACCTTTTCATTATCAATATGAGACTAGCATGCAAAAAAAAACCAGACGATCTTTCGTCCAATATTCTCTGCGTGTGTACAGGGCTTAAGCAGGAGGTAGATAAGTGGTATTGTGGGTGGTTACAATTTTCAGCTGGGTTGTGAACTATTTAAACATATGTGTTACCAGGTAAAACAAAAAGACAAAAATCAAGTGATTCTATATCAACCACAATGATTGGCTTTGGCTGATTCTTCCTATCCCAGTCTTCTAGAGCTGTTACAAGTGGCCGGTATTAAATTCAGGTACTTACACTGCTTTCATTTAAAATAAACATGTAGGGGGAGATTTACTAAAACTGGAGCACTCAGAATCTTGTGCAGATGTGCATGGCTGTCAATCAACTTTTAACTTCAGCTTGTGCCAATAAAACCAGGAAGCTGATTGGTTTCTATGCAGAGTTGCACCAGATTTTGCAGGATGAAGTTTTAGTAAATAGTCCCCCTGTGGGCTGTCTTGAATGTAACCCCTAAGTTTACTCCAAAGCTGACTAACCTGGGCTTTACAGTTTGACTGGCAGAGTGAGACCTCCTCCTCATTCTCCTATAGGTTTTAAAGACCTTCATATCCATGCAGAAAGATCTTCCCATTGAAATATCAAAGAGATGCACTGTCCAGTTTTAGTAAATAACCCCCTTGGAGTTGTAGTATTAAATACAGAGCTGCAATTATTTGCTTCATTTGTGTCTTTTATTTTTGCCTGGAGACTGGAGAAGCTTTAAGAAAGTTTATAGGATGTTCTTTTTTTTTTGGAAGCATATTTCAACATCAAGTGGATTAGAACATCGGTTCTTCAATGGAAATAATCATGTCCTTATATGTAGTTGTATGTTTGACTTATTAGCAACTGTTTCATCATGGTAAATATTAACTAGAATGTATTGAGCTCTTATCAACATAGGCAAAACAGAAGAGATTGTTCCACATTATACCTGGAAGCCTTGAACTTTCACTTAGATAATTGTCTTCCTAAAATAATTGACCTTTATCATGTATAATTTTGTCTCAGTGATCACTGTAATATTTTGTTTAACTATAGCTTAGTTCTAGCTATTTCATGAATTTATAAAATGTGGAGAACTAATTTTACCTATGTGTTCCTGTAATCCACTTTATACTGTGTTTAATCATTGACCACATACCCCAACAGACCACAGGTCACATGGCTACCCTTTACCCAGTGGCACTAGACTTTGTGTAATAGCAGAATGGGGGAGCTACGGGCAGCACAGTGGCTAAATGGTTAGAACTTCTGCCTGGCAGTACTAGGGTCGTTGGTTCAATGACACAGCACCACCTGCCTGGAGTTTGCATGTTCTCCCTGTGCCTGTGTGGGTTTCCTCCCAAACTCCAAAGACATGCTTGTAGGTTAATTTGCTCCTGTCTAAATTGTCCCTAGTATGTGTATGTATGAATGTGAGTTAGGGACCTTAGATTGTGCGCCCCTTGAGGGTTAGGAATTGATGTGAATGTACAATATATATATATATGTAAAAGCACTGCATCAATTGATGGCACTATATAAGTACCTGAAATAAATAAATACTAAATCCAGCACCCTGCATTCACTATATCTGGTCACACACAGGATACCAAACATGGGAATGTGATTATTGTAGTAAATATAAACTGCTAAATACCTTTTCTCATCAGAAGTTAGAGCAGTCTTGTGACTTCTATCAGTGTCCAGCAGAGCACTGGAGGAGTATACAATCTCCCCTGATTGTCCTATGAGACTGCAGGACCCCTTGACACCTCTGTCTAGACAGCACTGATTGGCCCTGTGCTGATCACATGCACTTAGAAAGAAAAGCTCTCTAGCAATACACACCAAACTGAGCATGTGTAGCTTGCCCTCAAGGCTCTGTTCTTTCAGCAGATGGATTGGGGACAGCAGAAGAAGGAGAGGATCAGAGACAGGATCAAACAGCCTTTTTACACAATGCAAAAGGATTAACCCTGCAGGTTCCACAGTGAGTATAACAAGCATACTAATACAGACTGATTTTACTGTTGTGGGTCTAGTAACACTTTAAAGAGACACACTGACACTTTGCTAATTACACCCCCTGCACCAGTTATACTCACTTTACCAGTGCTCCCTCTCAGTTCCTGCCTCTGCTGCAACCTGCACTGTAATCCAAGGTGTCAGCTGGCATCTGACGTGATGTTAAGGAGAGTGGTGACATTATTCTCACATCACATGACAAGGCTTAAGCTTGTGATTGGCTTCTAGATTCAATCAGTGTCTTATGGGTGAAGTCACCTGCTCCCCCCACCTGGAAGTACCAGGTATTGTCACTAGCTACAACAGAGGCAGGAGCTATGGGGTGTGCGAGTACGGTGAATATACCTGCAGTGGGAACACTTTACAAGTGCATTGTCACCCTGACTTAAATGAGCAAAGTGACAGTGCCTGTTTAACCACTTGCCCTCCAGAGGATTTACCCTCCTTCCTGACCAGGCCATTTTTTGCAATACAGTGCTGCATTACTTGTAACTGACAATTGCGCGGTCATGCAACGCTACACCTAAATTAAATTTAGGTCATTTTTTTCCCCCCACGAATTGAGCTTTCTTTCGGTGGTATTTGATCGCCTGTGCTTTTTTGATTTTTTGCTCTATAAAAAAAAAAAAGACTGACAATTTTGAGAAAAAAACTATATTTTTGCCTTTTTGATAAAAATTTTAAAAATGAAATTTCATCATAAATGTAGGCAAAAATGTCTTTGCTAAAAAAAAAATCTCAATACGTGTAAATTAATTGGTTTACATGAAAGTTATAGCATTTACAAATGGCGGTGTATATATACTGGGATTTTTTTTTTTCATTTTTACTAGTAATGGCAGCAATCAGCCACTTATAGCTAGACTGTGGCGGGCATTCTGACACTGGGGGGAACTGATTTGATGTCTAAGAAAAAGCACTGACACTGTACTGATGGCACTGGGCAAGAAGGGGTTAACGTGTGGGGCGATCAAAGGGTTAACTGTGTGCCGTTTTACACTGTGTCCTGTGTTAGTGTTTCACTGTAAGCAGACTGCTATGCACAGCAATGCAAAGCAGTGTGCAGGAGCTGATAGGGGAGAGAACTGTAATGTTTATAAACAGTTCTCCCCCCCCCCCCTGACGGAGATGCTTGGCAATCACCAGGTGCCGGTGACTAATTACTGGCCGGCACCTGGTGTTTGACAACCGAGGCCGCGAATGGCAGCACACCCCCTACCCGGAACTGCAAAATCACATAAAGATAGGGCTTTTTTTCTCAGAGAATAGGTGCAGGAACTCCCCTTTTCTGAGTCCACCCTCCATTCTCTACCCTCCTCTGAGCACCTTACCTTGGTTTCACCTCCCAGTCCCACCCCTTTTAGAGAATACAGAACCAAGTATCATTTTGTGATGCTAAATACTTTGTATGGAATTTGTTAATGATAAGAAAAGCAGTAAAATAAATACCATGCAGAAAGCAGCAATGGACCCCACCCCAACAATAGGTCCAAATTAGGGATAGTGCAGATCCATGGCTTATGTAAGCAGGGTGGTGGAAAGTACTGGCCCTGTACAGAACTGGTAGACAGATGGCATTTAATGCAAGCAGATACAGTATTTTCATCTCTTGTGTCATATTGGGAGATTTGAAATTCTTTTGGGCATAGTGTGAATAGGTTGAATAGTGTGAAAGACAAATACCAATCTTTCTTGCTGTGTGTGCTGTGTGGGTATCTGTGTTTAATGTGTTTTCTACAACAAAGCTAAACCAAGGGATGCAAAGCGTTTTTCCAAAAGCAAGTAATGAATATATGTAATGAGTCGCATAATTCTACATTGTCTGCAGTGTGACAATAATAACACCTTTAAAACAACTGATTATGTAGATTCAGGTTGTAAGTTATCTGCTTCTGTTCAGAACAAAAAAGGAAATGTTTCCAGCTATTTTCCTTATTTGGTATGTGGTGACACTATGCCGATTATAAATTCTGCACTATGCTCTATGGTGATGCAACAGTACAGAAATCATAGAACTTAACAAGCAGCAGCTTAAACAGTGACAATGCTACAATAACAGGAATGCTGCAACCTGCTGACATCCGCAATGACTCAGTAAGTCTGCTTAAAGGATTATAAACTTCAAGCAAAATCTCAGTAATATTGCCATGTAATTGATTTTAACAAAAGACACCACTACATTTGCATATCCAATGATTTTGGCAGACCTGAAAATAATTCAGATATACTTTGGAGGCATTAATATGGGCATGGTTCATTACAAAGTAATTATTAAGACAATCAAATTATGAACGTACCATAGGTTCAAATCACATGATGCCAATGAAAGGAGATTTGTTTTGAAAAGCATTTAGTAGACATGTTATCATCAGTGGGCTGCCAATCATCTCCTATTGACAGGGATGGGTGAGAGATGCTGATGTCACTGGAGGGGGTCTTCAGGACAATGCATACAGGAAAATAGCTGCCAATTCATTTTGGTGCCACTACCACCAACCCATAGTGACTACAAAGGGCTTTAAAGTCAAACTGGGAGTTTTGAGTTTATATAATAAAAGAACAAATTTCAAGGAGCAGAAACTGCATTTATTTTTCAATATACTCATCTGCTACATTTATGCACATATCCCAGAGTTTAACTAATGCCTGGAAAGCTTCAGCATAGAAAGATTTGTCAGTACGCCCGAATCATCCTAGGACAGCCTGCTTCACTGTTCCCACACAAAGATTTGTCTCTTATGAAATTTCATGACAAGTTATGCATTGATTATCCAGGATCAGGTGTTCCATGCGCTGAATGTTCACAGGAATGTTCACTGTTGTGGGCTGGGAACAACCATGGCCAGGATAGTCATTGACGGACATACAGCCATCTTTGAAACAACTACATGATTCAAATGTTTAATTGTGGTTGAGTATCGCAACACTGAACTGTGCTTGAAGTCTCCTGTAGCTATCTGAGGTTTTTACACCTTTATTCACAAGAAACTTCATCACCACACGTTGTTCTATGCGCACAATAACACTGTTGTCTGCCATCTTGATTAACAGTTTCTGGACTGGCCCGCAACATGTGCCCCACCTATCAGTAATAGGCCATACTTGCCACTTACTACTGTGTGTATTACTGCCACGCTAGCATCCCTTTTTATACTGTAAAATGAAAAGTCCCAGTTTGACTTGAATGCCCCTCGTATTGCCCAGATTAAGACCAGTGCCAGATATATTAGGATGCAGGCTATAGTATAGGGCAAGGAACTGGGGTAAAGTGTTTCTTAGACTTTCAATCTGCAATAGCTGTCCTATAGCTTCTAGTTGTTGCTACATTTTGCTATACATTCGTACTTGTCAGTCAACATTTAGTGCCACATGATATGATGAAGCTGCAACTATATTCGCTAAAGGACGGTGAGGGACATATTTATAACCTGCAAACACATCTAGGTAGATTCCCTTGCTCTCACTAGCCATTTGCCTAGCTGATTCACAATATTTATAACTTAAATGCAGGGCAAAATAATGGGGTAAATGCAGGGATGGACTGACAACTCATAGGGTCCCCGGGCAATAGGGGATCATGGGGCCCCTGCATCCTCACCCAAACTCAAACCACACCCAAAAAAGCCTATGAAAGATACTAGGGGCATCTCATGGGGCCCCCTACTGACCCTGGGCCTTTGGGCACTGCCCGAGTACCCAAATGGTCAGTCCGCCCCTGGGTAAATGTAAACTAGGATTTTATGCTTTTATGTTTTATTTTATGTTCAACACATGTGTGCAGCTTGTGAGCAGATGGAAGATGGGAGTGGATCATCATTAGAGAGCAATTGGCAATCATTGTTAAAATCACACTCTATGAATGTCGAACTGAGTATTGGGCCAAGTGTCTGTAACATTATTTATTATATAAACACTGCAAACGTTACTGAGAAGGGGATTTGAATTGAAAAACAAAAAGTACAAATGTGAGACATAGGAAATCCAATAGCAATTTATCTAAAGGATGGTGAATGTGCTTTATAACTGGGGTTATCCATTAACAAAGATTATATATACATATATATATATATACATATATATATATATATATATATATATATATATATAAACCTGCATTAATGAGAATAAATGATCAAATCAAAAATAAAGTGTATAACATATAGCAGCTGAACACAACCATTCATACAGAATGATTACCAAAAAGGCATGACCCCCGGTTAAGAGTGGTCAATCACGCTTTGTTAACCCCCCTGGCGGTATTCCCGAGTGTGGCTCGGGGTAAAGTTTCAGCACCACAAGTGGTAACCCCGAGCTACACTCAGGAATACACTGCAGCAATGCTCCAGGATCTCTTCTTCACTTACCTTGTCCTGCGCTCCTGTGATGTCCCCCCTGCAGCGTCCCTGGCAATGTCCTCCAGCCGATGCCGGCATCTGTCTTCCGGGTTCTGTTCCCTGCGACGTCAGGACATACGGGGACGGAACTGGTGGGAAATATAAAAAGGTCAAAAAGTGACATTCACTAAATACACTAAAATCACATAGTAAAACATTACTGTATCAAACCATTTCACATACATTTTGTCCCTAGTGCTATGCCCTGTGCCCTGCCTGCATTTTTACTGGTCTTTCTGCCTTGAAACTACGAAATGTCCATGGCGTCCAAAAAGCGTCCCTTTAGGTCAAAAGCGGTTTTAGACCAGCTAGAGAACAGCGATAGTAAATCAGAACCACTTGCAGAATTGAGTGATAATGATTCGTGGGGAAATTCGTTATCAGACACTGAAAACGATTTTGCGACTTTGATGTGCAAACTTGGTGCTCTATTTCAAATTTCAGTGTTTTTGGTTTGATTATATTATTGAATTAAATTTATAATTAGTATATTATTATTTTTTATGATTATTTATTAAATTATAATTTATGATTTCATGGTTCAAATTTTAACATACCCGGGATGTTTACTAGACTCTTGTTCAGACAGATTTCAGTGAGTTATTCCTAAAAATTACAGGCCTACAATAAAAAAAAATACATATTTCCATGAAAACAAATGTACCGCTTTGAGTACAGAAATACTGACATAATCAGACCGCTAAGTAGGTTAAACAACCCAGAAAGCCGGTCACTTCAATCCTCCTCCAGATCACCAAAACAGCAGATAAAGATCTTCCAAACAATGGACCTTAATTAGGGTAGCTAAACCACTCAGGATAAGGCTTGGACTCGTAGTGGGAAACATGCAAAGAAAGAACGCTCCACATAGTGTAAAACCATAATCACAATATTTATTTAATGTATGGTTGCACTCACATGTAAGCAAACATCATTAGGCATTGATTGGCAAAAAAAATCATGTGCACGTGGCAGAGCCATGTACATATGCTACTGCACATGCGCGAACAGCCGGTGGCCATTTTGGAAACTGGCAAGTTTGGATTTTTTTGCCAATCAATTGTAAGTTGTCGTCAGCAACTTTTTAAAAATGCCAGTTACCTAATTGTAATTTAATGAGGGGAATCCTCTTTAATCTGTGACTGAGTTGCGGGGGTAGGGGAATTAAAGCCAGTGGTGCACCATTGGGGTTCGGATTTAGGTTTACAATTTCACAATGGATTGGCTTTATTGTAAGCTTACCTGTAGGTAAAAGATGCAAAAGTGGGTTTTTTTCCACTTTAACTTTGCCAGGGAGGCCCCCCCCCCAAAAAAAAAGTACCTTGTCCCCATGTTGATGAGGATAAGGGCCTTTTCTCTGCAACCCTGGCCCAATTGCATTTTTTTTCCCGGAGGGTCAATTTCATTCCCCAAAGTTGCATTGCATTTGTGTTACCTTGAACCACTGAAAATCATTGAAATCAATTCCATTGTCATGTGATTCTGTGTAACTCCAGTTGCATCTGAAATTGCACTAGTATGAACAAGGCCTAAATGAAAGTGGTTGTTGTGCACCTTTGAGAAGGAGTGAGTGCGTTTTGCCTTTGACATGGTACTCAAAAGACTGGTATTTTTAACAAGGCTGATACACCGCAGGCAGCAAAATAAAATCAATTACATATGCAAAATATATGATGCCAGAATCTGGTGTTGCTGATGCTGTCTGTGAGAATTATTCTGTTCACACCACATACAGCTTAAAGGCATCTCCAAAGCATGTAATTTAAAGAAATTATGTTTTCCCAAGTCCTCCTCAAAGTTGCATTAAATCCTCATGCAGACAGGACGTTTTGATAACGCTGGTAACACTAGCTGTGTAAAGTCATGTTAAAACCGTGAGTTTTTCAGCTTTTTTTAGCGTTTTTGCATTAGCGTTTAGTGGGGTTTTGCCGCGTTTAGTGTCATTTTCCTGCATTTTTCGGCGTATGTGTTTTTACTAGCTATAGAAAAAAACGTCAAAAGCCTAAACCAGCAGCTGTAAAAACATCAAGTGTGCATGAGGACTAAAAGTTGGACCCTCTCCCTGCTGTATGGTATTTTTTAAAATATTTTTTGCATTGTGCCTCATAGCAAGACTCAGCTTCCCGTGCTGTTTTTGATAATTCTTTGCATATTAGCCTTAAAAATGACCTGAATTGATTTTTAAGATTCCCCCCCCCCCCAAACATCTACTTCAATGGGGTTTAGTTTTAGGTTTACAATTTCACAATGGATTGGACAAACGCCACGCAAACAAAAGTCCAGACACATTTGCTCAGCACTAGTTACCAACATTACGCTGTTTTGTGCTGCAAAGAGCAATAAAGACTAAAATAAAAGTTAGGCAATTTTTTTTACAGGCCACAAGAGTGAATTTCCATCATGTCAGTGTGAGATTGAAATCAATCTGCCCCCATTCTACTGATTATGGGTTTTGTAAAAGAGGCAAAAAAAACAAATCTAACAGTGAGAGTGAAAGAGCCCCTGAGAGCCCTTGACAGTTGCAGCATTATGACTAAGGCACCATCACCCATGTAGCAAAGCCTGAGCCTAATGGAAGCGAATCTGCAGTTTCTTGCTTTCTTTTATTATACACCATTGTTCTTTGTTTCATATTGATAACTGCCTTGATGTTCTTTTAGAGCTAGGTTGTACAGAGAATGTACCATGACACATCTTTTATGTGAAGCACAAATTTAACCATCATTAAAAAAACGGTGATACCTTTGTAGGATGTTTAAGTAACTGAAATTAAAAGTAGTTAAAACTTGTGACCATGAAAATATGTAAGTTGTCAGGAAGGGTGGCTCATCCTCGCCCCCCTCCCTTTCCTTGCCTGCTGGACTGCATGCTTGAATAAAGGTCTAGTATGGATTTTGAGTGGGGACCTCACACCATTTTGTTTTATTTTGACATGGGGTCCCAAAGAATTTGATGGAAGGATTGAATTGGAAGGATTATGGGGGACCTCTATGCCTCCCTTTTTTTAGTTTTACTGGTTCATTTCTTTATGTAGCGCCCTCTAGTGTAGATAGTTTGTTGAGGGTAGTTAGAGGATTGCTAGAAGCCTGGGTGTGAGACAGAGGGTTTACTTCAGGTCAAGTTGGAGGGCTCTATAGGTCATTCCTCTGGTGCCTCCCCCTCCCATAGCATAATACCATTCAATTAAATGTACAGTATGTATGAGTGTATTTTATATCTTTAAAAAATAAATCTAATTGAATGGTTTTATGCTATGGAATCTTTCTTCCTATCCTTTTTATGATTGGACTCATCTGGTGTGCTGCATATTTCTTGGATTAACAGAACTGTGGTGATTATACAGGGGAATGCCCCACAGGCACTGTCAATTGGAGCACTTTATTACAAGTGTCAGAGCACTGGCACTTTTCACACTTTGTAACTATCTTTTTTGGACTTTAATATCACATTTTTTGCATTTTTTAATGGAATGTATATAATATGTTGTGATATGCGCGGTTTTCTTATGATTATGTATAGCACATTGTGTTTAATTTAACACTTATTTAGAATTGCGGTAGTCAGTTTTAGTTTCTTTTGGTTTCTTCTCAGTTTTTTAGGTGTTTTTCTGCCAGCACCAGATATCCAAGGTGCAGAGCTACACTGGTGCTAACATGTCATTTTCCTACTCCTTCTGTAAGGCGCTCTCAAGGGTACATAGCAGCCTTGTTTTGGGTCCTGTATTGCTCCTTTTCCTCTTCCTCTTTAAGAATGAATATTAGACATTTCTTGGACTCCTAATACACCCTTCCCATCCTTCTCCATCTCATGGGCACATAGCAGCTATTTTTTTTTTAATTTGCTAATATGTCCTTCTTTGTGGCTTGTGATACAGCAGTGTGACAGGCACTCAGTCACCATTATGTGGCCCAGAAGGTCAAGCCAGCACCATTATTTTGCAAAGAATGCCATTCCCTGTCCTCCATCTGCATGTGGAATACCTTAAGACAGCAGGAGACAAGGAAGGAATATGAGAAGAAAGAGTGTTGGGGTGCAAGAGTGTGGGGGTGCTGGCAGTTAGGAGGGGGAAGAATATTGGATGTTGGCAGTGAGGAGGAGGGCATCTTTAAGGAGGCTTCAAGGGTGACATTTCACCCCTTTCCTATACAAGGAGAAATTTTTGGGGGACCTACTGCCACCATTTCAGACAGGGCCTAAAATTACCCACTCTAAGTAGCCAGCCAAAAACAAATGCCACATTTGGATTTGACACTGCAAGGTTCTGCGTGTGGAGGTATTGGATTTTTGCTGTTTTTTAAACAGCATTTTCTATTTACAGATTTAATTATAATTTTTTTCCTTACTGCCTTGGTGAAGAAAACATGGACAGGGACAATAATAAAAATCTAAGAACTACCTTTTTTTTGAAAACAGGAAATCAGGAAATCCCAGTTCTGGACTCCATCTTGTCCCTGTGCAAAAATTAAAAAATGGGTTCCTGTTATAAATTCTGTATGTAGCCCTACAGAACAGACAGTGCACAGTCCACATGTGCTTTTCTGCTTTACTGCAACAAGGAAACAGGAAAGGTTATTCAGAGAAAAGATATAGAGTATACAATAGATGCAGCTACAAACTTATAAACACTACCACCTACTGGTTGAAGAATATATACAGTATCTACTGAATACTGATGTAGTTCTTGCACAAAATACATGAACACTGTTCCAACAGTTCCTTGCAAGATAAAGGCACTCGTTCAGACACTGGCTTCACATATGTGATGGCTACAAGCAGTTTTTTGGGGTTTTTTAGGGGTTTTTTTTGCGTTATTTGCACATGGTCCTCTGATGTAAAACAGCTTTCCAGTTTGGCCCTTAACTGTATCCTTGGGCTTTTCTGAAAGTTGAAAAGTATCAATTGCATAATGAAAAATGTGAACATCACAGTTTTACAGTTGAACATTTAACAATCAGTTGTCAGTCTAACTAATTTGAACCCACTGAAAGAACACAGAAAATGATAATTAACACATTGTCTTTTTGAGGTAAAAAAAATCAAAGTATTTATCCAGTATTAAATTCAAAAAAGTTATTGTGCAGTGGATCAAGAAGACAACATAAGGACTGAAAATTTTGATCATAGTCTATTTCCAACTGACACCCAACTGCCCAGTTGATATGTTTATATGCAAGCACAAGATGTGTATTCAGGGGCAGACTGACAACTCTTGGGGCCCCTGGGCAATAGGGGATCATGAGGCCCCTGTGTCCTTGCCCAATCTCAAAAAAGCCTTTGAAAAAGTTACCAGGGGCATCTCATGGGGCCCCCTACTGACCCTGTGCCCTCGGACAGTGCCCGAGTTTCCAAATGGTCAGTCCACTCCTGTGTGTACTTCATTCAATAATGCAGCCAGTTCCAGAAATTTGTTTCTCATTTTTATTAGTTATAAAGATGCCTTATCTTACAGTCTGTACCTTCATTACTCAAAGTGTCTCTGGCATTACAGACAATATATGAACTGACTTTTAACATGTTGTGTATATCTGAGTTTCTCTATGGCAGCCAAAGGTTAGAGGAGCTGTGCTAATGAGCACACTTTAGGTATCAGTTGACATTTCATATATGTGCCATTCAAATACTCACAGCTGTTTAGCGAAGTGCCAATGTGGATTCAGAAACCTGTCACATTTTGGCATTCATCAGGGGCAGGTGTTGGAATGGGCATTCTGTCTGACAGAGATTCCTGTAAATATTATGCAATGAAGACAGTTGTAAAGGGATATACAGTTGTGGCCAAAATTATTCAACCCCCAATGCTGTAAAGGGGTTTAGGGACTATAGTGTACATTTGGAATTGTATTCAGAATCAAATCCTACAAGGACGTTGTAACTACCCAAATGCAACTAAAATGACATCAATTGTTTATGTAATACAGTAGTAAATGGTTCTTATGTGGTTTCTTCATTGCCACAATTATTCAACCCCTTAAAGACTACCACTCTGAAGAACAGAGGTTCATACAGGTGCTTTCCATCAGGTATTGAAAACACCTGTGGATGTCACCGAGCAGCAATCAAGCATAATAAGCACCAATTAGGCAGCTTTAAAATGACTGTGATACTCAGCTCCTTCTAGACATTTACTGGTGTGGTTACAAACATGGTGAAGGCAAGAGAATGGTCCAGGAAGACAAGAGAAGAGGTGATTTCTCTTCACAGGAAGGGCAATGGCTATAAGAAGATTGCAAAGATGTTAAACATACCAAGAGACACCTTAGGAAGCATCATTCGCAAATTCAAGGCAAAGGGCACTGTTGAAACGCTACCTGGTCGTGGCAGAAAGAAGATGCTGACTTCGACTGCTGTGCGCTACCTGAAGCGTAGAGTGGAGAGAAGTCCCCGTGTGACTGCTGAGGAACTGAGAAAAGATTTGTCAGATGTGGGTACAGAAGTTTCAGCCCAGACAATAAGACGCACACTGCGTAATGAAGGCCTCCGTGCCAGAACTCCCAGGCGTACCCCCTTGCTGTCTCCAAAGAATAAGAAGAGTCGACTGCAGTATGCCAAAAGCCATGTGGACAAACCACAAAAGTTGTGGGATAGTGTTCTGTGGACTGATGAAACAAAATTAGAACTGTTTGGGCCCATGGATCAAAGCTATGTTTGGAGGAGGAAGAACAAGGCCTATGATGAAAAGAACACCTTGCCTACTGTGAAGCATGGTGGAGGGTCAATCATGCTTTGGGGCTGTTTTGCTTCTGCAGGTACAGGGAAGCTTCAGCGTGTGCAAGGTACCATGAATTCTCTTCAGTACCAGGAGATATTGGATGGAAACGTGATGCAGTCCGTCACACACCTGAGGCTTGGGAGACGTTGGACCTTTCAACAGGACAATGATCCCAAGCATACCTCCAAGTCCACTAGAGCATGGTTGCAGAGGAAAGGCTGGAACATTTTGGAGTGGCCATCGCAGTCACCAGACTTAAATCCGATTGAGAACCTCTGGTGGGACTTAAAGAAAGCAGTTGCAGTGCGCAAGCCTAAGAATGTGACTGAACTGGAGGCCTTTGCCCATGAAGAATGGGCGAAGATACCCGTAGATCGCTGCAAGACACTTGTGTCAAGCTATGCTTCACGTTTAAAAGCTGTTATAACTGTAAAAGGATGCTGTACTAAGTACTAAGATTGAATGTCACTTGGGGGTTGAATAAAACTGATAATGCTGTGAGCACAGAAAAGACATTTGTGGTTATTTCATTATAACTGTTATGTTATATTTGTCTGACCTACAAGTGCCTCTTTAATGTAAATGTAAGCAAGATGACTGAATGATCAAAAGCAATGTCAAACTGGCCAAAACACTCAATTTCAGTGGGGGTTGAATAATTTTGGCCACAACTGTAGACACCTTTCTTTGGTCTTCCACTGTGAATGGTATTTTGGAAGCCATGTGTAAAACTTACTTTTGTTCCTCTTGACATTTTCTACTATACAGTGCTGGCACTAGGAGGTTAGGTTAAAGGAGGTAGATATGGCAGCTGTTTGGAGATGCAAAGAGCTGCCTTTGGTTTTATTATGTTTTGCAATGGTTTTGCATTATGCTGCAATGATTTGACAACCTAACATCATTCTCTGTCCTAAAGGTTTATACATTACTTTTTGCTGCAAAATGACAGATGCACTACATTATATTTGTGTAAATCTGAATTGAATTTTCTAACTCATTCATACAATATACACTATATTGCCAAAAATATTGGGACTCCTGCCTTTACACGCACATGAACTTCAATGGCATCTAAGTCTTAGCCCATAGGGTTCAATATTGAGTTGGGCCACACTTTGCTGCTATAACAGCTTCAACTCTTCTGGGAAGGCTGTCCACAAGGTTTAGGAGTGTGTCTATGGGAATGTTTGATCATTCTTCCAGAAGCACATTTGTGAGGTCAGGCACTGATGTTGGACGAGAAGGCCTGGCTCGCAGTCTCTGCTCTAATTCATTCCAAAAGTGTTCTATCGGGTGCAGGCCAGTCAAGTTCCTCCACCCCAAACTCGCTCATCCATGTCTTTATGGATCTTGCTTTGTGCACTGGTGCGCAGTCATGTTGGAACAGGAAGGGGCCATCCCCAAACTGTTCCGCGAATTAAATTGTCTAAAATGTCTTGGTATGCTGACGCCTTAAGAGTTCCCTTCACTGGAACTAAGGGGCCAAGTCCAACCCCTGAAAAATAACCCCACACCATAATCCCCCACTTCCATTGGATTGCTAAACAGAGAAGCGTGATTCGTCACTCCAGAGTCCAGTGGCAGCATGCTTTATGCCACTGCATCCAATGATTTGCATTGCACTTGGTGATGTAAGGCTTGAATGCAGCTGCTCGGCCATGGAAACCCATTCCATGAAGCTCTATATGCACTGTTGTTGTGTCAATCTGAAGGCCACACAAAGTTTGGAGGTCTTTTGCTATTGACTTTGCAGACAGTTGGTGACTTCTGCGCACTGTGCGCTTCAACATGTGCTTTCATTTTAAATGGCCTACCACTTGGTGGCTGAGTTGCTGTTGTTCCCAGTTGCTTCCACTTTGTTATAATACCATTAACTTGACTGTGGAATATTTAGTAGCAAGGAAATTTCACGGATGGACTTATTGCACGGGTGGCAACTATCATGGTACCACGTTTGAATTCACTGAGCTCCTGAGAGTGACCCATTCTTTCACAAATGTTTGTAGAAGCAGTCTGCATGCCTAGGTGCTTGATTTTATACACCTGTGGCTGAGGGTTGCCACCTCATACCTTTAAACCCGAATACATATTAATTACACAGGCTCTGAGGCTAATTTAATTCAGATAAGGCACTAAGTGAGTTTAATTACCACCTTAATCAGCCACAGAACTTGTGTAATTAATTTGTGTTTGGTTTTAAAGACATGAGGTGGCAACCCTACTGTGACCATGGAGGTGATTGGAACACCTGAATCAAATGATTTGGAGGGTTGTCCCAATATGTTTGTCAATATAGTGTATGTGGAAGTTTTCTTGCAATTAGAACATGCAGACACCACTGGCTTCCACTAAGTTTGCATTTAGCTTCCTAAAGAATCATACTGGATGTTGAGCAGTGATAAAGGAAGCTGCTCATCCAAAGCTGGTAATGTTTGAATCACATGCTTTAAAAGATCAGAAGTCATCATGCAGTGAAAGAATGATCATGTACAAAATGTGTTTGAGTAATATGGCTATGATTTTAAGTATTGCAATCAGCATTTCCTGTCTACATTTTACTGGATTTCCACAAAATCATAGAATAAACAGATAAGCCAAAGAGAAAACAACCAGAACAAGGTCATACAACAAAAGACACAAACACAAAGCACATATACCACCTCCAATGACAAATGTGTAAATCAGAAAAATAAAATAGAGAATGAAGAAAGGCCAGCAGAAAACAAATTAAAAGTAAAAAACTATTTAGCATTTACACAGCTACCAAGGCCTGCTACTGATGTGCAATGTAACCACAGCTATTGTTTTAGAATGGAGACTGAGAATCAAACATTTCATGAGATAAGGAATGGCACTGTTAAATTCCTACCTAAAATGCTTGCGTGGCTGTTATGCTGACCTATTCATTTCAATATTCACCTGACAGCTGGTGCATGCTGTACTCTTTGTTCTCTGTGGGTATGTGTGAAGAAGATTGACCATATTGAAAAGGCAGAAGTGGATAAGAAGACAGTTGCTGGTGAGACCACCTAATAGGTATTTTAATAGTGTAAGTTGGAATGTAGTGTGCTAAGGGGGAGGCCCATCCCACATGGAAGAAAATATATTTGAAATATATTTTAAAAATATTCTTCCCAAATATATTGACATATGTTTGAAATGCTACAATTTTGGCCATATTCAATATATTTCAAAATATATTTTAATAAATAAATATATATATATATATATATATATATATATATATATATAGTATGTTGAAATGCGTTTTTATTTCAAAATATATGAAAAAATATTTTTAAAAATACATTTCAAATATACTGTATATCTTTAACCCCTTGGCACTGGCGCCACCCGGCCCTTTAAGGGTTTCAGAAGCGGGGAAGCGGTGCGGGATTTAGGGTCATGTGACCGCCGTGACACACTGTCACGGCCATCACATGATCGGGAAAGGTGCCGATCGAAAGAGGAGAACTGGACCTTTCCGTCAGTGCCGGACATGCATGCTGGGAGCGCGCAGGGTGTGCGCTCTCAGCATATATGTTTTTTTTTAATAGAACACAAATGTGCAGCTGCTCAGCTTCTACGCCCAGACGCCGGGAGGCCGCACATTTGCGTTCGGCCGGAGCCAAGAGGTTAAAAATACAAATTTACATTTTTGGAATGCATTTACAAACATATGTAAAAATATATGTTAAAATTACTTTTTTTTTACTATTTTTAAGTAATTACTAAAGTTACTTAAAAATAATCTGAAAAATATATTTTAAAATAATATATTTTTTAAAAATATATATTTTTTAAATATATTCTTCAGATTTTTTTTAATATATAAAAAAGTAATTTTAACATATATTTTTACATATATTTGTAAATGCATTCCAAAAATGTACATTTATATTTTTAAAGACATACAATATATTTGAAATGTATTTTTAAATATGTTTTTCATATATTTTGTAATAAATATATATATATGGGTGGCACAGTGGCTTAGTGGTTAGCATGTCTGCCGTGTAGTAAAATGGGTCATGGGTTCAATTCCCAACCATGGCGCCTCCTGTCTGGAGTTTGCGTGGGTTTCCTCTGGGTACTGCGGTTTCCTCCCACACTCCAAAGACATGCTGGTAGGTTAATTGGCTCCTGTCTAAATTGTCCTAGTTTCATCCCTGGCCATGCGGGATCTCCTGCATGGCAGGGGTTGGGGAAAGACCTGGCAACCTACCCTGTAAAATAATTGCTAAGAGAATTCATAGAAAAAGTCACTTACGAGTGACAGTCCAAGGGTACGACTGAATAGATAGATATTTATTGAAATATATTTTGAAATATATTGAATATGGCCAAAACTTTTGCATTTTAAATATATGTCAATATATTTGGGAAGAATACTTTTAAAATATATTTCAAAAATATTTTTGTTCCATATGGGATGAATCAGTAGATCTACAGTTATGATCTGGAGACCAATGTACATGCAGAGCTTCCTGGTACCGAATGTTCACCTAGTGTATGAGGGATACGTTGCCATTGTCTTTCCTGAGGTTTCCATGCAGTTGGTAATGTCATTTTCAGAGCTGCATGGGACACATGGTGATGGGGGCAGCTGGTGAAAGTTTGCATGTAAATTTATTTAGCTGCCAGATTCTAAATCAGGTTATGCTTTGCAAGATGTTAAAATCACGTACAAAAGATGCGACTGTGAGCAAGTCGCTAAACTCATGCTCTTACGAGTGTAAACATTTCTTATGTACTGTAGTTAAAGCATAAAAGGCTAGAGCTCCTTCACACCAGAATGCATATGTTAAAGAATTCCACTTCAAAATACTTGAATGACAAAATTGGAAAGGCCTTGCCCCACAATTTTGTAATGTATGACTTTTTTCCAATGCATCCAATTGCTGTGTGTTACTGTACAAAAGCCCTAAATTGAAATACAGTTTATTTTCCAAGCTTTCTTACTGCACTGAAAATTGTAGCAAAATTCTTAACAATGCAGATGGTTAGCACAAAATTTATAGAGAGAGCATATGGCATTTGTAAGTTATTTCAGCGTACTTATATCCAAGAAATCCACTAGGGGGAGTCATTATCCTGGGAAGATGCATTGCAAAAGGTGTTAGAAAAAGAAATGTTTTACTAGTCAACACATATGGGATTACCACTCTAATATACCCTATATCTTCCTAAAGTATTGTAAACCCAATCACTAACTTCTCATATAAGCGTTAACATCTTAAAGTCATTTTAAAAGTCATTTTCAATCTTTTTAAATAAACCGCTATATGAACCTGTCATGAAAGTCCTTGTCTAGACAGTTCCACTTAAAGGGTAAAGATGCTCTGTTTTCCAGTTATTCTCCTCTGATGACACCCTGCCACATTGGCTTACAATGAAGGCTACGGGCACAATTCACTAAAGCGTATCGCATGAGTTAAGTCAGTCACATGACCACATATCGCATGCGACACTGAAAATGTCAATTTACTATTGGTAGTATGCGGTATTTACTGAAAATAGCAAAAACACTCAATAAATACCGCATAAAGACCTTAAAATCAATTCACAAAAGGAAATAAATAATTAAAGTAATTAAGTAGTGGTCCAGGCATGTGGTATGTACTGGTATCTGTCAGTACTGTCATGGGTTGTTAAGGAATCCTGCCGCCGAGTCCTTAACAACCCATGAGTCATCAGTTACCAGCGGGGTTCCCCACTGACAGCTGAATGTAAAAAAAAATTGACAACAACAGCACGGGGTCCCCTCCTCCATCCATACCAAGCCCTTCGGGTCTGGTTTCTATTTTGGAGGGACCCCCATGCCATTTTTAATTTTGGCATGGGGGTTCCCCTCAAAATCCATACCAGACCTAAAGGGCTTGGTATGGATGGCGAGGGGGACCCCACGCCATTTTTTAAATCATTTTTTTAGTTACCGGCAATTTTTTTTTTTTACATTCAGCTGTCAGTGGGGAAACCCGCTGACAGCCGGAATATTAACGTATGGGTTTCACTACTAAATTATCACATGACTTCACAAAATAACTCACACGGTATTTTAGTAGCGATTTTAAATATTTTCTATTTAAAAACTGACTTTTGTCAATCTTAGTGTTACCAACAGGGCCATCCAGGCAGCAAAGTTTGGCCAATTCAGCAAAAAAAAGAGTATGCAAAACTGTGCTGAAATACCATTTAGATCTTAAACGAGTTCATATTTTTATGACTTATCACTTGTTACTACAATACATAATATCTAAATCAAGTATTTTTTGCAGCATTGTCACAATATTTTATTAATACGCCGTTTATGTAAGTAAAGATAGTTTTATATCATGCACAGGGATGACAGCAAGAAGGAAAAGTGGAAATGTTTTCCATTAAAAAAAAAGTGTTCTGCATGCATCAACGTCAAAAAGGATCTGGTAACTAAGGGAAACACCTCTACATAGTAGGGGCATTGTGTTTATGAGAATATAACCAACTAAAATCAGTGCTGTCTACTATTTCTATTTGTTGCATTGATAAGACAACCTGGATTCACTATGAACAAACCTGGAGACAGGGATTGATTTACTAAAACTGGAGAGTGCAAAATCTGATGCAGCTGTGCATAGAAACCAATCAGCATCCAGATTTTTCGGCTGAATAAAAAATCGGCCGATTTTCGCATCGTTAATGAGTTAATTGGTTGGCCGGTTTTCGGGGTTTTGGCACATTTTTTTTATGAAGTTGGAAAAAAAATCGTCCGATTTTGCCGATCGGCCAATTTTCCCGGTAAAAAATCTGCGCATGAGCCGTGGCCTGCAAGATGAAAAAGAAGAAAAAGCAGAAGAGGAAAAAGAAAAAGAAGAAGAATAAGAATAAGAATACCAGTCCGCTATTATATTTGACATGAAAGAGTATTGCGGTTGCAACAATGTATCTATTTGTATATGAATAAAAACATCTGTATCCGAAATGGATACAAACGAATACATTGTTGCAACCGCAATACTTTTTCATGTCAAATATAATAGCAGAGCTCTCTGCAGGGACAGAAGTAATTAAATGCTGGCCATAGACAGGACGAAAATCGGCCGATTTTTTTTACCGTTGGTAGTAACGTCAGCCTATTGAACGGCCGATTTTTCTTTTTTTTAAAAAAAAAAACAGACAGTTTTTGACCCTCTATGGCCTGCATAAGCCCTGGTTCACATCTGTGCAGGTGGTGCCGCTGCGGATCTGCACGAAACTCCGTGCAGCTGCACCACCCGCACAGAGGAATGCGGACCTGCGGGCGGGTGCCATTAGTTCTAATGGCACGCCACCCGCACTGGAAAACGCAACCGTACTGGGAACCAAGGTTCCAGTGTGAGCTGCATTTTCAGAAGAAGTGCAGGGACTTCTTCCTTGCGTGTCACGGGGCACAGGAGTCCACTCAAATGAATGGGCTCTTGTGCCTGCGCAAAACGCGGCCTTCTCGGCCGCATATATGTGAACCAGGGGTAACTGTTGGAAGTTAGAAGCTGATTGGCTACCATGCACAGCTGCATCAGATTCTGAGTGCTCCAGTTTTAGTAAACCTGTCCCAATTGAAGCTAATATATAAGGCTTGGTTCACATAAGTGCGGGTGGTGCAGCTGCGGATCTGCACAAAAATCCATGCAGCTGCACCACCCGCACAGAAGAATGCGGACCCGTGGGCGGTTGCCATTAATTCTAATGGCATGCCGCCCGTACTGGAAATCGCAAGCGCACTGGGAACCGAGATTTCCATGCGGGCTGCGGTTTCCAAAGAAGTGCGGGGACTTCTTCCCGGCATGTCACAGGGCACGGGAGTCCATTCATATGAATGGGCTCTCATGCCCGCGCAAAACGCGGCCCTGCACGGACCCATATATGTGAACCAGGGCTTAAGGTTGTTGAGAATATTCACACAATAAATTGTCTGAATATTCACTTCAGCTATTCAATATGTGATCATGTGAAAAGCAATTTCTTGTAACTTATTTCATCTGCAAATGACTGGATAACACAATTATTGTGTGAAGAGTCTCTCTGAAGAACTCTTTTATTATATTTCCCCATCACAGGGTGATTTAGGGTCATCTCACACCAGAACACAGTGCAGAAAATCCATGTTCTGTGTGTATTTCCCACACCATGTTCAAAACGCACTGAGCTTGCAATCTGCAGGGGGTGTCAGTGTTAACTTACCAACACCCAAAACCCAGGCTGCAAGCTCAGTCCATTTGCCTTCACTGGATCGCATAGTACATCAGTATTATGTGATATGGTTGCTGTGCGTTTTGTAACATAGTAGTTTATCTGAATGGACTGAAATTACACTGCACCCAGATTGCATGTGAATTGTACAGGAACACACAGCATATCCCTCATATACACAGAAAAATGCATGTCGGATGTAGGTGGGATTTCAGGAAAGTGACCAGATCCCTTCATGTATGGTTAGCTTAGATGATAAAGCAATTAGAAATTTAGTGTGGAGAAGCCCTTAACCCAATTTGTGTTGAATGAAAAATACCTTGAGCTTGGTTTAGTAATTCTGTAAATGGTCACAGATAACACGTGTCATGACTCTAAGGGTCCTTCCAAATGGGTGGCATCCATTTCCGGAGCAGAATGGATGGATATTTCTTTGGTGACATCTGTGCCCATTATAGAGGAGTTCTGCAGCCCAACCCCCCCAGGAAAAAAAATACAAATACTGTAGCTGTTGACTTTTAATATTAGGGCACTTACCTGTCTAGGCATCCAGCGGTGTCCTCACCCCGAGCCAATTCTTCAGTCGGCTATCAGGTCCTGGTGCCCCCATGTTGACTAAGGGAAACCAGACGTGAGGCCTTGCAGGTTCACAGCCAGTTTCCTTCTTCACTTGTGAATAGGCCGCAGTCTTCTGAGACCTGTGAAGCATCTTCTGGGTCACTTTGCCGCAGTGAACTGAGCCGGAAATGGAAGCGGGTACCTGTCAAAATCAAGCACCTGCTCCCCCTCCCCTCCAAAAGGTGCTAAATGTGGCAGTGGAGGGGGGGAGAGGAGGCAGACAAGTGCAGCCTCTCCTTTTGGGTGGAACTCTGCATTAAGTTTTTTCCTCCATCTCGTGACATGCACCCATTTACATCTTTTTACCTTTGATCCATCATGTCTTGGACACAAAACTTTTCCTTTTTTTGGACCTAGACAGACTCAGAGATAAAATGTAAATGGACAGACTGTATGTCCATTAAAGAAGATCTCTTAATGATGCCAACAAGGGTGAAAGATAGGGTTGCACCGATACCTTTATCGGCAAGTATGAGTACCAATACTTGTGCTCAAGTACTCACCGATACTGATTCCTTCGTGGTGCGATTTGAGCCCATACAAAATGAATGGGCTCAAAGTGCACTGCAAAGAATTGCATGGGATTTGAATAGGAATGCAGTTTCACTGTGTGATTTGCAGTGCGATTTCAGCAATACAAAATGAATGGCTCAAATCGCACCGTACCCACAGGGAAACCACATGTGATATCTACTCTTACAAAGCAGTGACAAGCAACATGGAGGCAAGAGGGAGCAACCACACACACACATCTATATAAAAAGCAAAAATCTGGCTTGAGTTCCACTTTAAGATTAACCATATATACTGCTACATGGCAGACATTCTGTGCAAATTCATGTTTATATGCGTGTATTACATTCTAAATGTGATTAACGTTTATTACGCTATAAAAGTGATTTTGCACTTCTGCCATGGGGGGAAGTACACCTACCACCAGAGCTCCACTTCTGCTGTGATTGGCCACAGCAGAAGCTGATCAACAGGTGCCAGCCAATGGATGAGCGCCGGCACCCGTTGATTGCTGAGGAGACTGACAGAACACAGCTCTGCCCATGTAAACAAGGCAGAGCTGTGTTCTGTCAACAACGATCTGCTAGATTTTAAAAACAGCACACACAGTACACAAAAACACTGGTTAGGCGCACAATTAACCCTTTGATCACCCTAGATGTCTAAACCATTCCCTGTCAGTGTCATTAATCACTTGCCCTGACCAGGACATTTTTTGCATTACGGCACTGCATTACTTTAACTGACAATTGTGCTGTCATGCAACACTGCACCCAAATAACATTTACGTCCTTATTTCCCCACAACTTGAGCTTTATTTCGGTGGTATTTGATCGCCTGTGCGGTTTTTATTTTTTGCACTATAAAAAAAAGACCAACTATTTTGAGAAAAAAACAATATTTCATTTTTTGCTATTAAACATGTCCAGTGAAAAAAATGTAAAAAATCTAATTTCGTCATAGATTTAGACCAAAATGTATTCTGCTTTGTCTTTGCTAAAAAAATCCCAACACGTGTAAATTAATTGGTTATAGCATTTACAATTAGAGGTATGTATACTGGGATTTTTCAAAAAATTATTTTTACTAGTAATGGCCGTGATCAGGGACATATAGGGGGACTGTGTTGGACATACTGACACTGGGGGGAACTGGCTTGGTGTCAGTGACACTGTACTAATGACACCTGGCAAGAAAGGGTTAACCGTGTGCTGGGTGTGTTTTACTATGGGGCGGTGTCTGTGTCCTTCACTCTAAGCACGCTCCTTGGATGGCTGTGCTATGCACAGCCATCCAAAGCAATGTGCCCGAGCTGACAGGGAGGGAACTGTTAGTAAACAAAACAGTTCTCCTCCCCGTCGGAGATCCTCGGTAATCACCGATGCCAGTGAGTAATCACTGGCCGGACCCGGTGATCGACGGCCACGAATGGTGGCGCGGGTATTGCGCTCACGCACCCCCTACCTGGAAATGCAAGATCACGTATATATATATACATGATTTTGTGCACCCGTGCTGCCCTGTAGCAGTATTTCTGCTATAGGGCAGTCGGGAAGCGGTTAATACAATGACATATATGTGTATATTTTTAGCTCTTATCACTGTATTAGTGTTACGGGTTCCCACAAAGTGTCAGTTAGTGTCAGACTGTCAGCTTCAATATCGCAGTCCCGCTATAAGTCGCTGATTGCCACCATTACTGGTATATAAAAGAAAAAATATTCCAGTATATATCTCATTTATAGCGCAAAAAATAAAAAACCCAGAGGTGATCAAATACCACCAAAGGAAAGCTCTATTTGTGGAAAAATGGTTAGCACTTCCGCCTGGCAGTACTAGGGTTGTTGGTTCATATCCCAACCACGGCACCACCTGCCTGGAGTTTGCATTTTCTCCCTTTGTCTGCATGGGTTTCCTCTGTTTACTCTGGTTTCCTCCCACACTCCAAAGACATGCTGGTAGGTTAATTGGCTTCTGTCTAAATTGGCCCTAGTATGAATGTGAGTTAGGAACCTTAGATTGTACCCCCCTTGAGGGTTAGGGACTGATGTGAATGTACTATATATATATGTAAAGTGCTGCGTAAATTGATGGCGCTATATAAGTATCTGTAATAAGGAAATTCATGTACAGTATGGCATGACCGTGCAATTGTCAGTTAAAATAATGCAGTATTGTATTGCAAAAAATGGCCAGGTCATGAAGGGGGGCAAATCTTCTGGAGGTCTCAAAAGAATATTATAGGGAGTCACAGAGGCCTAGCTAGGGGGGGGGCAGGAGGGTACATATGTACCCAGGCGCCAAGGTACAGGAGCGCCAAAATGAGATCACAAGATCACTGCAGCGGCTGCAGCAGACGTGTCATCTGATACGTCTGCCATCCACAGTGAGTTATGAGAGGGGAGAGGAGGATAGAGAGCCGGGCATGTGCCGGAGGGGACGATTGGAGAGCCGAGCCGGGTGAGTAGTGCCATGGATTAAGGGGGGGGGGCAATGTGATCGGGATGGGGGGTGTCTACAGGGACCATATGATGCGGGGGGGTGTCATGAGGTGGCCGTTCGTCCCTGGGCACAAAATATCCTAGCTACGCCTCTGGGGAGTCATAAGATTAGTATACGGAACTACAATATGGTAAACTGCTTGCAGGAGCTCTTCTTTGCAGTTCTCAGCTATAAGTGCAAATGAGGTCATGGAAAAGCCCTGCTCTGTTGGCACACAAGTTTTCAGATCTACTTTACCATAGTTTAAAAAAGAAACATTCAGTTCTGACTGCTGAATCCACCACGTGTTTGCATATTTCACCCTTATATTGCTGGTACTAGGTGTGCGGTTCAGTCCAGTTCAGGAGTGTAGCACAGTTGCATATATAAAAATCCTGTCTCCTGCCTATCCCATTTGCCTTTGTGATGTGGCTCTGCGACATTCCTGAATCACTTACTGGCTTTTTAAATCCCTTGTAAAATTGGAAGCAGCTTTTGACATACAAACGTTGTTTCTATTTTAAGCAGAACATGTAATTGAAGTGGTTATTCTTATGCATCTTCCTACAAACTAACATCAAAGCCGTCTTGAAATATTCCTAGGCTTTGGATTCAGATAAATCAGCATAATTTCACGTTTAGTGCAGGGGCAGCAAAGTTTCAATTAGTTTTTCAGAGGGGAAAACTTGGGTGACTCTTTGTTTTATGTGTCATGCGCAGACGTGGTAAAAAGGGGTCTTGAATCGTGGTGCTTTTTTTTCCCTTGTATGGAATTTTAACAAATAAATTAAATAGTAGGGAAAAAATAAATAGCCTAGAAAACACAAACTTGAGGTTTTATCAAAACCATACTTAGTATATTATGGCTGGCAGAAGAATAGAGATGCGGTTACTATGCTGATGTTGTCTGAATTACACTGTAAAAAGCGCCAAAGGCTAATGAAGACTGGAGAACAATCATTTACAGCATTTGCATTAAACTCTGGTTTAAAAAAATATATTCTATTCAAGTCTGTATTCTTAACTCAAAAAGGACCTTCTATTGCTCCCAGTCTCCTCCAAAGCTCCAAATAAATTTTTTTTCTTGTTGCTGTGATCCAGATTTCTGTTAGAAGGTGGCAACCTTCCATCTTCATGGTCCCACTGTATATAGAAATGTAGCCACCCTCTCTTGCTTTGTCCCAAGATGGAGAAGGAACTATGAACTATGGGATTTGTAGTGTGCAGAAGGCTAGGTTCACACCTATGCAGCTTGTATTTGAGCCATTTCTGCATTGCGTTTTGCATTGTGTTTTTGCGCTTGCATTTTTTGTGTTTTTGCCGCATTTTTTATGCATTTTGCATTTTTAGATTTTTTAACAAAAAAAATGTTGCAAAAACACACCGCTTGCTTTTCTGCAGCGTTTCCATTGATGTCTATAGAACCAAAAATGCTAATTTTTTGCATTCAAAAAAGTCCCTGACCCTTTCCAAAACACGCACTGGGTGAACGTGTCCCATAGGAATTTGTGTTAAATGAACTGTACTGCATTTCTGCAAAACGCGTAGGTGTGACCCTGGGGTAAAGCAGTGCACATGACATCAACTAACATGCACAGCTCATTCTAAGCAAACTAAAGTAAGGGGGGATAAGGAGAGGTTCGGGAGTTCATGGAGGATGTTGGGATGAGGCAGAAAAACATACAATTTCATGAAAAATAGCTTACCGGATCCCTATCTGGTGGACGTGTATAGATGATATTTGGAGAATACGGATATCGTTTAGTGTCATTTTAATACATTTATCAGCAGATCTTTAATAAATTATGGGAAAAGACCCAAGAAGTTCTCTTTCTAGTTTTAGTCTTCTAGGTAACACTTTAAAAGAGACCCTGTCACCAACTTTTCATGTGGAAGCACAGAAAAAAAGCACGTATTTTAATGAAGTGTGGGTTATAAAAAATCAATCAATCCAACTCACCTGTCACCTGTCTGCCTTAAGACTGGGAACTGATCAATCACATGACTGCTGATCATTCAGGGCTCAGTCTTCACTGAGCAGAGAGTGTTGATTCTCAGTCACTGGCTCTCTGTTCTGCCCCTGCAGAGCTCACTGGAGCGCCGAGCTGTGGAGGAGGCAACATGCTGAAAGGCTGAGCCAGTTTCCAGTCAGGCATCTGGGTAGATCCCAACATTAAAGTTGGGATCCTTGCAGAGCCTGGACCGGCTCTGCATTTTCAACCATCATCAGGCTTTAGCTGTCAGCTGAATCTGGGTCACAGGATTGCAAAATTAAGTGCACTCCTGTGACCCAGAGGAGAGTTATGGCTAAAAAGCTTTGGCCATACTCTTCCTTTACATTTTACTTGCAGTTTTTCTGCCCTAAAATAATTTTTATTCATTTGCAACATGCTTTTGAATATGATAGAAAATCTAACTTGTGTACAACCAGTTTTTTCCGAATGATCAGTGCCAGCGGCTGTAGCCAGGAACACTGATCATTGTGTTCTGATGTTGGGGAAGGCTCCCTGTCATCAGAACACAAAAGCACAGTGCATTCTTGAATGCGTGGATGGGGGAATAGAGACATTTTTCCAACCCCCTGATTAAAAAAAAAATGTATAATATGTGGCCTGCCTAAGTTGGTTACTATCCTCAGTTGTATTTGAAACATTTCTTGACCTCTATAGCAACAAATAGAAATGTATTTAATACTAGCAGTTAAGGCAGAACTTAAGTCAAAATAGTTTTTTACCATGCAGTGGGGCTGTGCCCCCACTACATGGATCATCTGCTTGTTTTTTCTAGGGGTGAGACTAAGCTTATACTCACCTGACCTGTCGATCCTATGGAAAACCGCACTCCCCCACAGTCCAGCGGTGGACTGTTCCTGTCTATGAAGCATGCACTGAGCGTGCTGATGTCAGGAACAGTCCATTTACAAGACCGCTGGACTGCGGGTGGGAGGCCGAAAGGACCAGTCCTGTGAAGGCAGGATCGGCGGGTCAGGTGAGTATATCTTTGGTGCCCTCTCCCTTAGAGTGAAACAAGCATTTATAAAAAAAAAAAAAAATCCTGGAATTCTCCTTTTATGCAAATTAAGGGTGTAACATGTTACGAACGGGATATTCTCCCTGCTAGCTGTCATACGTTTTTTAAAAACTCATTCTATGATTGTGAAAACTACAAGTTCTACTACAAGTGGGGCAGCACAGTGGCTAAATGGTTAGCACTTCCACCTGGCAGCACTAGGGTCATTGGTTCAAATCCCAGCCACAGCACCATCTGCCTAGAGTTTGAATGTTGTGCCTGTGTAGGTTTCCTTTGGGTACTCCAGCTTCCTCCCATGCTCCAAAGACATTGGATCCTGTCTAAATTGGCCCTAGTATGTGTATGTACAGTTGCAAGAAAAAGTATGTGAACCGCTTGGGATTACGTGGAGTTTTGCATGAATTGGGCATAAAATGTGCTCTGAACGTCATCTAAGTCACAACAATAGAAGAACACAGTCTGCTGAACATAATACTACACAAACATTAGATGTTGCCATGGTTTAATTGCACATAACATGTAAACATTCACAGTGCAGGGAGGAAAAAGTATGTGAACCTTTGGACTTAATAACTGGTTGACCCTCCTTTGGCAGCAATAACCTCAACCAAACGTTTCCTGTAGTTGCAGATCAGACCTGCACAACGATCTGGAGTAATTTTGGACCACTCCTCTTCACAAAACTGTTTCAGTGTAGCAATATTATTGGGATGTCTGGTGTGAATCGCTCTCTTAAGGTCATGCCACAGCATTTCAATCGGGTTGAGGTCAGGACTCTGACTGGGCCACTCCAGAAGGCGTATTCTGTACTGTTGCAGCCATTGTTTTGTTGAATTACTTGTATGCTTTGGGTCATTGTCCTGTTGAATCACCCATCCTCTGCGGTGCTTCAGTTGGCAGACAGATGGTCGTACATTTTCCTGCAAAATGTCTTGATAAACTCTGGAATTCATTTTCCCATCAATGACAACAATCCGTCCAGGCCCTGAGGCAGCAAAGCAGCCCCAAACCATGATGCTCCCTCCGCCATGTTTTACAGTGGGGATGAGGTTTTGATGTTGGTGTGCTGTGCCTTTTTTTCTCCACACATAGTGTTGTGTGTTCTTCCCAAACAACTCAATCTTGGTTTCATCTGTCCACAGTATATTTTGCCAGTAGTGCTGTGGAACATCCAGGTGCTCTTTTGCAAACTTCAAACGTGCTGCAATATTCTTTTTGGACAGCAATGGCTTCCTCCGTGGTGTCCTCCCATGTACTCCATTCTTGCATGTGCCAGAGATTTTTGTAGGTCTTTAGCTGACACTCTGGGATTCTTCTTTACCTCATGCAGCATTCTGCGCTGTGCTTTTGCAGTAATTTTTACAGGACAACCACGCCTAGGGAGAGTAGCAACAGTGCTAAGCTTTCCCCATTTGTAGACAGTCTGTCTTACCGTGGACACATGAACATCAAGGCTTTTGGAGATACTTTTGTAACCCTTTCCAGCTTCATGCAAGTCAACAATTCTTGATCATAGGTCTTCTGAGAGCTCTTTTCTGCGAGGCATGGTTCACATCAGACAGTGCTTCTTGAAACCAGTAAACCCAAAACAGGTGTGTGTTTTTTAAGGGCAGGACAGCTGTCAGCAACACATCCAATATCATCACACTGATTGGAGTCAAGGTTGGCTCACTCCTGGCTCCAATTAGCTCTGGGAGAAGTCATTAAGCTAGGGCCTCACATACTTTTTCCTCCCTGCACTGTGAATGTTTACATGTTATGTGCAATTAAACCATGGCAACATCTAATGTTTGTGTAGTATTATGTTCAGCAGACTGTGTTCTTCTATTGTTGTGACTTAGATGACGTTCAAAGCACATTTTATGCCCAATTCATGCAAAACTCCACGTAATCCCAAGGGGTTCACATACTTTTTCTTGCAACTGTATAAATGTAGGCTAGGGATCTCAGATTGTATGCCCCTTGAGGGTTAGGGACTGTTGTGAATGTACAATATATATATGTAAAGCACTGCATAAATTGACAGTGCTATAAAAGTACATGAAATAATAAATAAGTTCTGAGAGCCTTTGCAGCCATTGGTGTGGAGTTTTTAGTGAACTACTGCAGCACTGTGGTAGTTCATTGAGCCTTCCTGTCAGTAGGCATCTGTCTACCCGTATGAGATGTACACAGCAAACAGATACACTGACAGATCTGCAGGAAACCTGAGATCTGCTGGTCACTGGTGCAATGCTTTAGAGGCTCCAGAAGCAAAAAATAATAGATGCGCATTTTTTCACCTGCAAAAAAATGTGCATTTATTATTTTTTGTTAAAAGGTGATCTTATCCTTTAAAGTTAAATAGTCTGTATAAAAATATTTGTAACTGAGATCAAAGAAAAGATAACAAGGGAAAATGAAAATATGAATATGTATTTAATGAACTATAGAAAACACTTCATTAGAAAAGCAAACATTGGAAATCTTAACAGAGATGTACGTCTTTATTGAAGTACCTCCCGATCAAACACAACATGCCCAATATGCATAATAGTGTTACTATTTGATCTCTGCTGAGTGAGGGATTTACATACATTTGTACCTGTTGTCTTCTCATATGTCAAGCAGCTCATCAGATGACATTCCTTCTTGAGTGTTTAATCCTTTGTACTTCAAAGTTAGGACAATATGGGAGGTTGTGACCATTATAGAATTCTATGTAACTGAGGGATGAGCCTTTAATGTGTATCTCTTAGAAACAGTTTCTTCTTTACTGGAATGAAAGAGAAAAGAGAAAAATATTCCTTTCTACTGCTACTTCAGTCATATAAAATTTCAGAAGGTTTTTTTTTTTATGAAAAGTAACAGATTTTTTTTTAAACAGCAGGTGTTAAAGTTTTCCCCTTTGATATATAATACTGTATGTTGGCTTGACTGCTGATTAAACAATTTGCCTAATATATTTCTTTCCCCATAAGACTGCAGTGTATTTGTTTTTGGGTAAAATTTTCCAAAATCAAATTTGACTGTGATCGTTCAATGTCAAGGCTGCCTCCTGCCACCTCCCCACCCCCACCCCACTTACCGAATGGTCCGGGTGGTACATTTCTGATACTCACCCACCTAGAAGATTCAGCATTGTCTGCTGAGATTGTATTGCATTCCCCCACCACTCGGTCCTACGCCGCCATATGGATTGTGACATCATCAAGTGGTCCATCTGCTCTTCCGGGTTTAGCCTGCTTGCCTAATGATGATGCAGCGCTATGCCCGTCCCCCTCCTCCTTTCTGAATGAAGCGATATGCCTTCTGGGATATGTGACATGCATCCTATGCTTGTCTCCAGGACTTCTCCAGAGCCTCCCCCATCCTCTGGAACTCTCTACCACAATTTATTACATCATTGTCTACTCTGCTCACTTTTAGGCGATCTTTGAAACCTATCTCTTCAGGGAAGCCTATCCTGCTTTCAGCTAATAACGGAATCTTCTATTCCTCCTACCAGTCCATCCCCCACAGTTATTACCTTTTGTACCACCAGCCCCTCCCTCTTAGATTACAAGCTCCAAGGAGAGGGCCCTCCTAACCCTCTTGTATTGAACTGTACTGCTGCTGTATTGTCTCCCTTTATTTTGTAAAGCACTGAGCAAACTGTTGGTGCTATTTAAATCCTGTATAATAATAACATCCCAGGAGGCAAAGGGAGGACTTTGCACAGCATTAGCCTAGGCGAGTGGTTTGCAAGGAGGCTGGGGCTGCACTTTATTAATGAAAAAAAAAGCCACCCCTATTCCGGCAGTGGAGGGTGAAGGAGATGAGGGAAACCTCTCTTGAGGGTGAAGACCTGATCTTTATCCAACAACTAAAGGATTAGGAAGGGTTAGTCACCAAAGATAGGAAGTATGTTCATAAAGGGGTACAGACAAAGAACTGCCTGACCTTCTAACACCTTTCTCTATCCAATAGGAGTTTTACTATTAATACTAGACCAGTGTTTGCCATAAATAATGAGTAATTAATTGAATAACAACAGACGTTTCTGCCAGTACAAGCCCGATGGCAATCTGGGGAGCACACAGGTGTATCCTATAGCTTTGAACACCTACATCAGGGGCCCCTAAACTACAGCCCAAGGGCCACATTAAGCCCTCTGCAAAATTTTACAAGGCCCACAGTTACTCTGATGTAATGGGGGCTTCTGATGTAAAGGGAGGGGGGTCTGATGTGATGGGGGACTTCTGATGTAAAAGGGGAAATTTGATGTGAAAGGGGGGCATCTGATGTGATGGGGAACATCTGATTTGAAAGGGAGATCTGATGTGATAGGTTGACTCTGATGGAAGGGGGGACTATGACGTAATGGGGGAGCTTCTGATGTGAGAGGGCACTCTGATGTCATGGGGGCATCTGATGTGAAAGGGGTGACATATTTTTTTTTTGGCCCCCATATATTTGTAAAATACCAGATTGGAAACCCCTGATCTAGTTTAAAATTTACCTAACTGAACCAGTCTTTACAATGGTAGTACACTCATGGAAAAAAAAAAAAGTTTCCTGCTGCAACGGAATATCATAACGTGCTAGTATGCATTGCATATTAGCACATTATGAAAGACTTACCTTAGAACTAAGCCCTCCAGTGGCGCGTTGTCACCACTGACAGGGCTTCCATCTTCATCTGGGCTTCCTTCCAGGTCCAGGGCTGTGGCTGCGGCTGCTTGCTTGGCCAAGCCACCAATGATTTCACTCCCATGCATGCGCACGGTAGTCTCGGTCGCGGCACACAGCTCTGAAAGAATGTCACTGGCTGCTGCTCTGTAGTATATCTCCTAAACGTTATGCCATTCCTTCAGAACGCATGCGCAGAATATCAAAACAGGTTAATATCTCCTAAACAGTTCATGTTTAGGAGGTATTCATTTTACCAAAAGGTAAGCTTTATTATAGGCTTGCCTGTAGGTAAAAATATAAAACGAGAGTTTACAACCACTTTACTATCTCTTTCAGCCCTCAATAAATACAGTTTATAAACCTGATTAGAACTTCATATTTTTTATTCTTAGTGATTTCATCAAAAGGGAAAAGGGGATCCGAAGAAAAGAGGCATGACACTATATTATGTGTATAGTACAATATAAACCTGCATTTAGGGAACATATAAGAACACATCAATCATTGCTGGGCCCCTGAATTTATGGGCTTAGAGGCATTGCCTTAGAGGTGGGAATCCAACTGAACTAGTAAACCCCGCATACACAATTTGCCAAAAATAGAACTTAAAATGCAATACTTGTAATCACAATGGAAAGGGGCTTGCCAGTTCCAGTGATTAAATGTGCAACCCTGAGGATACTTTTCTGACACTTTGTTGATGGGGTTGGACATTCTGCTTTATTAGCTTTGCTTCTGTACAAAGCCTCCAAATCACAAGAAGCCTCTACATCATTGAAGTAAACCAGCACATAAGGGATTCCATCAGTAATGTAACAGTAGCTAGTGCAAAGTTCATCATTAATTGCCAGGTTAGTACAAGTGGGGTCATCAGTGAAGGTTCATGATAGAGAACTAAAGCACCTAGGAGAAGACTGTATATGTTGCTCGCTCATACTGGCTGGGTGCTAAGCCGGCCATGGATGGATCGAGTCTTGGCCAGTTCAGTAGGGATCGGCTGAGATTTGATTAATCTATGGGAAGTCGATTCATTGATCAACTTCAGTACAACCAGCTTGTGTTTTTTTTTCTTTTGATCACTGCCGGCAGCTATAGCTGGAAAGCTTCCCACCAGCAGAACACAATAGCGCTGCAGGAGGGATTCTCCCATCAACACTGACTGTGTTGATGGGGGAATCAAGCAATTTTCTTTCCTGCAACCATGTATGATTTATGATTTATAGCCTGCTTACTCCAGCAAAGAAAGTGTGTACTGTGCCAAGTGCAGATAGTCCTTAGACACACCCAGCAAGATACCTCCTATAAGACCCTCACAGGTTTCTTATCTGTCTGTAGCTCATCAAGCATGCTCCAAGTTCTACAACAAAAGTTTTTTTTGTTCATTTAAAAACTGAAAAATATTTCAGTGTTGGTAGCAAATGTATAAAATATATAAGGAATATACAGTTGCAAGAAAAAGTATGTGAGACCTTGGGATTACGTGGAGTTTTGCATGAATTGGGCATAAAATGTGCTCTGAACGTCATCTAAGCCACAACAATAGAAGAACACAGTCTGCTGAACATAATACTACACAAACATTAGATGTTGCCATGGTTTAATTGCACATAACATGTAAACATTCACAGTGCAGGGAGGAAAAAGTATGTGAACCTTTGGACTTAATAACTGGTTGACCCTCCTTTGGCAGCAATAACCTCAACCAAACGTTTCCTGTAGTTGCAGATCAGACCTGTGCAACGATCTGGAGTAATTTTGGACCATTCCTCTTCACAAAACTGTTTCAGTGTAGCAATATTCTTGGGATGTCTGGTGTGAATCGCTCTCTTAAGGTCATGCCACAGCATTTCAATCGGGTTGAGGTCAGGACTCTGACTGGGCCACTCCAGAAGGCGTATTCTGTGCTGTTGCAGCCATTGTTTTGTTGAATTACTTGTATGCTTTGGGTCATTGTCCTGTTGCATCACCCATCCTCTGCGGAGCTTCAGTTGGCGGACAGATGGTCGTACATTTTCCTGCAAAATGTCTTGATAAACTCTGGAATTCATTTTCCCATCAATGACAACAATCCGTCCAGGACCTGAGGCAGCAAAGCAGCCCCAAACCATGATGCTCCCTCCGCCACGTATTACAGTGGGGATGAGGTTTTGATGTTGGTGTGCTGTGCCTTTTTTTCTCCACACATAGTGTTGTGTGTTCTTCCCAAACAACTCAATCTTGGTTTCATCTGTCCACGGTATATTTTGCCAGTAGTGCTGTGGAACATCCAGGTGCTCTTTTGCAAACTTCAAACGTGCTGCAATATTCTTTTTGGACAGCAATGGCTTCCTCCGTGGTGTCCTCCCATGTACTCCATTCTTGTTTAATGTTTTCCTTATTGTAGATGTGTCAACAAAAATGTTAGCATGTGCCAGAGATTTCTGTAGGTCTTTAGCTGACACTCTGGGATTCTTCTTTACCTCATGCAGCATTCTGCGCTGTGCTCTTGCAGTCATTTTTACAGGACAACCACGCCTAGGGAGAGTAGCAACAGTGCTAAACTTTCTGCATTTGTAGACAGTCTGTCTTACCATGGACACATGAACATCAAGGCTTTTGCAGATACTTTTGTAACCCTTTCCAGCTTCATGCAAGTCAACAATTCTTGATCGTAGGTCTTCTGAGAGCTCTTTTCTGCGAGGCATGGTTCACTTTAGACAGTGTTTCTTGAAACCAGCAAACCCAAAACAGGTGTGTGTTTTTTAAGGGCAGGACAGCTGTCAGCAACACATCCAATATCATCACACTGATTGGAGTCAAGGTTGGCTCACTCCTGTCTCCAATTAGCTCTGGGAGAAGTCATTAAGCTAGGGCCTCACATACTTTTTCCTCCCTGCACTGTGAATGTTTACATGTTATGTGCAATTAAACCATGGCAACATCTAATGTTTGTGTAGTATTATGTTCAGCAGACTGTGTTCTTCTATTGTTGTGACTTAGATGACGTTCAGAGCACATTTTATGTCCAATTCATGCAAAACTCCACGTAATCCCAAGGGTTTCACATACTTTTTCTTGCAACTGTACTTCCCTTACCATCATGTGCCATCACCTTAAAAAAAAAATCAATGTGCAGTTTATAAAAAATGTAATATTTATATTAAGCACATATCAAGCTCATGTAGATATGTGTTCATTGTAGCATTTTAAATGACCAATTATTCACTTAATTCACAATTACAGTATCACTTACTTAATTTACCAACATTTTGTCTAGAAAATAAAGGGATATTATCAAGATCAGGAGACATATGTTTTGTGACCAAAGGCCTTAACATTTGAAAAAGAAAAGAGCAGTAAATGGATAGAGTAAAAAGCAGTGTTTCATGAAAACTGATTCCCCTTTTCCTGCAGGCCACCTATAAAGTAGGGAGCTATACAACACCATCTGCCAGCTGTCAGTACTGCACAGATGCTGGATCTACTGCTTGTGTTTTTTCCTTCCTTCATTCCTTTGAGCATTAACACAAGGATTTCACCCAGCTTCACCCCTGCTAATAGAAATGCTACATCGGTATTTTTTTCTTAAAGGATCAGACCACCTAAAACTGAAATGTAAAAAAAAAACGAGGGGAAACATGTGCTTCCATTGTGGACCTTTTTTTGAAAATGCTACCTATCTGGCTTTCTCTAGCTTCAAAACTTTTTTTACTGACTTATTTATTTCAGGTACTTATATAGCGCTGTCAATTTACGCAGCGCTTTACATATATATTGTACATTCACATCAGTCCCTAACCCTCAAGGGGTGTACAATCTAAGGACTGACTTGGGGTAAGTCTGCCACAAGTTAGCTTGGACTAAAATCAGAATTCCAGATCTGAATACTTTTTTCAGATTAGAGTGTCAGAAAAATACTGAAGCAAATGGAAAAGCATGGCAGCCAGTAAACTGTCAAAAAATCAACAATGACAGCCTACATATCAGTATAGGCTTTCTTTTAGGGTCCGTTTCACTCATAAGTGGGCATTGCAGTGCACATGGTAATGCATACACATAGGTGCGAATGGACCCTTTTATTACCCATTTAAAAACACTTAACTGCAGCACATAGATATGAACTAGCCACAAAGAAAAGAATGCTTTTTGGATTTCTGCTCAAAATGCATTTGTTTGCAGTAAAATTCATGTGTTCCATTGCAGGAAAACAGACAAGATGATGACAACATGAATTATTCACTGGTTTGTCTGTTTTCCTGCAGTAAAAGGAATGCATTTTACTGAATGAAAATACATGACAATTAGAAATCCAACTCATTCAAAGGTGTTTTGCTCACATCTATATGATGTTGCTTAGTGCATTTTTAAAATATAATACATTCTGCTTTATTAGTACATTTGCACACTTTATGCAGAACACTATAAAATAAATTCTAAAAGCAAAAAATTGTGTGTACCATTCAATTTTATGCCTTTTTAATGCATTTTTCACCATGGAAAGTCCCTATCCCTGCCAAAGGTTGATATTCCACTCAGCCAGTTTTGTTATACAACTAGGGGTGGGCAAAAGGGGCAGGAGCCCCAGGTGCAGCAGCCTATCAGGAGGGGGAGGGCACCATGCTGTGAAGATTGCATGCATGCTCCAAATTGATGGTGGGCAACCAGTGGATTCTGGGCTCCCTTCTACCAGTCTTCTACTGCTGTCACACTGTGCTCCTGTTGGGCCAATTGCCTACAGCACGCATGTGTGGCCGCCCACCTACCCACCCTTTGATAGAAAGCAAGTGAATGGCCAAACATGGACAGTGCAAATTCCATGCTAACTATGGGTAGCTGTAAGATGTGGAAGCAGGGGCAGAAGACGATGGCGCCAGAGTACGCAGGGTGGTATACCCATCAATGAACTGCATTAGCAATGGGGGGGGGGAGTGCTGGAGGACCCTGTTCTAGTGTTACATACAACCACCACTTCCAGGCAGCAGATTACACTGCAGATAAGCAATTCATCCTGGACCAGCCTGTGACTGGACAATAACGGTAATTAATAGTAGAATACTGCTTCCAAAAAACGAAAATTGAATCAATAGAAAGCATGGCAAAAATGTATAAACATTGCACCCGTGTTGCATTTTTGGTGTTGTTTTTTTGACACATGTCCTGTAAAAAATGCACCAGAAACACTGAAAAAATGCATCAAAAACACATATGCGTTTTTGCCGCATTTTTACCACGTTTGTGGTGTGTTTTTTATCACAGTGCTCTGAATCACAGTGCTCTTTTCTACAATAATGCTGGCCATTCATGGATTGACATTTGGTTGTTTCAGCAGGATTGATTTCTCAAGAACAAGTCTGTTAATTTTTTTTTTACATGCAGCCAATTGGTTGCAATGCTGATCAGTGTATTCTGATGGCGGGAAAGTCCCACTGTAAAAATACAATGACACAGCAGGAAAGATTTCCCCATCCTTCTCAAATTTGTGGATGGGGGAATGTGTTCAGTTTTTCTTTTTATTATATAATTTTTATTAGGCTACACATATCTTTACATATATCTGGGTACAAATGTACAGCATACTGTAACGCTGGCCATACATGGTTCAATTTTTTTGTTCTGCTGGCTGGAACTGAACCATGTATGGACATCATTACAGGATGCTGTACATTGGTACCTAGATGTATGTAAAGATGTGTGTAGTCTAATAACAATGCTATACTTTCACACTGATCAAAAGCAAAAATGCGGCAAAAACGCATTTTTACTGCGTTTGTGGCGCATTTTTTACAGGACACGTGACTCAAAAAGCACACCAAAAATGCAACGCAGGTGCGTTTTTTATGCATTTTTACTGAGCTTGCCATTGATTTCAATGGGGAGGTGCAACACCAACCTGCAACAAAAATGTAGCAAACAAGATTTTTAAAAATGCACTGGACCCGCAACAGAGCAGGGTGAAGAGTTCCATAGGAATGCATAGTCACATATATTTCTTCCACGTTTTTTAATGCAATAGAAGAACAAAAGCAGATCGGTGTGAAAGCAGGCTAAGAGCTTGTTCACACTGTCACTGAAAGCAGACATTTGAGGGGTGTTTTTACCACTCCTCAAATGCCTATGCAAATGATACTTTGGCCAGCAGACAGTTCACTGTTCACATTATTAAACCATGAAGCGTTAGCATCGAGTCACTTCAAAATTGAAGCCTCGTGTTGAGCCTGGAGGAGTTTGAAGCCTTTGAACGCCTCCCATTCAAGTCTATGATGAAACTCCACAAACACGCTGGCAGGTGTTTGCAGGGCTTTGGAGTGCAGTTGTGGCGTGTTAATAACATTACAGTTTATTATAGGCATTTGTGGTGCAGTTTTAACACTTATAAAATCCATCATAAATGCGCATAGTGCGTTTGGGGAGCATTTTTAATGCTTGTAAAATGCCAGTATATAACCCCCATACTAAAGCTCATTAAGGCCTGTCTAATGCCCATACTAACAGTATAGGAGGGTTTGTTAAGCGTTAGAAATTCAGTCAAGTGTGAACAAGCCCTAATAAATACAAAAACTGTTTTTATATATATATATATATATATATATATATATATATATATATATATATAGTGAAGGAAATAAGTATTTGATCCCCTGCTGATTTTGAATGTTTGCCCACTCACAAAGAAACGATGAGTCTAAAAATCGAATGGTAGGTGTATTGTAACACTGAGAGACAGAATAGCAACAAAAAAATCAATAGAAATGCCCGTCTAACAAATTATGCACTGATTTGCATGTTCATGAGGGAAATAAGTATTTGATCCCCTTCACAAAACATGACTTAGTACTTGGTGGCAAATCCTTTGTTGGCAATCACAGAGGTCAGATGTTTCCTGTAGTTGGCCACCAGGTTTGCACACATCTCAGGAGGGATTTTGTGAGTGGGCAAACATTCAAAATCAGCAGGGGATCAAATACGTATTTCCTTCACTGTATATGTATATATATATATATATATATATATATATATATAAAATATATTTTAATTTGCTTATAGATCCATTTTAACATGCTCTGTATACATGTATTGTTGTTTTCCACATAATGTTTTTGTAACAGGCAAATTTAAAGTTGCTTTGCTCAAGGTTTTTCGTTTTTTCAGTCTCCTGACGTGAACATTAAGTTCCCCTTCATTTCGTGATTCCAGTAAGCAACATTTGCTAGTTATACATGATTTAAATGAGAAGTCATCATGTCACGCTGACCTATTATTATTAGCCTAGGAACTTAGTACTGCAGCGCACAAGCCTAAAGTGCAGTTGTACTGCTATGTGAGGCCAAGCTTTGAAACTATTAATAAACTAAATGACTCATTATGGCTGGATTTTTTGAAGCTTTTAAGGACCGCAGGTCACAAACTTGTGAAAATAAGAAGTTCACAAAGAGTCTTTTATGTGGAGAGCTATACAATGCAGATGGGCCAGCAATGGCTTTGTTGACAGGACAGCTGTTAGATGCTTTACCTGTGCCCTACGTGTCAGGTTACAAGTGCTGTCTGTCAGATATATGTTACTTTCCTATTCTAACCTGTCACACCAACTATTTCATGCTAAATAAGCCACATCAATCCTGCAGGTGAGTTTCCCTCAGCCACACGCTTTGATATCCTTGCACTACTTTGTTCTCCAGCACAGAAAGTTTGTCCTTGTTTCATGTGTGTGACCACACTCGCTCCAGCTTCTTTGCTTCAAAAGCAGAAAAATAAATCACTTTAATGACTAGGACTTTGTTCTTTGAAGGAAAAATATGCAGTTTTAATGTTATTACATACTTTATACCATAAGTCACAGCGATGCAGTGTTCATCTTCCACACTTGTCTAATTGAATTAAAGCGTATCATGTACCTCTAGCCAACAATTTTTCTTTTTTTTTTTTCTAGATTTGAATAGGGAAGGGCTAGATTCCCTGTCAGGTTTATATTTGTCTTTGATTACACTGGGAACAAAAAAGTAAAGGGAAATTCATTATATCATAGTTGTTGCTTGAAGAGGAGCTGAGGGGGGTCTTCCATTGGGGAATCCTATTCCAGGTAACTGTCTAAAGCAAAATAAAGAGTAAACAGGTGGCGCACACACCTAGTGCATTATCCAAGGTTTATTCAAAGGTATAAAAGACAAAAACATACTCACAGACCAAGAATGTATAAAAAGCTTTTTTATAATGAAGATGGCCACAATGGCAGGCAAGGTGTTCCAACTGTCAGTGCGGTCAAAAGGCTGACGTGTTTCGGGGATGAGTCCCTTTCCTCAGAGCTGCTGACCAGCCTCTCGGACTGGTTCAGATGTGATGTGAGTGAGGTAGACCGATGGTAGAAACAAAACAGGTATCAGCAGCACCACTGTTTTGTTTCTACCATCGGTCTACCTCACTCACATCACATCTGAACCAGTCTGAGAGGCTGGTCAGCAGCTCTGAAGAAAGGGACTCGTCCCCGAAACGCGTTAGTCTTTTGACCACACTGACAGTTGGAACACTTTGCCTGCCGTTGTGGCCATCTTCATTATGCTCTGTCTCCCCAGTTTCCCAGTCCCCTGACTGAATATGTTGGAATTACTGAATTACTTACCCGAAAAGAGAGCTACACCTGTATAAGGTGCAAGAATGACACAGCCATCCATCAAGAAATTAAGCAATCAAGACTTGGGGTTCATCCTGAAAACACCAGCTACTGGAGTATGCTTCTGTTGGATGCTGTAGCCACATGGACTCTACATCTGCAAGGATGCCAGGGTAGCACATAGCCTGGTTAGGTTTAGGAACTAAGGAATTAGGAAAAATGACTGTTGCTGAAAGTATTTTGGAAAGTCCTGTTGTTCTTTGGACTTTGTGTTCTTTGGACTGTATTTTGTTTTGCACTTTTTTTATGTAAAATGTTTTAAACTTTGTCTAAAGTTACTAAAGTTACTTTGGTTCATAGCACGTGGGATATGAAGAGTCAGCATGCTAAGAGTCATTCTAGTGCAAGTTCCATGAGGACGAAGGTACAGTCAGCAAGCAGCCTGTCGAAACATGTTCCTGTTATAGGTGGACTTGCCTCTACTCGCAAGGGAGATGTTGTCAGCACTCAATACACCGTATTCGGTCTCCCAAAACAACCAGAATGGAACGGAACTGCATAGGTCCCCATCCTGTACAGAGGTAAGGAAGTTCAAGAGTTAAAGTCAAGTGCATGATGGAGCCAGTGCTATGTGCACAGTGGGGTTCCATGCTGCTACTAGGATTGGTAGTGGGAAACGCTGGATAGGTGGCTGTGGTCAATGTTCAACACGGCCCACCTAATTGCAAGCTACAGTGGGAAGATGTACATTTACACAGGGACCTGAGAGTTAACGGGAGAAATGCTGTTGTGCTAGTGTACATAGTGTACATTTATCTCTAAGAGTAGAGGCCTACGTCTAAGTTGAGTATTCCCTGATGGCAACTTCAGCCTTGTCCCGAGGACATTGGTGAAAACTGCACAGAGGAAAGGTACCCCATATGTGTGAAGTAGAGTGATCTTGTCCCAGGTGCTTAGCATAGCTCAGAAGAACCCACCCTGGGGTAGGCCTCACATGTTTCCCAGACTTGGTGCCCTACGAGTTAATTGGAAAACATGGGGGACGGGACAAACAACCACCACCCTACCCTTATAAGTTCTTTTTTCATTTAGTTTTACCTGGTAGTCCTGCAAATGATCCACTTACTGTTCCTGGGTGACTGCTCCTGCTCCTCCATTGTATGCATTGAAAGAGTCATGGTTTCCACCCAGGAAAGAAAACAATGGTTGTCTCAATATTACTGCTGAATAGGTTAAATCCCAACTCTAGGCTAGCCACAAAAATTAAATTCCAAGCAAAAGCAAAAATTAATGCTTATTTTAATTTAAAAATTTAAAATTATTCCACAGTCCTGCAGTCTTCCGCCCAGCTTTCTCCAGTAGCAATGTATGGTATTGGATCCTGCTCTTCCTTTTTTCTTGCGTTACCACCTCACTTATGTAAGGAATAGTAGCCATCGCTGGTTCTGCATTCTACCTAATAATATTGAGGGTCCTCCCATATTCAGACCGTGGAAAGAAGAGGATTGGAGCATGGGCCAAGTGGGACTTTACAGTAAGGTAAGTACTGTATATACAGTATATAAGCTTGGAAGGGGGGATCAAATTAATTTTATTGGTGAGCCAGCCTTTTTTTTACAGTGCACTTACCTTGAGCTTACTTTTCATTTAGCTGAATTTTGATTTTGATGTGATGTGCCGATTTAAAAAAAAAAACATTTGTAGCTATTGCCACTTGAAGCTGGGGTATCGGTAGGATTGTGCAAGACTTGGGACACCCTTGCTCACCTAGAGGACAGTAATAAATCAGCGCACGCATCACATAATGTTGTGTTTTGGCGATATTGTGCCAACAGTTGAAGGAGCTTAAAGTGTTACTAAACCCACAACGGTAAAATCAGTCTGTTTATGCCGTAAAGCATGCTTGTTATACTCACTGTGGAACCAAAGGGGTTAATCTTCTGCAGTGTGTAAATAGGATGTTTGGACTTGTCTTCTCTGATCCTTCCCTTCTACTACTGTCCCTAAACCATCTCCTGATAGAACAGAGCCTTGGGGGCAAGCTGCACATGCTCAGTTTGGTGTGTATTGATAGAGAGTTTGTTTTTTTCTTGGGAGCGTGCATGTGATCAGCAAAGGGCCAATCAGCACTGTCCAGACAGAGTCAGGGGTCCGGCAGCCTCATAGGACAATCAGGGGAGAATGAAAACTCCTACAATCCTTAACCAGTGCTCTGCTGGACAATGATAGAAGTAACATGACTGCTCTAATGGCTGATGAGAAAAGGTAATTAGCAGTTTATATTTACTAAAACAATTGCATTTCGATGTTCTGTGTGCTGTGGGAGACCAGATATAGTGAATGCAGGGTCCTGGGTTTAGTAACACTTTAAAGGTCTTAAGTAAAATCTTAGATATAATTGTTGTATAATTAGCATACATATGCCTTGTGCAGTACTCACACAATATACTTTAATTATTGTGCCACCTGCAGAGTCTAACAGACACACACAACATTTTTTTTTTTAATTAATTTTTCTTTTGCATATGCTTTTCATCCAACGTTGAAGAAAAACTTTCTAAAATAGTGAATACATAGCCATCATTAACTGTTGAGACAGTAACAATTTTGTCAGAAGTATGTTATGTATAAATATAGCATAAACAGTGCAGTGGTCAGGAGGATGTCATATATAGCCTAGTTTAGAGAATACAGTGGTCAGGAATGTAACATTTACAGCAAAGCGTAATGAGTGCAGGGCTCAGGAGTGTTTAACACAAAGAGTGCAGGGCTCAGGAGTGTTTAACACAGAGTGCAGGACTCAGGAGTGCATAATGCATAGAGTGCACGGTTCAGGAATGCATAACACCAGGGGTGGACTGACTATTCGAGCACTAGGGCAATGCCCGAGGGCACGGGGTCAGCAGGGGGCCCCATGAAATGCCCCTGGTACCTTTTATAGGCTTGTTTGGGTGTGCTTTGAGTGTGGGCAAGGACACAGGGGCCCCATGATCGCATATTGCCTGGGGGCCCCATGAGTGTCAGCCCGCCCCTGCATAACGCACAGGTGTCACAGGTGCATATTTCACAGGCAGAGCTCAGTAGTTCGTATTGCACAGGCTTAGGAGTGCATATCTGGCAAGGCTGCAGGAATGCACATCATGCAGTGCTCAGAAGTGCTTTTCTCACAGAGCTCAGGAAATGTATTAAAAAGGGTGCAGGCTCAAGAATGCAGATCGTGCTGTGCTCAGTAATGTATAGGATGCAAAGTGCAGGGGTAAGGAGTGCATAACACACAGGCCAGTGTACAACCAAAAATCCCCACCCAGGACAGATCTCTTCCCCCAATTCTCTCCCCCAGTACAGAGCTCTCTCTTGCCAAATTAAAGTGGTAGTAAACCGCATTAAAAAAAAAAAATAGAAAACCCCCCCCCCTGCAAGGTAAAGGCATAATGTGCCAGTACGCATTGCATATTAGCTCGTTATGAAGTACTTACCTTGAAATGAAGCCCTCCAGAGGAGTGCTGTCAAGGCTCCCCAAGGATTCCATCTTCACCGGTCTTCCTTCCAGGTTTGCAAGCTCTGGCCAGCTGACTGGCCAAGCCATGGTGCGCGAGGGAGTCCCAGGTCACGGCACAGTGCTCTGCAGGGATGGCACAGGTATGCTGTTCTTTAGAGCGCATGTGCCAAGTACCAAAATGGGTTAATATCTCCTGAACAGTTCACATTTAGGAGATACTACTTTTACCTACAGGGAAGCTTTATTATAAGTTTACCTGTAGGTAAAATTATTAAAGAAGAGTTTACTACCGCATCAACCTCCACCCCAATGCAGATCTCTCTCCTCAATCCCCACATCCCCTCCCCCTAATTCAGAAAACTCCCTTCTTCCCTCCACTCATCAGACGTAGATACAACATTGTGAGAGGTAGGCTTCTCCTCAGCTGTGTCATGCGATCAAAGCCAAGGAAGAGCCCTACTTCAGCTCTGACTGCCACTGTATTTGAGGTCTGCAAGTGGAAGAAGGTGACAATGCAGTGCAACTGGTGAAGGCACTACAGTGTCAAAATTGTAACATAAAAAATGGCAGGCAGTTGTGGCTTCAGGACACTGGGCAACTCACACATAATGTGAGGCACAGGCCTTGGTTGCTGGGTACTAGCAACACCTATGGCTCTAAAAGCTGTGCATTTCTTCACTGTGTTAAGCAGTTTGCTCAACTAGACAAAAAGTACCGCCATATGCTTGCATACATATTCTCTTTTTGGTCGGGGCAACCCAGGAGCAGTGGTTCTCAGTAATGAAACAAGGATGCCTTTTAGCCTGCCCCTTTCTGAAGTACAAAGTGACCATGTTGGCTGTGGCTACAGTTCTTTTTATAGGACGTGTGGATTTGAGGTTCCTGGGTACACTGTGCAAAGAACAATATGCAAACCTTTGACTTGGTTAGAAAAAGCCCACTAATACACTTTGAAGTGTAACTCCTTTTGATGATTAACATTTTGTCCAGCAAATATTTGTTTGATTTTCTGTTGTATTTTGCTTTGTACATTTATTGTCCAATGTTTCTCATCCGTAAAAAGGTCACAAAAACAGAACCCAAATGAATGTAGTATAAAACAGGTCATGATAGGAAGTGTACTACAGTGCATTTATAAGAATTACTCTTAACTCATATACTCCGGGAACAAGTTGTTTCTTACTTTGTTTACCACTTCTTGAAATGCAAAGGTTTATGACATGCATCTGTTCTTTGCTATGTTTTATAACTGTATTGATGATTTCACTAATTAATAGTCCAAGTGGACAGGGACTGTGTTCATGTTTGTTTGGGAGACAAAACAAACATGCAATTCTCCTTGATAGAGTGACTGGGAGTGTTGCTTCATGTCAGAAAGCGCATGCAGAGTGCTCCCTTTTGTCTTTCTCTTCTGCTTATATATACCACTTTATTAGGTTCACCTTGCTAGTACCAGGTTGGACCTCCTTTTGCCTTCAGAACTGCCTTAATTCTTCATGACATAGATTCAACAAGGTGTTGGAAACTATATTCACAGATTTTGGTCCATATCGACATTTATTTTATTTATTTATTTCAGGTACTTATATAGCGCCGTCAATTTACGCAGCGCTTTACATATATTATACATTCACATCAGTCCCTAACCCTCAAGGGGTGTACAATCTAAGGTCCCTAACTTACATTCATACATACACATACTAGGGCCAATTTAGACAGGATTCAGTTAACCTACCAGCATGTCTTTGGAGTGTGGGAGGAAACCAGAGTACCCGGAGGAAATCCATGCAGGCACAGAGAGAACATGCAAACTCCAGGCAGGTGGTGCCATGGCTGGGATTCGAACCAATGACCCTATTACTGCCAGGTGGAAGTGCTAACCATATCGACATGATAGCATCACGCAGTTAAAACCTGTGAAGCTCTGGTGAACTCCATGCCCAAGAGGGTTAATACAGTGCTGGAAAATAATGGTGGCCACCCAATATATTGACACTTTGGGCCCAATTTGGACATTTTCACTTAGGGGTGTACTCACTTTTGTTGCCAGCGTTTTAGACATTAATGGCTGTGTGTTGAGTTATTTTTAGGGGACAGAAAATTTACACTGTTATACAAGCTGTACACTCACTACTTTATATTGTAGCAAAGTGTCAAAGGACTATTGGTTGTCTTTTGCCAATATCCACCAGGTTCTTCCTAGTGAGGGAGATGTATACTCACACCAGTGGCGTCCTGAGGCAGGTGCGGGGGGTGCGGTCTGCACCAGGTGACACTGACTGCACGGGGTGACACCGGACCCGCTCCACAAAAAGGTAAGTTGTAAAGCAAGCCGACGATCCCTGCAGGATGGATCCGATCCATCCTGCGGTCCTGCGGAGATCGTCGGCTTTCTTTACAACTTACCTTTTTGTGTAGCGGGTCCGTTGTCACCCCGACGATCCTACGTCGTCCAAGAAAAGGTAAGTTTAAAGAAAGCCGACGATCCCGGCAGGATGGATCGGATCTGCAGATTGAGCATCATGGATCGGAGTCTGATCCATTATGATCAATCTGCAGATCCGATCCATTCTGCGGGGATCGTTGGAGGGGGTGTCACCAAGTGTTACCACACTGGGTGAGACCAACCCTAAGGACGCCTCTGATCACACCATAGGAGAGCTGGTCTCTTTCCCACCAACTTCCTCCTGGTTCTGTCCCGTGAGCTTCTTCGGACCCAACTTGATCCCTGGACTTGTATTTGTCATTTCTTCAGTGTTATCACATGAAAAGATATAATAAAATATTTACAAAAATGTAAGGGGTGGACTCACTTCTGTGAGATTCTGTAGGTTAGGTTTACAGTAGCCCGCATGCTGTGAGCTGGCTGTGTTTGTGGGAATTAATGCAATTCCAGCAACCACCTGCATCGTGCTTCTCTTGAGAGACGAGGAGGGTGCCATTCATTCTGAATGGCACCCCCATGCATCTTATCCTGTACGATTGCAGGTGCAGGAATCACACGGAAGCCATATGGTCAAAAAGACCATGCAGTTTCGTTACGGATGCATTTCAAAAAAGGTTCCTTGCAGAATTCAAATGAATGGGCTGCTGTGCCCGGGCAAGCGCGGGTCGCACGGCCTGCACTAGTGTAAACCGAGCCTTAAGGTCTAATGCCAGCCCTCAGCATTCAAAAATGCATTCGATTCATACACCTCATTCACCCAGGTGCTTACACTGGTAAACCATGAATGGGCCATGTCTTTCAGAAGCTGAAGGCGCCCATACATGTTTCTGAGCATGCAACAGCTTCATGGACACAGCCTCTTGTCCTAATTTGACAGCCATGCAGGTGCAGAGGAGTGGCCCCAAATGCACACTGTCTGCTCAGCTGCACCTGCATAGCAGCCAATCAGCTGCAGCTGCTGATCGGTGTATTCTGACAATGTCCCAGTGGGAAGGACTCATCCATCCACCTCATTTGTCAGACTGCTGGCTAAACAAAATACAGCTAAAGCTGGCCATAGATAGATTATAATTAGGCCAGTTCAGCAGGAACCAGATGACTTTCAATTTGTGTCTGGCCATCCTGGATCAACAGAAGTTGATCATTGACTTCTGTCAAGCGGACATGGTCAAAAACTTGTCAGTCAGCAGCTGCTGCTAATTATATTCTGACAGTGGAGAGTTCTGCTGTCTGAATACAATGTCTCAAGTGAGATGAATGGAGAAATCTTTTTTTTTTCAGATTGCAGCCTGAACAATAAAAAAAAATAACCATCTATGGCCAGTTTAACAATTACTACAAACACTACATAGATAGAGGTTACTATCCTGGTGCTTTAAAATCCTTTAAGGCTGCTTTCACACGATTGATCTTTAAATCCTGTTGAACTCTTCGCACTGGTCAATTATGGGTCTGTTGCATATTTAAAAGTCCTGCTTGCTGAATTTTTGCACCAAAAATGCTCCTCCCCATTTAAATGAATGAAGAAACACATCAAAAAAAGCACCCGCAGTTGTGTTTTTTGTGCTTTTATTGAATCACATGTTTTTTTTCACAGATGCAAAATGCACCGGAAATGCAACCAAAATGCATTTACGTTTTTAACCTAATCTTTCAAAGGAGCAGTGTGAAAGGAGCGTAAAGGGTAACTCCAGGGTAACTGGGAAAAATAGCAATTGAAAAAAAAAAAATAATAATTTTATATATATATATATATATATATATATCATATACAATTGTGACACAAGTCATATTGGAATTGAATGTGATTAAAAATTACATTTCCTTTTAAGTCTGCAGCACTGTAATTTTCTATAAAACAATGCTATATGGCAACCTGGTGGCATTCTGTACACAGATTATGTACAGAACACCCCCCCAAACATCATTTCCTGCTTGTGTGATTGGCTCACTGATTTTACCAGAAGTCTGCACTAAGATACAAGTCAGATTTTGGGCATCTCCTGCAACAAAAATGTAATTTTTGGTGACATACCCCCAAAGGGAAATCACATCTACAGGGATGCAGACCCTTCCACTTTCCTCATTAGAGCCCTGCAAGTGCAGCTGCTGATTGATAATTATAAAGTCACTCCCATACACATTAATTTTGCACATGGACACAAAGAAACAGCTATATTTTTCAGAATAACAAAAGGCAGGTGCCTTCAACAAAGTCTGATAAAACCCCTTCAATGTACGTAGATCACCCAAAGGGGAATTTTTTTTCTCTACAATAGAGTTACTCTTCAACTGCAAGATAATTGTCTTTAGCAGGAATCATTTTATTTTCATCCATTAGGCAGTTATTGACATCATACAGGAGCTGCACCATGTAATGTTCCTATAAAGCATAAAATAAATTATATACAAATTAAGGACACCTTGCTTTTATGAATTTGTACTGAAGATTTCAGATTTTTGCAAGAACAAACATTTTATACATATTTGAAGAGTATATCATGTCTCAGACAACTCTTTGTCCTGAGCCAGGTGTATATGATCTCACAAATAACTTAGTGAATTGCACACATTTTTCACATGGAGTCATTAGTTAATCCAGGTTCACCATAGAATTACTGCCTTAAGGCAACTACAGGGCTAGAAGTTCAAATGAATTCTAGCATCTTTACAGTAGTAATGTAATCTGTGTGAAACATACAGATAGAATGCCTTGTCTAGCCAATCCATGGAATATATTTTTATAAAGTAAGTGTAAAAAACAAGTAAAACTAGCTACTGATATCAGAGCACATTCTGACATGCAGAAATGATCACCTTCCTACCTAAATATAAATGCATGACTGGGCAGCACAATGGCTAAATGGTTAGCACTTCCGCCTGGCAGTACTAGGGTCGAATCCCAGCCACGGCACCTCCTGCCTGGAGTTCGCATGTTCTCCCTGTGCCTGCGTGGGTTTCCTCTGGGTACTCCGGTTTCCTCCCACACTCCAAAGACATGCTGGTAGGTTAATTGGATCCTGTCTAAATTGGCCCTTGTATATAAATGTGAGTTAGGGACCCTAGATTGTACACCCCTTGAGGGTTAGGGACTGATGTGAATGTACAATATATATGTAAAGCTCTGCATAAATTGACAGCGCTATATAAGTACCTGAAATAAATAAATGACTCATTATAACTGCACTATGCACCCTCCCACCCCATGGGTAATGTATGGGCGAAGTATAGAAAAATGCCAACCTGAGTTCTTTTTTGCATTTCTGTCCCCAGCATTCTGACTGAACAGCAAGAAAATTGGATGCTCTCCTCTCCTGTATGGAAGGTTCCATTGTTAGATTGGCAGCACTGTGCAACACAGAAGAGCTTGAGTGTTTCACACAACTCTGGGCCTCTATCAGTCTGATATTTGGTATTACATCAACCCACAACACTGGATAGATATTCTTTTACTGAAGAACAATTAAGGAATATTTTTTCACAATGCGACAAGGCATTTATTAAACAAATATATAGTGGGTACTAGGGATGCCCCGATATCAGATATTTTCACGAGTACTCGTACTCAAGAAAATACTCCCAATACCTGAAACCGATATTTGCACAAATACAAAATGTATGGATGCAACTTGCACCGCAAAGAATAGCATGCGATTTGAACAGTAATGCAATTCCTGTCTGAATCACATGCGGTTTCCCCGCTGTTCCTGTGTGAACCCAGGCTTGTCATAACCTGAGTAAAAACATTAGCGGTGTGGGAGACCTCCCTGCACCAAACCCATACTGTCACAGAAGGAAAAGCTGAGGATTTGAAATCCCTGCTGCTTTCTCTCCTCTTGGTATGGCTTTTGATTGGCCAGCACTGCCATGGTGCTGACCAATCAGAAGCTGTCTAGTCATACTGCCATCCCTGTGAGGAGAGAAAGCCATGGGGATTTCAAATCCCCAGACCTGTGAAACCTCCCTGCAAGGTCCCATGCTGTCACAGAAGGAAAAGCTGAAGATTTTAAATCCCCCTTTTTTCTCTCCTCTCAGTCCAGAGATGACAGTACGGGCCAGATGGCTTTTGATTGGTCAGCACTGCCACTGTGCTGACCAATCAGTAGCACTCTAGCCCGTACTGTCATTCCTTCAAGGAGTGGAGAGAAAGCCACTTCATGGGTCTGGGGATTTCAACGCCCCATGGCTTTTTCTCCTCTCCTTGCAGGGATGACAGTATGGGCTAGATGGCTTCTGATTGGTCAGCACAGTGGCGGTACTTACAAATCAAAAGCCATCTAGCTCATACTGTCATCCCTGGAAAGCAGCAAGGATTTAAAATCCCCAGCTTTACCTTCTGTGACAGCATGGGATCAGTCCAGGAAGGCTTCCCGCACCGCTCCTGTGAGTACTCCTGTTCAAATCACATGCTATTCTTTGCGGTGCAAGTTTCGTCCATACATTTTGTATTTGTGCAAATATCAGTTTCAGGAATTGGGAGCATTTTCATGAGTACGAGTACTCGTGAAAATATCTGATATCGGTGAATCACATGAAAATCTTTGTGGTGCAATTTGCAGTCATACATTTTGTATTGACACAAATTGCACAGCAAAGTATCAGTACTCGTACTTGCCAATCAAAAAACGGTATTGACGCATCCCTAACGGGTACTATGTGCAACGTTGCACTTCTGAACTGACTAGCATACCTGTAGTCAACATGGAAAATCATATATTCATTGCCACATTTTATTATGTCTATCCTACTGATTTCAACAATCTTGAAGTTTGTAAATGTACTTTATGATGCTCCCTACACATTTATCTTGAATTCTGTGACACGTAATCACTGTCCTGTGAGTAGGCACTGCTGTGAGACACATTTCACAGAGCTTGCCTTCTGAACTACAGAGGTGCTGAGACGAGGAGTTTCAGGGGGAGGAGTCAGTGCAGGAATCACTGCTTGCAGGTAGCATGGTACCATGGGGTATGTAGTCCTTAGACACGGAAAGTAAGCATCAGAAGAGAAGCTGCAAACCATGCAGGGTATCCAGGAAGTTGTTGAAAGGGATGACCAACATACAGGCAGAAGTCACAACATGAAAAGAGATTTTAAAGTAAGCTTATATTGGATTTCCCAATTTAGCTATTGTTATTACAATACTGATGATATAAAATGAAAGTGTATGCTGTGACTATAGAACTATTATGCCTCACATACACTTACGTTGATAACTGATCCTTAAAAAGATCTGGACTTCTGAATAATTTACAGTGATACAACAGGTTTACTTATTGTAGAATAGGCATTTTCATGAAAAGTGAATTATTGACTAAAGGCTAGAAGGGACATAGTAGCAATCTTGAAAAAAGAGTACGGTAGATTTGTTGGTAACATACATTTTTGTTTCAGCTATTAAAGAGATGTTACTGCTGTTCATAAATGAACAATGATAATCTGCTTAAAAACCCACTATTCTAGATGCTAATCAAGATTTTAAACCAAGATTCTGTAAAGCAGACAGTTTTATGATCAGTTGTTTTCTAAGGATTGACCCAGCTTAACCTCAGTGGTACAAGTAAGGAGACTGGGGCGTTGATTCTTCCTGTGGGATTGAGAGCCAAGCCACAATTAACCTGAATTGACAGCGCAGGACAGAGATAAAGATAAAACAGTCTCCGATGTATGCACATCCAAATAATGAAAAGTAAACCATTAAAGCATGCATAAATACCTATTATATTATTATACAGGATTTATATAGCTCCAACAGTCTGCACATTGCCTAACATTATAAAGGGAGACAGTACAGTTACAATACAGTTTAATACAAGATGGTTAGTGGGGCCTTGCTCCTGAGAGCTTACAATCTAATAATAAATACTTAAAAGTTACATCAAATATGTCTACAACAAAAGCACAGATATTAAAAAATACATTTAATATATATACAGTATCTCACAGAAGTGAGTACACCCCTCACATTTTTGTAAATATTTTATTCTATCTTTTCATGTGACAACACTGAAGAAATGACACTTTGTTACAATGTAAAGTAGTGAGTGTACAGCTTGTATAACAGTGTAAATTTGCTGTCCCCTCAAAATAACTCAACACACAGCCATTAATGTGTAAACTGCTGGCAACAAAAGTGAGTACACCCCTAAGTGAAATGTCCAGATTGGGCCCAATTAGCCATTTTCCCTCCCCCGTGTCATGTGACTCGTGTTACAAGGTCTCAGGTGTGAATGGGGAGCAGGTGTGTTAAATTTGGCGTTACCGCTCTCACTCTCTGAGTGCACGTGCTCTGCATCATATACAGAGGTTGTCTTTGGGAAATAGACATACGAGTGCTGCCAGCATTACTGCAGAGGTTGAAGGGGTGGGGGGGTCAGCCTGTCAGTGCTCAGACCATACGCCACACACTGCATCAAATTGGTCTGTCCCAGAAGGAAGCCTTTCTGTAGATGATGCACAAGAAAGCCCGCAAACAGTTTGCTGAAGACAAGCAGACTAAGGACATGGATTACTGGAACCATGTCCTGTGGTCTGATGAGACCAAGATAAACTTATTTGGTTCAGATGGTGTCAAGCGTGTTTGGCGGCAACCAGGTGAGGAGTACAAAGACAAGTGTGTCTTGCCTACAGTCAAGCATGGTGGTGGGAGTATCATGGTCTGGGGCTCCATGAGTGCTGCCGGCACTGGGGAGCTACAGTTCATTGATGGAACCATGAATGCCAACATGTACTGTGACATGCTGAAGCAGAACATGATCCCCTCCCCTCGGAGACTGGGCTGCAGGGCAGTATTCCAACATGATAACGACCCCAAACACACCTCCAAGACAACCACTGCCTTGCTAAAGAAGATGAGAGTAAAGGTGATGGATTGTTCAAGCATGTCTCTAGACCTAAACCCTTATTGAGCATCTGTGGGGCATCCTCAAACAAAAGGTGGAGGAGCGCAAGGTCTCTAACATCCACCAGCTCTGTGATGTTGTCATAGAGGAGTGGAATAGAAATCCAGTGGCAACCTGTGAAGCTCTGGTGAACTCCATACCCAAGAGGGTTAAGGCAGTGCTGGAAAATAATGGTGGCCACCCAAAATATTGGCACTTTGGGCCCAATTTGGACATTTCCACTTAGGGGTGTACTCACTTTTGTTGCAAGAGGTTTAGACATTAATGGCTGTGTGCTGAGTTATTTTGAGGGGACAGCAAATTTACACTGTTATACTAGCTGTACACTCACTACATTACCTTGTAACAAAGTGTCATTTCTGCAGTGTTGTCACATGAAAAGATATAATAAAATATCAGCTATTCACTTAGCCACAGGACCATTGGTTGCCTTCAGCCAATATCCACCAGGCTCTACCTAGTGAGGGAGATGTATACTCACACCATAGGAGAACTGGACTCTTTCCCACCAACTTCCTCCTGGTTCTGTCCCATGAGCTTCTTAGGACCCAACTTGTACCCTGCACTTGTACTTGCGAATAGGCCCCCCAGCTAATCCTAGCTGGGACTCTGATGTCTTCACACCAGTGTCAACTTAACCCCGGGACTGGAGCTTGTGAATAGGTCCCCCTGCTAAGCTTAGTCTGGATCTCGATGTCTGCACACAGGCTTCTCTAACACTCCTGCCCAAGGGGCAGAGCCCTTGCACAGGGGTCTCCTCTTGCATGGCTCAACCAAGGAACACTGCACCTGCTGGTCAAGCCTCAGACTATTTATGGGCTCGCTCCCCACTATCTGGGAACACTTTCCCAGGGATTGACTGGAGTGCCATAAATATTTAGGCTGCCCATTCTGTCCTTCCTCTCACTATTTTTATAAGAAATCTGATTATCCAGAATGGACAAGAATGGAATGGAATCCCTGACGTAATAGACATGTTTCATTACAATATGTACGATTTTCCAAAAATTGCATTCACAGTTAGAATTTTGTTTGTTTTCAAAAACTTTTCCATCCTGCTCCTTTGAATTTACTTGTCACTATGGTCAAAATGAACATACCTGATACACTTTAACAATTCACATCAGAATCCCACCTGCACCACTTGAACAAAAACCGCATCAAAATTGCACCACATATACACTATATTGCCACAAGTACTGGGACACCTGCATTTAAATGCACATAAACTTTAATGACATTCCAATCTTAGTCCATAGGGTTCAATATTGAGTTGGCCCACCCTTTGCAGCTATAACAGCTTCAACTCTTCTGGGAAGGCTGTCCACAAGGTTTAGGAGTGTGTCTATGGGAATGTTTGACCATTCTTTCAGAAGCACATTTGTGAGGTCAGGCATGATGTAATGTCAGACAAGAAGGTCTGGCTCACAGTCTCCACTTTAATTCATCTGAAAGGTGTTCTGTCATTTTGAGGTCAGGACTCTGCACAGGCCAGTCAAGTTTCTCCACTCCAAACTCGCTCGTCCATTACTTTATGGACCTTGCTTTGTGCACTTGTGTGCAGTCATGTTGGAAGAGGCCATCCCCAAACAGTTTCCACAAAATTGGGTCCATGAAATTGTCCAAAATGCCTTAAGAGTTCCCTTCACTGGAACTAAAGGGCCAATCCCAACCCCTGAAAAACAACCCCACACCATAATCTCCCCTCCACCAAACTTTACACTTGGCACAATGCAGTCAGGCAAGTACCGTTTTCCTGGCAACTGCCAAACCCAGACACATCCATCAGATTGCCAGACAGAGAAGCACGATTCACCACTCCAGAGAACACACCTCCACTGCTCTAGAGTCCAGTGGTGTGTTCTTTACACAACTGTATCCAACGCTTTGCATTGCACTTGGAGATGTATGGCTTAGGTGTAGCTACTCGACCATGGAAACCCATTCCAAGAAGCTCTCTATGCACTGTTGTGCTAATCTGAAGGCCACATGAAGTTTGGAGGTCTTTAGCTATTGACTCTGCAGACAGTTGGTGACTTACAGTCATGGCCGAAATTGTTGGCACCCTTGATATTTCTCCAGGAAATCATGTATTTCTCACGAAACGTATTGCATTAACACATGTTTTGCTATACACATGTTTATTCCCTTTGTGTGTATTGGGACAAAACAAAAAAAGGGAGGAAAGAAAGCAAATTCGACATAATGTCACACAAACCTCCAAAAATGGGCTGGACAAAAGTATTGGCACCCTTTCACAACTGCGGATAAATAAGAATGTTACAAGCATGTGATGCTCCTGTAAACTCACCTGGGGCAAGTAACAGGTGTGGGCAATATAGAAATCACACCTGAAAGCAGATAAAAAGGAGAGACGTTCACTTAACCTTTGCATTGTGTGTCTGTCTGTGCCACACTAAGCATGGACAACAGAAAGAGGAGACGAGAACTGTCTGAGGACCTGAGAACCAAAATTGTGGCAAAATATCAACAATCTCAAGGTTACAAGTCCATCTCCAGAGAACTAGATTTGCCTTTGTCCACAGTGCGCAACATTATCAAGAAGTTTGCAACCCATGGCACTGTAGCTAATCTCCCTGGTCGTGGACGGATGAGGAAAATTGATGAAAGATTGCAACGCAGAATAGTCCGGATGGTGGATAAGCAGCCCCAAACATGTTCCAAAGACATTCAAGCTGTCCTGCAGGCTCAGGGAGCATCAGTGTCAGCGCGAACTATCCGTCGACATTTAAATGAAATGAAACGCTATGGCAGGAGACCCAGGAGGACCCCACTGCTGACACAGAGACATAAAAAAGCAAGACTACAGTTTGCCAAAATGTACTTGAGTAAGCCAAAAGCCTTCTGGGAAAACGTCTTGTGGACAGATGAGACCAAGATAGAGCTTTTCGGTAAAGCACATCATTCTACTGTTTACCGAAAACGGAATGAGGCCTACAAAGAACAAAACACAGTACCTACGGTAAAATATGGTGGAGGTCCAATGATGTTTTGGGGTTGTTTTGCTGCCTCTGGCACTGGGTGCCTTGACTGTGTGCAAGGCATCATGAAATCTGAGGATTACCAAAGGATTTTGGGTCGCACTGTAGGGCCCAGTGTCAGAAAGCTGGGTTTGCGTCCAAGATCCTGGGTCTTCCAGCAGGACAATGACCCCAAACATACGTCAAAAAGCACTCAGAAATGGATGGCAAAGAAGCGCTGGAGAGTTCTGAAGTGGCCAGCAATGAGCCCAGATCTAAATCCCATTGAACACCTGTGGAGAGATCTTAAAATTGCTGTTGGGAAAAGGTGTCCTTCCAATAAGAGAGACCTGGAGCTGTTTGCAAAGGAAGAGTGGTCCAAAATTCCGGGTGAGAGGTGTCAGAAGCTTATTGATGGTTATAGGAAGCGACTGATTTCAGTTATGTTTTCCAAAGGGTGTGCAACCAAATATTAAGTTAAGGGTGCCAATACTTTTGTCCAGCCCATTTTTGGGGTTTTGTGTGACATTATGTCATATTTGCTTTTCTGCCTCTGTTTTATATTTGTTCCAATACATACAAAGGGAATAAACATGTGTATAGCAAAACATGTGTTAATGCAATACCTTTTTTGTGTGAAATACTTGATTTTCAGGAAAAATATCAAGGGTGCCAACAATTTCGGCCATGACTGTATGTGCACTATGCGCTTCAGCATACGCTGACCCCGCTCTGTCATTTTACATGGCCTACTGTTCTGTCTCTCCAATCTAAGCATTGATAGTGTGATCTCTGTAACTTACAATTCTGATGAGATAGCGATAACTTCAACCTCAGTTGGATACCACAGTCAGTGACTCAACTGATAAGACATCTTGTAGATCTTGTGAAGTTTATTCCATAAACTGAGAGAAACTTACAACAATGAACATTCGATAGGTCAAAAGATCATAATATGTCCTGCCCCATGACATGAGGCTAGAGCTGCAATGCATTTCTGGGAAAGGGGGAGGGCTATCTATACAGCATTAACTAAACCAAAGGAAAGGGAGGAGCAGAAACAAAATATAGAAACACTTAAAGGCATATTACAGTCAATATGACAGTCATGTGAAATATGACACCTACCACTTCATGACTGAGTTGCTGTTGTTCCCAGTTGTTTTCATTTTGTTATAATACCACTAACATTGTACCATGGAATATTTAGTAGCAAGGAAATTTCACGGATGGACTTATTGCACAGGTGGCAACCTATCAGTACCACACTTGAATTCACTGAGCTCCTGAGAGTGACTTATTCTTTCACAAATGTTTGTAGATGCAGTCTGCATGCCTAGGTGCTTGACTGTATATACCTGTGACCATGGAGGTGATTGGAACACCTGAATCCAATGATTTGGATGGGGTGTACCAATACTTTTGGCAATATAATGTATGTCAACCCAGGCAAAAGGGATTTTGCAAACAGCAAGTAGGGTGAAAACACTGGTTAGAACGACTGCCTTGCAACTGTCAGTTCCTACCAAGAACACTGCGTACATGCAACCTGTATGTTTTCCATGTGTCTGCGTGGGATTTTACTGGTTTGAATCAAACAGCAGGGTGGTGCTATTATAGGGAATTTTAAAAAAAACATAGTTTGGTATGCAGAGACAGAAGAAGGTTCTCTGAGATGCACCAGTAGTAAGCATGGTGGATGTTTAAGGAATGTCTGGTATTCACTGGGGAACCCCTGGAGGAGATATAGACTGTGCTGCTTTTCACAGTCTGAATGTACACTTGAGTTGGCTACAAATGGGACATATAACAAACAAACCAATAAAACCAATAGAGAGTATAGAAACATCAGGCTGAAGTGTAATCTTTAGACAAACAAGTGATGACAGGTGACAGATGGACAACAGAGAGGAGATCAGGACAAGCTTGTTACCAGGGTAGCGAAGAGGATATACTCGGGCCTGGATGCAGCTCATGTCCTGATACACTGGAGAAGAGACAAAATTTCTTACATCCAGCCTTGGGTGACATCTCTGGATACACAGGACAGTAAACAGGATCACAGATTTCCCCAATCAGACAATGCAACTTAACTACTACAGAAATAAGAAGCTGACATGACTTCCACCCATTCTATACTCAATCCAAAACATAAAGAGGTTTGGCTGGAGTGCAGCTTTAATAATTATTTTTATTATAATACAGGATTTATATAGCGCCAACAGTTTGCGCAGCACTTTACAATATAAAGGGGGACAATACAATTACAATACAGTTCTATACAGAAGGAAAAGGAGGGCTCTGCTCATGGAGCTTACAATCTAATAGAAGTGGTAGGTGGCACAAAAGATGACAGCTGCAGGGGATGATTTGATGGAGGTGACTCAAGTACAGTTCTTAGATGGAAGTGGGGTAGGCTTTCCTGAATAAGTGAGTTTTCAAAGACTGCCTAAAGGCAGACAGGGTGGGGGCTGACTGGACATACTGGGGTAGGGAGTTTCAGAGAATCGAAGAGCAGAGGCGGCTCTAAAATTAGGCAAATTAGGCAGTCGCCTAAGGCCTCACACTTACAGGGGCCTCTTGGCTACCTAATTTGCCTAGTTACATTTTTTAGACTGACATGGACTCTGGAGAGCTGCGACAGAGTAAGTGGAGTGGTGGCTGCTGTGCTAACACTGTGCCACCGCTTAAGTCGGCAATAGCTAGGTTCCGGGCTCCAGTTGTCTCAACAGCTTCAATACTTCTGGAGCAGCGGCTCAGTTGCACTGCACTCACTCACATCAACCGCACTCTGCCCCTCTCCCTGTAAACCGGAGGTGTCGTTCCTTGTTGGTGGCAGTCATACTTGGGACCCAGGAGGCAGGAGCAGCCTTAGTGGAAGACTGACGTTGTAGCCACTAGTGCTAGGCCTCAGACAGTCACTGACTTGCTGCACTGTGGAAACAGCAGAGCCAGCCCAGAGACATTGTATAGACCAGCATTGCCTTGGAATAGGTAATTATGGATTAGCATTTGGCAATGATGCAGGACAGAGGGCCTTATCTATTAATGCTGCTTGGATGTGGGTCTCTCTCTGTGACTGTCTCTTAGCTGGACTGGGCTATCCTTTAGCTGGTTTGGACTGTCTCTAAACTGGATTGGACTGTCTCTTAGCTGGATTGGGCTATCTCTTAGTTGGTTTGGACCATCTCTTAGCTGGATTCGGCTCTCTCTTAGCTGGTTTGAACTGTCTCTTAGCTGGTTTGGGCTGTTCCTTAGGTGGATTGGGCTCAGGGTTGCCAACCATCCTTAAATTTACAGACAATCCGTGAATTTTAACCATTTATGGACTGTCTGTAAATGTCCATTTATGGACGGCGGCTGCTCGTGAAAAAATGGCCTTCAGACAATTTTCCCACTGCGCATGCGCAAAGAGAGACCAGGCAAGCTCGGCTGAATTCGGCTTGGCTCAGGTGCGGGGGGGGCGGGTGGTGGTGACATCATGGCACCACTTTGCAACTTTTTAAGAACAGCAACAGCCAAGAGCCAGAGCGGAGGACTGGAGGCGGGAGAGCCTCCCGCCGGGCATCTGTCCGTGTCACCAGGTAACTGGTGAGTGGTATTGAGATTTTAACTATATCATGTCTACAACCTGTAATCATCTCCTGTGCCATGCTCACAGCCTATAACCATATCCTGTAGTATGTCTGCAGCCTCTAACCATCTCCTATACTGTGTCCACAGCCTCTAATCATTACCTGGTCTGCGTCAGCAGCCTCTAACCATCTCCTGTATCGTGTCCTCAGCCTCTAACCATCTCCTGTAATGTGTTTGCAGACTCTAACCATCTCCTGCATTGTGTCCACAGCCACTAACCATCTCCTGTAGTATGTCAGCAGTCTCTAACCATCTCTTGTATCATGTCCGCAGTCTCTGAGGGGGAGCCTGAAGAGAAGTCAAGAGTGGAAGCGCAGCTGAAACGGGGGTCACAGGAGGATTCAGATGTGTTACTGTGAGAGGAGAAGATGGGATGAAACCAGAGCTGCCAAGCTGGAGCCAGAGAGGACTGACTGAACCCCGCACGGTTCACCTAAGAGGAGGCCAGTGACAGTGCCGTCAAGTTAGTCTGAGGGTAGGGTCAATGATGTAAGGGGGGAATGAATGCAGTAAGGTAAGGGGAGGCACTGATATATAGGTTCCCCTTAAATCTATAACTCCCCCTTACCTTTCTGTATTCACTCTGCAGAAGGTGGTCTGTTGCAGCAGTTTTCACTATAACAGGTGGTGAGGGGCAACCCTCACATGGGGACACCTGTTCGACTGAAAACTGCTGCAAACCTCTTTAACAAATTGGTATTTTAACAGTGCATTAGAATTATTGCATTGGCTGAACTGCCAGGGTCGCAAAGGTAGCACTTTTTTCATTATGGAAATGAGTGTGACCTCATATCTACGTTTAGCTAAAGGCCTCATAAATCCTAGAGCTGCCTCTGTGGAAGAGGTTCTTGAGAAGTCCTGGAGGCAAGTATGGGAGGAGGTGACAAGGGAGCTAGAGAGCAAGATGTCTTGGGAGGAGTGGAGCGGACAGTTTGTTTGGATGATATCTGCAGATGATGTTGGTGATGTAGCTGGTATTGAATTTTATATGTTGAACTAGTGGAAGCCAATGAACGGATTGGCAGGGAGGGGCAGCAGTCACTGATGGGTTGGTAATGTGTATAAGTCCAGCAGCAGCATTCATAATAGACTAAAGGGGGGGATAGCCTGTGTAAGGGTAGGCCAGTGAGGAGGAAGGTGCAGTAATCAAGGGGGATTATAACTAAGGTGTGGATAAATTATTTTGTGGTGTCGTTAGTCAGGAAGGGGCGAATTCTGGAAATGTGGCAGAGGTTGAGGCGGCAGGATTTAGCCAGTGATTGAATGTGGGGCCCGAAGGAGAGGTCAGAGTCTAGAAATACACCTAACATCCTGGCATGTGGGGAGGGACCAGTGGTTGTGCTGTTGTGCTTAATGGTAAAGTCATGAGTGGGGGATTGGTTAGGAGGAAATATTAGGAGCTCAGTTTTAGAAAGATTGAATTTGAGGAAGTGGTGTGACATCCATATTGATATGTTGCTCAACAGATTTGTGATACGTGAGGAGATCAAGGGGATGATCTTGGGAGTAGAGAGATAGATATGGGTATCATCAATGTAGAGGTGGTAGTGGAACAATAGGTAGATTTTCAATTGGCCCGGGGAGGAGGTGTAGAGAGAGAAAAGAAGGGCCCCAAGGGTGGAGCCTTGGGGTACCCCAATAGAAAAATGCAGAGGAGCGGAAGAGTTGTATGTGATGATGAAAGTGTGCTGAGAAAGGTAAAAGGAGAACCATGAAAGAGCAGAGTCACAGAAGCCAAGGGAGAGGAGTTTACTGAGGAGGAGAGTGTGGTAGACTGTATTAAAGGCAGTGGAAAGGTCTAAGAGTATGAGTATTTAGTATGGCTTTAATGAGTATATGTTAAGTTTTAATTTCTTTCTCCTCCAAATGGTAAAAGAATCCCACATAAATATTCATGCACAGAACACCTGCAGTCTAGATTTTATATCCCAGCCTTTGCCTGTTATGCAATGATTTGGTTTTTTTCCCAGGCCAGCTGTGGACATTAAATGGTGTTATTCTTTCTGAACGTCAGTATGTTTGCTGAAACATTCCGGATATACTAATAAACGGTAATGGCCATGGTGCCTGGTACACCTTGATTTCAGCTCAGGCATAGAAAGCATGCCTTTTGCACTATGAACAAGAATAATGCTAAATGACAACCTTGACAAAAGGAATGACTATCACAGTTAGTGAAAGAACAAAGAACCAATGCAGGACTGTATATACAGTATATATATAATATATATATATATATATGCCATTACAAATAGCGCAAGTATATAGCATGTAAAACAATAACAATTTAAATTTAAATCCAGGTAGGACCCTCTCTCTATGCTATTTAGACTCTTCTCTATACCAGGTAGGTACCTTCTCCCCAACTATTCTCCATCAGCGGGGAAATCTTTTCATCAAAAAGAGGGAGATGTGGAAAGAGATTCACAGAAAAAGCGGTTACATTATGAATAGAAAGCGGTACTCAAAAATTCCTCAAAAATTATGCTTTAATACAAAAATTGCATATATAGACATATATGTGTATACAGGTATGTGAATACCTCAGTTAGCCATCACCACAAGATGAGACAATACAACAAAGTATGGCCTAAAACCAATAGGTTAAAAACAGACATCATGACCGGTCATAAATATAAAGTGCTGTAAATGTAATGACACTAGATCTAGTACTTAAGCAGCACTGACACACAGGTTACACAACCATGTAGGGGATGTGTTCAAAAAATTGTACCATAAGGCTAAACATCAGAAATGCAATGCTGCATATGACAAATATATTGGTACCAATAATAGATGGATTCGGGAACCCAATATTAAACCTAAACATTCAGTTCAGGAAAATGATCAGAGAGAGACTAAAGCAGTGTAAATGCAATTCTACTGACTGTGTAACACACAGAAATACGTGATATTCCAAAATAGGCACTGTAGAGCAAAATGAGTGGTAAGATCTTAAGTAGAGACAGTCATATCCAGAGTAATGGAATAAAATAAACTTTGTGACCATAGTAATATCTCCATATAGCATCCGCCATCTATAGTTGAAGTGGCAGGGCCCTGACATTGTAATATAGGGATTCTTCACCGCCAGCGTTCAGGCTATATAACTCCCTTATTATGAATCTGTGGTGCAGAATGTAGGGGTATCCATGCCATGTAATAAAAGTAGGGTGCTGTACACCTTTCAGGAAATGTAACATGATGTCCCCATCCTGTAGTGAATAAGTGACACAGAGAGAGTCAATATGGTTGTCACTCAGGGTATCAAGACAATAACGGCGATGCGCCGTGCTGCCCTCTTAATATTTGCGATGTTCCACTCACCACCCGTGCCAAAGATGGATAACCTTGCAAAGATCGGGAAATCTTTTCACCTGTGGGAAAATGTGTAAGGATTCTGGGGTTTATTTCCTAAAGCTGGTTTACTCAGAATCTTATGCACTTTTGCATGGAAACCAATCAGCTTCCAGGTTTTATTGCTAAAGCTTAATTGAACAAGCCGAGCTTAGAAGCCGATTGACTACCATGCACAGGTGAATGAGATTCAGAGCGAACCAGCTTTAGTAAATCTCTCCCAATGTGTTCCTCTAGGATAAGAGGAATGCCAATTAGCATTTACATGGCTCTTTGTCAGTCTCCAACCGGAAAAATTCATCTGCCTTGTGCATCCTCTCTACTAATTGGAGCAGAGTTCACCAACCGCTGATGAGAGCAGTTCGTTACTATATGCTGCTCAAATTTATCCCTAACAAGCCCCAACATAAATTCATAATTTTGGACAAAGTGGGGGAGGGCCTCTAGCAGCAATTTCATATCAATCTGAATAGGTAATGTGATAACCATTTGTCTATGTAAATATATACTGTAGCTTAATACAATATTACAAAAAATTGCTTTTTCAATCAATTGATTTCTTCCACAGGCCTTTTTTTCTGCCACTAGATGTCTTCAGTCGGATGGCCAGTATCATTCAATCCACTTCTTCTGAGCCCAGATCATCTTAGGCCTGCACCAGTGTCTGACTAGACAGTGAAAGGAGAAGCAGCACAGTGATGAGCTCAACTCTATGTCACCCTGCTGTCTCCTCCTATTAGCATGCTTCTTGTCAGCACATGAACTCTTTGTACTGCTTCTTCTCACCAGCCCTGCCCTACAGGGACTGCAAGAGGCTGATACTAGGTCAAACTTATGTACTTTTACTACTTGTGCGAAAAAATTAATTTCATGATGTACTGATGATTACAGAGCTGCATTCATTTCTGTCTTTTATATCTGTTTTTGCTGTTTTACATATATTTTGGTGACTTTGAATATTCAATTGTAAAGGAGACTATAGTCTCCCAGTATATAAGCAGGTATCTTTTGACATTCCTTTGTGATCATTCTCATGAGATTAGCTGATCTACAAGGTTGGCAAACAGTTGTTGCTTCCCAGGCATAAGGTAGAACCCAACTTGCAAACTCCTGTTGAACGAATATGCATGTTCTCATTGATAATCTTTGATTATTAAAAATAAATACTATGGTTGTGCAAATGGATCTCGTCCAACCATTATCTGAAGTCTATATACATGTACTGGATACAGAGTATAGATATACTAAACTCCTCATTATACTGGAGCATTACACTGCTCCCTGATATTCTCATCTGTAAACTGGTGAATCAATTGCATTTAAAATATGTTTATGTATCAATGTTTGTGAAGGAAGAAAAAACTATAGCTGATGTCAGAGGCAGCCAATCAGTGACTTGCTACATTTACAGTACTGAACAAAAGTGTGCATGAAAGCTACTTGCTTATGATGAAGCGTAAATAACTGAAATAGAAACTGAGATTGAATAAAAAAAAAAGACTTGTGTGATAATATTTGTGTTACAGAATATCCAAGTAAATATTCTCTTACAGCTAAAAGAGTGCTCACCTGCATTTGTCATGCCACCAAGGATTTGAGAAATGCAGCATGTTACATGAAAACATTCTACTTATTATAAAGAAATCCAGTCTTCTAGTGAAAAATGTCAGTAGAAAGTCACATAGGGTGCTTAATAACGAGATGACTCTAAAATACTTGTCTTACATAGCTGAAAAGCTTTTACATAGGCCCTGTTTCTAGGCTTTCTTGGTTATCAGCTATTTTGTTGGGTTCTTTCAGGCCCAGTATGACCTTTGCATGTCATATTTCCTACCAGCCACTGTTGATTGATCTAGTGGTGCCAGAATTATGTCATATTATGAATTTTGTTTGGACCAAGTCCATCCCTGATGAGCCTGGGTCAATGGGTCAGGCATTACAGCTGTTAAGATGACCACAGACCTTTCAATCTCATTATATAATCTTTTTGTACAATTCTCCTTAGATTTACCATAACTGAAGTGTGATGTCCTACCTAATCAGTCCATCCAAATTATAGTATATCCAATCAAGCAGGCTCAGGCACAACATAAGTATTGATAGATCAATAGGAGATTGCATATTCAGAATGGATGGTTAGTGCTGACCATTTGGGTTCTTTGAAGGATTCTCAATGGTTGACATTGCAGCTATGAATATTATACCAACCCAGATGCTCACCTTGGCTTGGAGGTGGTCATAGGGTTGTTGACAAATTGAGTATACTCTGGTTTCTCCATTGGATAACCATATAACCTATAGCTTAGCAGCTTAATAGAAAGAAGCACAGGAACCTCTCTAGGTCATTCTACGTGATTGTGAGCAGGCTCTGGAAAAGTAAGATATTCTGGGAAAAGAGACTGTTTTATATATATATATATATATATATATATATATATATATATATATATATATATATATTCCAACAAAGTTTTAGAACATACATAAATACACATAAAAAAATACAATAGAAAAATTCCTCATTAACCCTGAGGTCTAAAAAAATACACTGGATGACATTTGAGCTTGTTACCTAAAGTTATAGTAAAACCTCATCCTTTAAAGCCAGGGAAGCTGCCATCTTAGCTTCTGTTTGATCTGCAGCTTCTGTGAAGCTCTGCCATGATCATCTATGACACCAGCCATTTGATGGCTTGACAGCACATTTGTAACTGCAACAGTTAGCATTCAAGGCATGCCTTGAATGTAACTGTTTTAGAGAACTGTTAAATCATTGGGTTTAGTTTCAACTTTAAGTATTCATTGCTTGTGCAATGGTGATTTTAAACCTTTTCAAACTGTCTACTATCTTCCTATTTCCTTAAAGTGATTTTAAAGTTTCATATTTTTATTTATTAACAAACATGTCATACTTACCTGTTCTGTGCAATAGTTTTGCACAAAGCAGCTGCAACCCTCCTCTTCTTGGGTCTCCTGCCAGCGCTCCAGGCCCCTCCATCCTGCCGAGTGCCCCTACAGCAAACAGTTTGCTATGGGGGCATCCAAGCAGGCTCACTCCCAAGCCACTGCTATGTGTGCCCATTCAGCACCAACTCCATTCTCTCCTCATCAGCTCACTGAAAATGCACAACACAGATGTTAACTTTGGGCTTTACTATTCCCGTTTGTTACATAATGACACTTCTGTGATATCCTTCTGCTCAAGAGACTTTGATGATTATTTTGGGATGGTGGTTGTGCAACTTCTATAAATAAGTAATGGAGGAAAAATAATGGACTTTTTAATATTTTCCCCACTATATTCATTATTAAAGCCTACATGATAAAATTATATGAATTCAATATTGCTACCAAATAAAAGCCCTGTTTTGGTTGGGACATACTACAGTGGTGAAATGTGTTTTGGAGCAAAACCAACAGATCTTCGAAACAAAAACTGTATAGTCGCTATGGAAATCTGTGTGGTTCTTTAATGATTCATGGAACAAATGGGGATGCAACACTAGCCTCTTTCCAGTCACTGACCTGAAGAAAGTACACAGTTTAGAAAAGTAAAGTCAAAGTATCTGATGTGAATACTTGTTCCAAGTCAATGACACAAACTGTTGCCGTATTCTACAACCAATTTGCTTCTAGGCAAACAGACAGCAAACTATTCCAAAATGTGTATGGATGTTAACCATGCGTATCTAACCAGATTGCCCTGGCAGGTGGATCATCAGCCTAGAACCATTTATTATATAAAAAGTGTTCTTGGCAGTATATGTGGGTTACTGTGCACTACCCTGTCAGCATTTGCAGAAATATGGCCCTAAGGTCAGTATGACAGCCAGGCAAATACACACTTTCAGAATAAATGATCAGCAATAGCAGGTTCATGTTTCTCTTATAACATGCTTGCTAGAATGAAAAAAGGGCACAAATTAGGGCCCATGCACATGGGATTATGGCTGCATAATACTTCTCCAATATAACAAAAAAAATTGTGTGGATCAATATTTTCTGTTACTGCCCCTTTAAGATTTACTTGAGACTGTCACTCAGACTTTCAGTGGGAAACATGTGCCTTTCCAGATTTCTATAGCAATGACCAACACTATATAACGACGCCATTAGCTTCTCATCGCAGTTGACCAGGATTGGCTCGGCGAGCTCATCTCCCACCCTTTTCAATGGCACTTTATGTGGTTTTGTCACCCTTGTATGAAGGAGGGACCTTGTTGAATGAATATTTATATTATCTCGCTCAGTATTTATTAAATTTAATAAAGTTATTTTGCTTTTTCATTTTATAAACCAATAAAGGTGCTGCTGCCATGTAATACCACATATTTTGTTTTCTGTTTATTAATAATGATTTCAGCTTTATTATTGCAGATGTGCAGCCTACAATCCCATAAAGTACTACAGACAGCAATACTGATGAGAGCAGTAAACAGATTATCCCTTTTATCTGCTGTTCTTGTACATTCCTTTAATTGTTCTTTTCTTGCCCAATAAAGTATTTTTTCTGGGCAAAATGTCGTAACTCATAGCAACAAATCTGAACTCTTGCTTCTTATAGTCAGATAGGTTGAAAGGTATTTCTGATTGGTTACATTTAATTTTTACATTTTGCATTATCTTACTATTTTTGTACTGCATCATTGAATACTAAACAGCACACAACACAATAGATGCTACTATTTAATATATACATATTAAACCCAAATCAGCAAAATCTAAAATCTAAAAATAAAGATAATTTAACTCAGTGTAACCAGCATGTGATAATTTTACTCAGTGCAAGCAACATGTGACAGCAAATTGATAATCCGACTTAGTCACACATACCAGGAATGGCACACAGTGCACAGACAAAGGCCACATTCTGCCTTTGGTCAGTGACTGCAGCTGCAAAATACAGGGCACATGCCTTCTTTGGCAAGGGGACAAGTCACAAGATCCTGCTTGCTGATGTCATATTTATTATGGATAGTCACAAAAACCGAACTGAAGACAAGTGCATTGCAGGCAGTAGCAGTACTAAAGCACATTCACTTTGAAAGGGACAGTAGTTTGTGAGGACAATTTACTAAAATTGGAGCAGCCAGAATCCGAAAAGGCTGCACATGGCAACCAATCAACTTCTCTTTCTCATTTTCAAAGCTTAATTGTACAAGCTAAAGCTAGAAGCTGATTGGGTACTATGCACAGCTGCTCCAGATTTTGCCTGCTCCAGTTATGGTAAATTCACCCCACTGTGTATTGGGATCAAATTGGACAGTGAGAAATGAAACCAAAACTTTCTCTTTATATGTTTACATTCCATAAAGTGGTTCTTGGGAAAAAAGAGGGGGGTGAGGATGGTCACTAGAAATTAACTTCCTAATATTCTTGGACATTAAAAATAGAACATTAGCAAGGGTGTGCTGTATATTAGGCAGTTATTATAAACTGGACTGCTCCCTGCTAGGAATACGATAAAGACTGAAACTGAAATATATTTTATATTATATTGCAATATATTTCCAGGATTTGAACTTGGGGGAATTTTGGGAAAAATTGCTTTTAGCTAATTATGGCACTGGCCTATAATGCCTTGGACAGCCTTTGACACTTATTATAGCTCCACGGCAGCTAATAAGGTGTAGGGAATGGATAACTGTGCTTGAGTTCTGTATTGTAGCAGTGGGGCACACTCATCCAGCTTTAAGGCATCCCCCAAACCTGAAATTAAGGGGATTTGTGAATTATCCATGATCCATGTTGACCTCAAAGCCGTATGAGACAGACCTGTCCCAGCTGCATTTCTTTATTTATGTTTGCATTGGCCAAATAGGGAATGGATAACTGTGCTTCAGTGTAGGGAATGGATAACTGTGCTTGAGTTGTGTATTGTAGCGGTGGGGTACACTCATCCAGCTTTAAGGTATCCCCTAAACCTGCAATTAAAAGGATTTGTGAATTATTCATGTTGACCTCTAAGCCATATGAGACAGCCCTCCCCCAGCTGAATTTATTTATTTATTTTTGTATTGGCAAGGTCCCCCAGCTGTTTCCATATTTTCAAACCATTTGGGTGACAATGGCTTGCCTTTCTACTCTCAACAGGACAAGTGACCATCTAGATCAGCCTCTCATTGTCAATGTAGGTTGAATTCTGGCAAATCTTTTTTTTACTAAATCCAAGCTGCAGTAGGTAGTGGGGGGTAATTAAACTTTTAAGCCCATTTGGGTCAGGCATATTAGAGTGTCATAAATGGAGTCTGTTGCAGCTTGGATGTAAAAGAAGCACTCCTTTAGTTGGGTGTTGCCATCAACTCCTGTTTTCTGAGCGCCGTTTTCACTCAAGTGGGTGTCAGCATGGAAGGTGAGGTAGCGAGAAGCAGATCAACTGTTCATTTCCTGGTTAGCTACCAGAAGTAAACATAGCCATCATATGATCGCTGCATACCTCTGGCACCAGATAAACCCTGCAGAGAACTGACTTGTCCTCTGCATTGGGCTCCTGCCAGCCATCTCTGTGGAGCCTGTGTCTGCGATTTCAGCAGGCATCTTTACCCAGATAGGTGTTATATAGTCCCTGCTGAGTTATTTTTGGTACGCCCTGCTGTGTAGAGGGTATATAGGTGCGGATCAGGGGCGGACTGACCATTTGGAAACTCGGGCACTGCCCAAGGGCCTGGGGTCAGTAGGGGGCCCCATGAGATGTCCCAGGTACCTTTTTCATAGGCTTTTTTGAGTTTGGGCAAGGACAAAGGAGCCCCATGATCCCCATGAGTTGTCAGTCCACCCCTGGTGGGGATACATGCACACTTGCTAGGGGGAGATATTGTTAATGCAGGGAAAGGTTCTTGAGGAGCAAGGACAAAACAGGGACAGGCTTTAGCAGCTCTTGAGACTTCTTGAGTGTGGGGAGGGACCTTGGTGTCCAGCCTGCTGCTTAGTTTGGCACATTCTTGTATACGCCACCACAGCACCCTGGTTGGGAAGCCCACTGTAAAGTCTAAGTGTACCTGTATAAAGGAGCAATACTCGTGCATACTGCTGGATGTGAGTCTGCCAAATGAACTGCCTTGCCATAGAAGTGAAAAGATGTCCTACTGTTCTTGCGGATACTTTGGAATAACTATCACTTTGCTGTATGATTTGCCCTTTATTACATTAACCAGAAAATTCTAAAAAAAATTGTTTTATCTGGTTGCATAATTAGCTCTGCACACACACTACCCTCTTCTAGCCAGCCTAAAAGGAGCACCTCAAACTGGGCTGCAGATCTGTGCAGTTGATGAACAGTAGTGGATATGTCTGGAAGATACACTAATGACGTGTTTTAGGGTGCAAATAGTAAGGTAGCTTACCATTTCAATTACGCATAACCTGCAGCCTCCCAATTCTAATTATACAGACTCTGACAAAGGGTCCCCTGAGGAAGTCACGTGTTAATGGGACGTAACGCGTAGGGACATGGTGACGAATTTCCAGCGTGGACGCCATCTTGCTTCACCCTAGACACCCATGCAAGTACACCCACAGCATGAGGTTCTTCTTTTTTTCTGCTTGTAAAACCTTTTAATAATTGTGAGTGGGCAGTTTGCTATACATTATTTTAACATTAAAGCCGTTTTACACTATGGGAGATCTCTTTCTCTTTCCATTATTGTAATCTATGTAAGCTGGCTGATTCTTACTACATCATCCCTGAGGGGGACCCGGCCGTGTCTCTACCCACCCGTGAGGGGGATATCAACGCTGCTGAACCATATTACCTATGACGGTGGTCTAGGGCTGTGGATACCTACTTAATTTTACAAATAAGGCGTTTTGGCCCCTTGGGGTCACTCCAAGGCGGTGAGCTTGTATTTCAGCGGAAATACAGATTACGGATTTGTTTCCCTGTTTTTGTATACAATCTCAACACTATCACCTGCACTATTTGAATCCAACAGATCTTCTTTGGACTCCACAGTTTTTCAAAATTTTTATATGTCATTATTGTATTATGACACTGTAGTCTTTTCATAAATAACCTTTTTTAACACAAATATTGGATGTGATTTACAGTATCCCAAATTCGGGGATTTACGTATTAGATTCATTCACTTACACAAGTGTCACTTTAGCGTATTTCAAATTGGAAATTTTTTCTGGGTTTCACTTATGTATTTACTTTTATTTGTTTGTTTATGATGGCTTTTGGGCTTAGTTGTGATGTCACTTATGTGTTTTGATCCCATTTAGTGGATCAGGTCACTTTATTTTCACTATTATAGACCATGTATGGTCATATTTTGTTTTCACTAATAATTCTCACTGGAGTGTACATTAGTGACGCCTTTTCTATGTGTACCTAGAAAGTCACTATCCAGAAGACCATGCTTTGATGGTCTTTATGTGTTTTCTTGTCTATTCTATTTTATAGATTTGCTATATGTGATTACATATTCACCATTGTCACTGAATTAACCTCCCTGGCGGTATGATTATTTCAGATTTTTGGTGCTGAAAGCGGTACCATATTTTTGCATGGAAATATGTATTTTTTTTTATTGTAGGCTGTAATTTAGGAATAACTCCCTGAAATCTGTCCGAACAAGAGTCTAGTAAACATTCCGGATATGACAATACTTGAAACACGAAATCATAAATTATAATTTAATAAATACTCATAAAAAATAATAATATAATAATAACACATTTAATTCAATAATATAATCAAACCAAAAACACTGAAATTTGAAATATAGCGCCAAGTTCGCACATCACTGAGCAAAGTCGCAAAATCGTTTTCAGTGCTGATGACGAATTTCCCCCATGAATCATTATCACTCAATTCTGCAAGTAGTTCTGATTTACTATCGCTGTTCTCTAGCTGGTCTAAAACCGATTTTGACCTAAAGGGACGCTTTTTGGACGCCGTGGACTTTTCTAAGTTTCCAGGCAGAAAGAACAGTCAAAATGCAGGCAGGGCACAGGACAAAGCACTAGGGACAAAATGTATGTGAAATGCTTTGATACAGGAATGTTTTGCTATGAAATAATCGTTTTAAAAAAAATTTCATTTTTTTTAAATTTTCAAATTTGCCGCTGGTTCCGGCGCCTGTACGTCCCGACGTCACAGGGACCGGAACACGGAAGCCAGATGCCGGCATCGCCAGAGGAGCTGGCCGGGGATGCGGCAGGGGACACATCGCGGGAGCGAAGGACAAGGTAAGCGCTGTAGGGAATCCCTGTGCAACGCCGCATGGTAAACCCGAGTGTAGCTTGGGGTTACCACTTTTGGTACTGAAACTTTACCCCGAGCTACACTCGGGAATACCGCCAGGTAGGTTAATGCTCTCTTTGTTTTGTAGGGATAGATCACCATTTCACAAGACCATATTTCATTGGTTTATGGTTTTCTTGTCTATTCTATTCTATATATATATATTTTAAAAAATTTTCTTTTTTACTAGTTGGTTTAACCATTTGTTTCAATCATTGGGGGTTGGTATTATTAGTATTTACCACATTTTGACTATGTGATATTGTGAAATTGGATTAGCACAGCACCATTTCATTTTCATTTTAGCATATTATCCTTTTTTGGTACATGGTCAGGTACCAGCAGCTTTTCCTCATCTTATTTTTGGGTATTGTAAGGTAGCGCAGGAGGTCCTCATTAATAATGATCAATGCTTATACTGTACATATCCTGTACTGCACAGTACTTCTTGCTGAAATGACATATGTAAAGTGGAGGTCGTACTGGCATAATTACATAATTGATATTATTAGTAATGACGCCAGAACCAACTTATTCACCTCCTTGTGTTAAAGAGATATCTCTATTAATAGAGTCTAGGAATGTGAACAGCTTAGGGCATAGCGTATGAACTGCTATATGTGAAACAATGATGAACAAAGGTTAATGGTATGTGAAACATCCAGGGAAAGTTGCACAGACAGAAAAACAGACACTACAGAGTGTAATTAGTTCTCAGATAGTCATTCTAGTTGTCAGCCACCCAGGCTTCCAGACAGGTGTTATATGATGACAAGTCTTGGAGAAATGTTCAGCTACCTGCCTCCTTCATAAGCCTTAGTCATCTGCATAAATTCAGACGCGCACACAGCAGTATTCACAGCCATCTTAATGTGGACGGCTAGACTTTTTATGACCTAATGTCAGCATGCTGCATGGAGTTCACTGTTATTTTACAGCGTACCCAAATACAACTACAGAAGAAAACATCATCAGGCCTCTTAGACACTTAGCAGCTCCTGTGTGCTGAGGCAGAAAATCCCCAGCACTTTCTCGTGCCCTGGGAGCCACACATGCCATGCACAGTCAGAAATACAAGTGAATGACTCTACATGGCATTGCTCGGATAAACGCTGATTGCTTCTTTGTCGACATTTACCCACGTGCGCATACAGTGCTTCTCCCCGAACATGAAAGTGCCAAAAGTCATTGGCATTTAGCTAAGCATGGACACATGCAGCCATCCATTGGGATGTTGTGGATTGAGGGAAGAAACCAGACCATCCAAGCCCATGAAAAGACTAGTAAAATATGTACGGGACCCCAGAGTTGCCAGGCAAGCGTTCTTACATCTACACTGGGAAATCTGACAATGGCAAGGCGTTTGCAAAATCTGCCAGGGGTGCAACAGCCACCTAATGGATTTCTCAGCCTTACTGGCTAAAACACTGTAGAATCATGTGCAGTGAGGTTGCAGCAATGAAGCAACATCTAGCTGATTTGGCTGACAAGGTAGTGACATAATAGGATTAGGTGAGTCAACCCTAGCTGCTTCACCATTGGTGAGTTATCAACAGCAAGAACATGAACCTAGGAGGTTGATTTACTAAAACAGGGGAGTGCAAAATATTGTGCAGCTCTGCTTAGAAACCAATCAACTTCCAGGTTTTTTGTTAAAGCATAATTGAACAAGCTGATTGTCTACCATGCACAGCTGGACTGGATTTTGCACTCTCTGGTTTTAGTAAATCAACTCCTATGACTTCATGTATTCATGCTCGTTGTAAAGGGGTATTTAAATCTGATATTTTCTTTTGTTACCAAGATACAATCATCCATTTTTAGTCATAGTATGTTTACGACTATTTTTAACTATACATTCAATGAGTATTTCCCCACATATCAAAAGGGAGACCTTGTTTGAGTCAGCATAGCCCTACCAAACCACAATAATTTCCCTTTCAGGACTATGGAAAACTCTGCTAGTGACCCTGTGATGACTACTGTCTGTGAGCCATTTGTCCTAGTAGACAACACTATGCTGTCTGCTAACTAGACAGAGACTTGTAATATCCCACAGGTTAGAAATAACTTGCTGAAAACATCACTGGTGCTATTGTGTAAAAAGGTCAAGAGCCAGAATAGGTCTCCAGACTAAATATGGAGTTAAGGCAACAATGTTTTTACTGGGATATTCCTTTTACTTTCCTGTCTATTCATCTCACTTTCCTGTCTGGCCTCAGTTCTCGGGCCTCGGGCTTCAAGCCTTTGAGTCACTGCATGCGTGAATCATAACAGTCCTGTCAATCACCTCTGCACACCATTCAGATAAACTACTATCTACTATCAGTCAGTAGACTGAAGTTCAGTGTGTTTGCAGTGAAATAAATACAAAGTGCATCTATTATTTCTAGCTGTAGTACAAATAGATACTTTTTATGGCAAATGCTAAAAAAATGATAAAAGCACATGTTAGCTATACGTTGTCATGGGTCTTAAATGTAATTGTATTACCTCCAGGATACCTATGCCAAAAGTATTTGTCTTATTGTGAGCCTATGTCAAATCAACCGCTGCAAATCTAGTTGTTTGGGACGTCTGGTAGAGCCTTCTAATGGGGTAACTCACATGCACAGGCCTAATGCCAGTCATACACTGTTAGTTTTTTGTTTTGCATTTAGCCAACTAACAGATTCCTCCATCCACACAAATGACAAACCAGGAACCCAACAAATTTCAATCAGTGTATGACCAACTTAGATAACATCCAGGTTGTTCCTTTTTTGAATCAAGAGTCCTTTTTAAGATTACCTTTTTGTATTTGTCAGCAATAACTCTAGCTGCTGTCTAGCTGCTGAGCTCCCTTTGCATCTTTTTTTTTCTTTTTTCTTGTCATGCTTTTATTTTCATTTATTTCACATTTATACTTTACTAGGTTAAAATGGTTTTGGGGTTTAATATTGTAGTTTGTTTTTGTTCTTTTTTTTTTTTTGGGGGGGTATATTTTATTTTGCTAGGGTCTTTTTATTTTAGGGTCTGCAGGGTACATTTGTTGCTTACACGGGAAAGATGCCCTTGACATGTTTGCAGCATGTCACTGCATACTTGTGTGATAAAGTGGTGTGAACCAAGGGAGTACATATTTATTTTCTCTATTGCCATAACTGCCATTACATTTAGGCAATCCTTTTATTAAAAATGTCAGGTAGTCCAAAATGGAGAGGTTCTGGATGCGGACGTAGTAAGAGGCAAACTGCTCTTGCAGGACAAAGTAATCATCAGGCCACACCATCTAGAGGCATGGCTCATCTGCCTTTTGTATCTCAGAATAGACATGCTGTACAGCCACAGCATGCGTAGGTAGTTGAGTGGCTGGCAAAGCCTTAATCTTTTCCTTCTACCAGGCACAGAGCAGCCAGTTGTCTGAAACTGCTGCTAATGTGTCCTCTTCCATCAGTACAACTGTTCTTGCTGTTCAAAATCTGTTAATTTGGCAAGTACTAATTCCTTATGCATAGCTCTGGCAGTTCCTTTACGACAGTCAGTGATGTCTGCAGACAGTATCTTTTCCAGAAATATGAGATAAAGCCGCTAGGACATCTATAATTCTTTATGTGGAAACACCTGGTTCTCCTTACAGGATTAGAAGAAATGTAGATATAGAGGTTATAGTAAATGACTACAGAGAAGCTTCTAAGAAAAATCCTGGAGTGGTATGCTTTGGGTTATGCTTCATGCCTTCTGTGCATGGCCAATGCATTCCAGAGCTAAGTTAAAAAAATGTATCTGCATCTCTTCTATGGATATAATGATGTTAACGTATAAGAAGAGTTAAAACTGCTATACTTGGTGTTGGGAAATGTGGTGTACTTGGATTTTGCAAAAGCGTTTGACACAGTTCCCCACACACAGCTAATGTGTAAGGTAAAATCTACCAGCTTGAAAAGATCTGTATGTAAATGAATAGAAAACTGGCTAAAAGATCGTATTCAAAGAGTAGTGGTTAATGATTCATACTCTGAATGGTCTAGGGTTGTCAGTGGTGTACCCCATGGTTCAGTGTTGGGACCCTTACTTTATAATATATTTATAAACGATATAGGTCTGGGATTATAAATACCATTTCAGTCTTTGCAGATGACACCAAGCTGTGCAGTGGAATAACGTCCTTGCAGGATGCCTTCAACTTCCAAGTTGACCTCAATGCACTGTTTAATTGGGCAACTATGTGGCAAATGAGGTTTAATGTTGATAAATGTAAGGTTATGCACTTGGGGGCTAAGAATATGCATACATCATACATACTAGGGGGGTACAACTGGGGGAATCAATGGTGGAGAAGGATCTGGGAGTTCTGGTAGATCACAAGCTTAATAATGGCAAGCAAAATCCTCTCTTGTATTAAAAGAGGTATAGACTCCAGAGAGAGAGATATCATATTTCCCTGGTACAAATCATTAGTAAGACCTCATCTGGAATATGCAGTTCAGTTTTGGGCACCAATTCGCAAAAAAAACATTGGGGAACTGGAGAAAGTACAGAAAAGGGCAACCAAACTGATAAGATGCATGGAGGAGATCAGCTATGAGGAAAGATTAGAGGAACTGAATTTGTTCTCTCTTGAGAAGAGGAGATTAAGGGGGAATATGATCAACATGTATAAATACATCAGTGGTTCATATAGTGAACTCTGTGTAGAGTTATTCACCTTGAGGTCAGCACAGAGGACAAGGGGGCACTCTTTACGTCTGGAGGAAAAGAAATTTAATTTCCAAATACGGAAAGGTTTCTTCACAGTAAGAGCTGTGAAAATGTGGAATAGACTCCCTCAAGAGTTGGTTTTGGCCAGCTCAGTAGATTGCTTTAAAAAAGGTCTGGATTCTTTCTAAGATACACAGAATATAACTGGATACTAACATTTATAGATAATAGTTGATCCAGGGAATATTTGATTGCCTCTGGGGATCAGGAAGGAATTTTTTTCTCCTGCAGGAGTAAATTGGATCATGCTTTGCTGGGTTTTGTGCCTTCCTCTGGATCAACTGTGGGTATAGGATTATAACTTTTTTTTTAATGGTTGAACTGGATGTACATTTGTCTTTTTTCAGCCAGACTAACTATGTAACTATGCTGCTATTATTATTACCAGTAAATTGGTAGCAATGTTATCATTTCCATGAACTGATAACAAATAAAAAGTATATTGCATACATACAGCCCACCATAGCTGTATATGTGCAGCATCTTTGCAGATACATCTGGCTGTTTTCCATTTTAATAGGTTAAATCATCTTGCAAGGTATTTGCAGTGCCCCCAGGATCCTGTGATCTCTTTAGATAAAAATGCAGCTGAAGCTCCTTCCTAGTGGAGTTCACCAGTGTATAAGTTTGTGAGGTCTCCTTGTCTGGCATGGCTTAATAAGTTAGTAATGTCTGCAAGATGTAAAGAAGCATGACGTGGCAGAAGTCTCCTGGGTAACACTGAGTAAGAAAAATCATGGATTGTCTTTCATGTGGTCATGAGTAAACCTCATTATATTTATTTACAGTATTTATCAACCATGACTTAGTGACCAGCAACAGTTCTTATGCTTAAAAAATAGAGATGAAAGGGAAGGTAAGTAACTCTGACTTTACCACACTTGCAACTTTGCAGCATTATATAAGTTAAGTAGCTGACCCTAATTTAAACTTAAAGGATAAGTTCATCTTTTTGCAGGTACAAAAATGTACAGTTATTGTTTTTTGTTTGTGGATCCTGTAAAGCATTGCACCAGCAATCAGCAGATTGCTGGTGCCATACAGGTCTCCTGCAGACCTGTTAGTATATCTGTTTGTCTGTACGGGATGTATTGTCAAGCTGACATACTGATAGGAGGACTCAATAAACTATTGAGAACTACAAGCCGACAGCTGCTACGGCTGTCAGGACTCGTAGTTTCCTCATTCACAGAGGACTTTTTTTTTTTATTTTGACAGCGGGGAGAGAAGATCCCCCACTAGCTGTCAAAGCAGGGGAGTGGGGGCCAGTCCGTTCATAACATGTTACATGTTACACCCTGAATATGGGTGTACCATGTATGTTATGAAAGGTGAACATATCCTTTAAAGCTGAAGTTTAGACTTGAATATTTTATGCATGGTTACATTTGTCCAGCTTGAGCCCATGTAAGTGTGCATATCTCATATGTAACCAATTCCCGTGTAAGCTGCAAATCACTCTAGTTTTCACTGTGGAGGTTTCATAGTGTTTATGAAAATGTCAATGGAAACCTGAATCTGTTTTAACATGCTCATTATGAATAAACCATACTGGTATAACCATTTCACAGCGCTTTTCCTCATTCATCTTGGTTTTTCATGGACCAAATTTGCAAGCCTAGATTTGGTAGGCAATGGCCATCAGTAAGCTCCTTCTGTCTAAGTTCAGGGTGCAGGGGGAGGCCTCTTTGACATCCTCATCTTGGATACCAGAGAACCCTATCCCAGCCCTGTTCAAGATGGCAATCATTGAGGTAAGTGCAAGTAACATGCATTAGACTTAGTTTCTAAACCCAGAGATCACTGCTTCCCAACAATCACTGTAACAAGAGGATCAGCATGAAAACAAGGTAACTTGAATTTGCTGAAAATGCTTCTGATATGCTTGATTAAATGGCACCAACAAAACATAGGGGTTGATTTACTAAAACTGGGGAGTGCAAAATCTGGTGCAGCTGTGTATGGTAGCCAATCAGCTTCTACCTTCAGTTTGTTCAATTACGCTTCAACAAAAAAACCTGGAAGTTGATTGGTTTCTATGCACAGCTGCACCAGATTTTAAACTTTCCAGTTAGTTTAATTAGTAAATCAACCCCAATGTATCCTCATAGAAACTGTCTGTATCTTTATATCTGTTTTTTAATAATTGAACCTAACACCACTGATATTCTTTCAATATTCAACCAAAATCTTGAAAATACTGAATATTGTGCATATAAATGCCAAGTTTATATTTTTAGCCTATCAAAACAAGATGTGCTTTCCTATTTATTAAATATACTTCTTGTTGTCCAATTCTTAGTACTTACCACCCACATAAAAAAGTAATGTTTGCTTAGCAGTCTAATGTTATAAATGTGTTCAAATTATGCATATAAAAAGGTCTGTTATTCGTAAATAAAACCTTTAAGGCTAGCTTCACACTATGGTAAAATGATCTTTTTATGCAAAATATCAACACAGGACAATGTGAATCGGGTGTCAATGATTACCATTAATCTCTCCATACATGTTACAACTGACTTTACAATCCTTTGGCAATAGTATAACAAAACCTTGCACTATGGCGACCTATCTAAACTACCCAATCATTCCAAATCCAATCAGCCAGACACTAAAGCTGGCCATAGATTGATTAAAATTGGGCCAGTTTATTAAAGACCTTCCCAATTTTGAACCATCTATGGCTGTTCCCGGTCATGGGAAGTTGATCTAACGATTGACTTCTCACAAATGGGTTTGTTGGAAAATTTTTGTTTGATCAATGCTACAGCCAATAAATTGCAGTGCTGATCAGTGTATTCTGATAGCGGAGGAGTCCCCACTGTCAGAATACAATAGTGCAGTAGGCAGGATTCTTCAATCCACCTCAATTGTGTGGATGGGGGAACCGTAAAATACCTGATCAAAAAAGAACTGAGCAATGTATGGATATGTAGAATTTTAACTTTTGTGGTGATATTTTGCTGGCTCATCAATGCTGCCCTGTCATTTTTTTTCCTGTGGCTTTCCCACCCTTTTTTACACACAGTTAAATTGCCCATTTACATTAAACCGGTGATTGTCAACTTATGTGCTAGAGAGGGCCTCAAATGCGGCTTCTGACATCACCAAAGAGCTGCACATAATGTTCAGTTTATATAATGCTTGAGAGGACTGTCACAAACTGTAGATCCAAAAGAGGAATGAAAGTCAGAGAGTGTGGACATGCTAAATTTTTGGCCGGGGTTATGCTGCAGAAGACAATACAGGAATATGTTACATGAGGCTGGTTGAGATTAATGCTATTATTTTATTTTATTTCAGGTACTTATATAGCGCCATCAATTTACGCAGAGCTTTACATATATATTGTACATTCACATCAGTCCCTAAGCCTCAAGGGGCGTACAATCTAAGGTCCCTAACTTACATTCATACATACACATATTAGGGCCAATTTAGACAGGAGCCAATTAACCTACCAGCATGTCTTTGGAGTGTGGGAGGAAACCGGAGTACCCAGAGGAAATCCACAGAGACAGAGGGAGAACATGCAAACTCCAGGCAGGTGGTGCCGTGGCTGGGATTTGAACCAACGACCCTAGTACTGCCAGGTGTAAGTGCTAACCATTTAGCCACTGTGCTAAATGGTTAGCAGATTGACTAAAATTGGGCCAGTTTATCAAGGACCTTCCCAATTTTGAACCATCTATGGCTGTTCCCGGTCATGGGAAGTTGATCTATTACCCTAATCAATGTTCCCACTACAGATTGCCGAGGTCCGAGGGCTCCACATCATATACCTAAGGGCCGCAGGTTGGCCACCAGGGCATTAGACAGTAGATATGAAAAAGTGCATATGAATATTGTGTAGTCTTTCATCCAGCCAGCAGACAGAACTTCAGATATGAAGATAGATTATGCATGTCGGTGCTTTATATATGAATAGGTGAGTGATTACCATCAAGGTTCACCTTCTAGCAAAAACAGCTTGTAGGTAGTGCTGAACGTCTACAGTCCTGTAGCAATTATTTGCCAAAATCGGTGACTACATTTAATCCAAATGGGGTTTGAAGGGCCCAAAAATTCTAAACTCAGTTTCACTCCTGCCCATAGCAAAGAAATTAATCAGATATAGCCACTCCATGTGACAGCAAAGGTGTCATAACAGTGATTCTGTAACCAATTGCAGGTATCCACTGGTATTACCAACTTTGCAGCACAAAAATCCATGCAGCATAAATGTGACAGTTATGCAGTATGCACTTTGCTAATTAGTTAACCAGACGCCTAAGATGAAAGACTGATAGTGGGAAGCTTGCTTTGCGGGCTGTACGCATAGCCATGCTCACGTTTACATAACAGTATTGCTGTCACATGCTCCATGAGTGTGAGACATAAACTTTCACTAGACAGTGTATTAGATTTCTGCTGCTGACATAAGACCCATCACAAAAGCTGCAAAAAAAAAAAAGACAGGGCTTATGTGTTAACCCCTGTTTTGTGTTCCAAAATAATCTTTATAAATGGTCATCTACAGTATGGTTGGGAACAGAGGTGAGCACATAATGAAAATCCATTCTGGCGATTCTTCTTATCTGCTCCCATAATCCCATTTGCCAGGTTTATTCTGCAGATGTGCCAGAATTTAATACTACTGGCTGTCTTTATTTTTTTACTATATATTTTCCTCAAAGAAAATTAAAAAGGCAATATCCCATCACCTGTGCTAGTATTCCAATGAATGTATTTATTATAATATTAAAAGTACAAAATTTCCTATATCAGGTAACTTATAAAACTTGGTGGTCTGTGAATGGGTATGACAAGTTTTTTATAAAGGGATGTAGGAGCTATAAAATGCTATAAAATTAAATTTTCTGTTAATGCTGCAGCATATAAATACATTTTAGGCAATTGTGTGCTTCTAACCTTGTGGCAATAATTTAGGGAAGGCCTATAAATACATGGTTGATGAGTGTAGTGTGAAGGAACTTGAATGGTCTCCTCAGAGCCCTGACTTCCACAATATTAACCTCCTTTAGGATGAATATAATGTTAATTGCCAGCCAGCCATGTCACCTCATCCAGCATCAGTATCTGACCTCACAAATACTCTTTTGGCTAAATAGGTACATATTCCACAGACATACACCAACATTTTGTGAAAAGTCTTCCAAGAAGAGTGGAGGTGGGGGTGTAACTCTTCGTGTAAAACCATGCCCACGGTTTTGGAATGGAATGTCCAACAAGCTCATAGAAAGATAAAAAGGCTAGATGTTGGAAATATTATGAAAATGAGCAATGACATTCATCTTGCACTCTTTCCATCCCAAGAATCAAACCACCAAACAACCTAAGACACGAATTCTCCCTAACCACGAGTAAATGCAGTTGCCTTGGCCAGAAGCATATACTCTAATTGTTCTGTTGCTTTTGGACATGCCTAAAAACTGAGTCAGAGATGTCAACATTATCCATTCTTGATACTTAATCTGCTCATCAATTTACAGATGATTTTTATTCCCTATAAAGCTGGGCAATGTTAATTACTCTACACCAAAACCTAATGAATTCTCAAACTTTTGAAATCATATTGCACATCCCCATTTACTAGTTAATAAACAGTGCTGACAGCTAGTGTAATTGTGAGTGCTGATATTTTCTGACATCCCTAAGGGTATGGCTGCAGCTTGGCAATAAAGAGCTTACTGTTACATATATATAAATGTGAGTTAAAGAAATTTTTCCAGGTGCAAGAAGAAGGGTATGCAAACGTACAGAAAAGTGATAGAGTACATACAGTGGTGACTAAGTAACTGATACCTAGAATTTGTCACAGTACTGTGCAACCCTAAAATTTTGAACACTAACTGAATATTAAAGACAAAATATTAAATAATTGTATGGTGCTACAAAAATTAATGTTAACTTTAAAAACCAAAGCACAAAACTATTTCAGTCTACTTCAGACATGGATAGTTTCTGGCAAGCTGGTTGACATGTTTAGATTACTTGTAAGTCTTGGAGACTTTGATACTGACATATCTGAACCAGAATGTTCAGTTCTGTCCAAGTGTTGCAGGCAGTACAAAGCCAAATAAAGGTGTCACTCTCAACTGAAGGATTCTCCAAACTAGTAAGTGGGAATTCATGCTCAAATTACCTTTTTGACAGCACTCAGGTGTGGAAACCTATGTGGAAAATTTCAACACAAAATTCTTTTAGGTACACAGATGCATCAAAGGAGATGGAGGGGGGTTAGCAGATTGCTGGCATTCACTAAAGCCTACCTTGATGCAGGGATTTTAACCCAAACAGCAAATAAGCTTGCAGCACCCATTAAACATTAGATGCACTGTGCATCCATTGCCTGTATGTACTTAGAGGTATAAGATGCTGGTGCACTTGTCACTTGTCATGGACTTTCTTGGGGGTGACTAGGGTCATAGATCACCTAGCATGTCCTGCCCTTTCTAGCTGCTTCTCATGCTGTGGTCTGCTCATTCTATGTTTGTGAGAAGCATGGGTTGAAGTAGACCATGATAGGGGTAGGGGGCTGGTTTTCATGCTCAATATGTGCTGCAACACATAAATACCATAACAGGTCAGTGCCTCTCTCAGCCCTCAGTATCAGTCTCCTGGGCTGAGGACTTCTACAATTAAACCCAATGTGGGTGAAACATGTCTGACGGGTATGATTGAAGGGCAGGGACTACAGCCTGTTTTTCATATACTTCACACCAGAGTTGAATACAATGTGTGGCGGTACTTCTATGCTATAGTGTTCCAAATCCCTGAGCAGGGGATCCAGTGCCTGCCACATTGAAGTAAGACCATCCCAGGCAGTGGCTAATCAGGTTTCCCACCAGAGTGCTCCTTCCCTTGTTTAGCCCAGGGGGTGCAGGTCTACTCACTTAGTCCTTCTCATATGTTGCTGGTGAGTCGGTAGCTGCTACCAGGCCTTCTAGCTGGGCCACTCCTTCCCTGCCTCATACCTGGTCCTATCTCAGGGGGCCAGTGAAGTCCAAAGCTTTCCTCTTTCCAAGGTCCATCTGCCTGGAGGTGGGCCCCTCTCCATCTGGGCCTCCTCCCAGGCTCCTGCTCTCCAGCTTCACATCCTCAACTTCCACCCAAACTCTCCTCCAACTCTCCTGCTGCTGAGCAGGCTCAATTACTGTTAAAGGCTGTCTTGGCCCCTTGCCAAGTCTCCTGTTAGGGATTGGTCAGGATCCTCTAAGAGTACAGACCAGACATTCCTTACCTCCACCCACTGCTTCTAGATCTTTCTGCAAAGTCCTAGAGCAGGGGAAAATCCCAGAGAGCTGGTCTGCATAGCCTCTTAGCTCTGACCAAAATTTGACCTTCTGACTATTGCATCCAGGCTGATACTCAGCCTCTAACTAACAATTGAAGCTAGAACTCCCCCTAGCTACATAGAGTGCTACAAGCAGATAATCCAGCACATAAATGACTAGGGGTACCCAATTACTAGACCACATAAAGTGTTACCATGAGGTGGCTGCTAAAGGTGAAACATAGCAGTGAGCAGTGATCTTGACAAGGGCCCAACACTTGCAGTAAAAGTTTAGTTAAATGTAACAGCATCCAATTATTGCAACAAGAGCAAAGTTTAATCACTTGTACATTCTGTTACTGTGGGGTTTGTTTTAGCTTCAACAGATTCAGTGAATGCCTTAGCTTTACTGATTAACATAGATTGCCAAGATTTGGCTGTAGGAAACATGAATTTCAGCCCATCCATACAAATATCTGATCCACCTACAACAGTGTGTTTCTGCCATGGAGAATCACGCCTATCCCCCCTGTTTGTCTTTCGAAGCTGCTATTTTGGATGATAAATGTTAGTCCTGCAGATGGTGATGGGTGGGCACACAATTACAGAGTGAATCTCATATTTGGAAACATACTTTCTATTTGTACTTTCTGATTATTTTTGGACTCTCAGGCTGTGTTTGTCAAATACTCATGGCATTTAGTGTAGGCATAAACTCAAACTTTTAAAAATAACTTTGAAAAGGATTCTTAAATGTGTTATTCATTCAGTAGTGTATAGCACTTAATCCAATATATCATAACTTGATTTTATTTAAATCAGAAACAAAGAATGCTGACCATAGAATCTAAAAGTAAACAATGCACATTTGAGTGACCACCGTACAGATAAACATTGCACAGATACATATAAATACAGTACATTAAAACAATAAAGTTTAACATTAATGTTTTGCATCTTACCAATTCCTAAGTTGTATGTTGAGACCTTTAAAGTAGCATTAAACCCAAAACCAAAAATGTAATATATTGCAGCTTACCAATCATTAGGTGTGGTGTCTGCATTAGTTTACTATTTTTAGTTTTTTTCTCCCCTCTGTTTCCACCTGTTGATCTAGCCAGTAGCACACCTCCTGTGTTAGAATTCCTACACTCTGAATAAAAGAATACAAGGGCACCTTTGGACAACAGCAGATGGACTAGTAAATTTAGGTACACTAACAAATTGAAGATGAACTCCAGCTAACACTTTATAAGCGGTTACTGCGAATTTTGTAAGCACCCCTGTTAATGATAAATGGTTTGTCTCAATCCTGTAACTGCTACATCTGTACAACAGCATAATCTGTTGAAAAATAATTAAAAAGAATAACAATAATTATTGCCTAGATCACCAGGTAAGGAAAAAAGCCAAAAAAAGAAAACAAATGCAGCAATCAAATCTAAGAATTGGTGAGCTGCAATATAATCAATGTCTTTTTTAGTTCAAAAAACACTTTAACAGTGATAGGGATACCTACAGTTGTCAGTTGTTATTCATTTATGTAAGATTTAAAAAAATAAATCTGTTGCTGCAACTGGTAAAAAGTGTTAGCTGGAGTTTGGCTTTAACTTTAGTGGAATCCTTATAAATCTACTCGTGCATTTAGTACTACCCTCTCCTCAGACTGACAATTTTGCTGTCAAGTGGTGGTTCCATTGCTCCCCCATCGAAAATGCAGACATTCTGAAACAGGAAAAGTGCTACTAGTCAGATTGCAAGGTGAAAATCAGGGGGAAAAAAGTCTAATTTTTGTTTTTGGGTTTAATACCATTTTAAATCTCCAGCATTCTTGGTAAGGTGTTACCTAGGTCATCTGGATTTATCTTGGAAGGGTGAGATCATCAGACTTCCAACCAATCTAGGCATCTGCACAGATTAAAGGGAGCATGCTTGTTGACCGTAATCTTCCAAGGAATATCTGTGTGGGCTAGGGAACTTTTACCTAGAAACTTTAGAAAGTGTTCCCCATGCCTTGCTCTGCACGGTATCTATCTATGTGTGGAAGCAGTCAACTTGGAAGAGTCAGGGATTTTGCTTCTTCTTTTAAGAGTTTCCAGCAAAAACAACAGTAGCACAGTAGTGATATCACCAAATCTCCCTGCAAATTTCCTGAAACTGGCGGTCAGAGGCGTTAGTGCCCAGGGGCGGACTGACAACTCATGGGGGCCCCCGGGCAATAGGGGATCATGGGGCCCCTGTATCCTTGCCCAAACTCAAAAAAGCCTATGAAAAAGGTACCAGGGGCATCTCATGGGGCCCCCTACTGACCCCGAGCCCTCGGGCAGTGCCTAAATTTCCGGGCCCCTGTTAGTGCCATAGATCACTTACTGCAGATATACAGCTATAAAGCTGTAGGCGCAGGAGTGCCAAGTGACAATCATATACCAGAAAGTCATGGTTAATCTTGATGAATACTCCCAAACAAAAGGTACACTTTTCAGGGCACAGTTTACATTTCAAAATTTTCCCTGTAACATAGTAAATCTTCTGTTTTTGGGTTCAGTTCTATTTTAATTTCATTGAGTGGCATTTTTCCGCAATCTGCTGCATTATTGCTATTTTTTAAGGCCGCTTTGTGCGTATTAACTTTGGGGTTTTAGATCCACTTCAATACACATTTATTAATGCTTAAAGCCTAATCACAGTAACTTTTTTGTTTGAGTGGGCAACAGCTAAAATGTATGCTAGTTTTTAATTTCATTTTGTAACTTTGTTGGTGAGATTTTCCATAAATGTTTGTGATTGTGATGCCCATACAAGGAATAGCTATTGTAACTGGGACAGGAAGGCACAAATAACAATAAAAACATTATCGGAAGTTCCATCTCTTCCCAATTATACAAAATGTGTACTTTTTTTGTCTGTCATTTGTTTTGCTCTGTTCTGGCAACATGGCTTAATGTGTTTCATCTCATATATGCAGAGTATGAAGTAAATTTTTCAACATGGTGGTGCAGGAATGGGGACCAAGCAGCACAGAGGCAGGATGAAAACTGGTTAAAAAAAAAATAAAATTGTAATGAACAAAGGAGAAAATTCACTATCACTTTCTATTCTGTTCAGAAAAAGTGTGTGAAGTGGAAGAAGTTTTTTTTAACCATTAAAAGTGCTTGTAGTGTAATGCAATGCTCATTTACTCACCATGCTGAGATGCAGGCACACACTCCTTTAACTCCTTTTCCCATAACACCCCTTGGGTTCCTGGGCTTGCCCAGGGAGTATAAGTTCTTCAGCTTCCATCCCTCAGAAACTTGGAGAGGCCACATGGGATGAGGCAAAGATAGCTGAGCAAGTGATCTGTAGCCAGGTGAGAGGGCCTCCACTCAGAATCAGAACACTATATACAGTTGCAAGAAAAAGTATGTGAACCCCTTGGGATTACGTGGAGTTTTGCATGAATTGGGCATAAAATGTGCTCTGAACGTCATCTAAGTCACAACAATAGAAGAACACAGTCTGCTGAACATAATACTACACAAACATTAGATGTTGCCATGGTTTAATTGCACATAACATGTAACCATTCACAGTGCAGGGAGGAAAAAGTATGTGAGGCCCTAGCTTAATGACTTCTCCCAGAGCTAATTGGAGCCAGGAGTGAGCCAACCTTGACTCCAATCAGTGTGATGATATTGGATGTGTTGCTGACAGATGTCCTGCCCTTAAAAAACACACACCTGTTTTGGGTTTACTGGTTTCAAGAAGCACTGTCTGATGTGAACCATGCCTCGCAGAAAAGAGCTCTCAGAAGACCTATGATCAAGAATTGTTGACTTGCATGAAGCTGGAAAGGGTTACAAAAGTATCTCCAAAAGCCTCGATGTTCATGTGTCCACGGTAAGACAGACTGTCTACAAATGGAGAAAGTTTAGCACTGTTGCTACTCTCCCTAGGCGTGGTCGTCCTGTAAAAATGACTGCAAGAGCACAGCACAGAATGCTGCATGAGGTAAAGAAGAATCCCAGAGTGTCAGCTAAAGACCTACAGAAATCTCTGGCACATGCTAACATTTTTGTTGACACATCTACAATAAGGAAAACATTAAAACAAGAATGGAGTACATGGGAGGATACCACAGAGGAAGCCATTGCTGTCCAAAAAGAATATTGCCGCACGTTTGAAGTTTTCAAAAGAACACCTGGATGTTCCACAGCACTACTGGCAAAATATACTGTGGACAGATGAAACCAAGATTGAGTTGTTTGGGAAGAACACACAACACTATGTGTGGAGAAAAAAAGGCACAGCACACCAACATCAAAACCTCATCCCCACTGTAAAACATGGCGGACGGAGCATCATGGTTTGGGGCTGCTTTGCTGCCTCAGGGCCTGGACGGACTGTTGTCATTGATGGGAAAATGAATTCCAGAGTTTATCAAGACATTTTGCAGGAAAACGTACGACCATCTGTCCGCCAACTGAAGCTCCGCAGAGGATGGGTGATGCAACAGGACAATGACCCAAAGCATACAAGTAATTCAACAAAACAATGGCTGCAACAGCACAGAATACGCCATCTGGAGTGGCCCAGTCAGAGTCCTGAGCTCAACCCGATTGAAATGCTGCGGCATGACCTTAAGAGAGCGATTCACACCAGACATCCCAAGAATATTGCTACACTGAAACAGTTTTGTGAAGAGGAGTGGTCCAAAATTACTCCAGATTGTTGCGCAGGTCTGATCTGCAACTACAGGAAACGTTTGGTTGAGGTTATTGAGGGTCAACCAGTTATTAAGTCCAAAGGTTCACATACTTTTCCTCCCTGCACTGTGAATGTTTACATGTTATGTGCAATTAAACCATGGCAACATCTAATGTTTGTGTAGTATTATGTTCAGCAAACTGTGTTCTTCTATTGTTGTGACTTAGATGATGTTCAGAGCACATTTTATGCCCAATTCATGCAAAACTCCACGTAATCCCAAGGGGTTCACATACTTTTTCTTGCAACTGTACAAGACTGAAATACATGTATGGGAGTTGGTTTAGTTAGCAAATAATTTGTATTTCAGGTATAAAGTGTTAAAGACAACACATCCATGCTGGTGACTTCAGTTTTCTTTAATCCAGTTAATAATACAGACTGGATATCTCTATGTACTTGGCCTATGATTGAAAAAGGAAAGAGCAGCAGAACAATGATGAGGCGTCACTCTGTGCTCTCCTCCCGTAAGCATGTGCACAGCTCAGAGTTCTGTCCTTCCATGCTTAGTATGTTTTGCAAAGGATTAAAAGAGGCTAATATCATGGTTGATTCATGTACTTATACTAACTGCAATTAAAAATGTATTTATTGATTGCTTTTAGACTACATCTCTTAAATTGTGTGGTTTTTTTTAATTTATCCAACCTCCATAGTTTACAGCACACCATTGTTCTTTGCACCATTTATATGGCATAACCTCATAACAGCATCCTTAATAACAAAATAAAAAGGGCAGTAAAATGCAGTAATCCAAAGGAGCAAGTCAAAAACTATATGCATGTTTGACATATAGTTGCAAATTATTCTCCTTGCAACTCAGTGTATTGATATAAATGTTGCAGCCAATCATATACAGTAGATGTGACAGGAGGCATATTTTATTGTCTGGAGACTCGGTCACTGACTCCCTAAACCTTGTCACATGGCAATCTCTCTAGCATCATCTCATTTATGCATATTATAATGAAAACCTATTTACATACTGTACCTGTGCACACTGTGAGTTGTGCACTGTGTGCACTTGAGGCTCAAATGAATTATGCCAATGCACTGATTAATGTACTAAAACAGAGACATGCAAAGAGTTTAAGGGATGTATAAGATGCCAAAGGAAATGGTAACTGAAAAGGACAAAACATCCTGAACTATACCGCAAGTCTTTCCCCAGAAATCCTCCTCTAGGAGAGCTCTCCAGCCTCCCCTGGTGTACCAACCTAGACCTCAGATAAATCCTCTTCTTTATCCAGCTATCTGGAGGAATCCCTGAGCAAGGGACTCCAAGCTGCCACTTAAATGTAACAGTCCTGGGTGTAGAGCTAGTCAGGTTCCACACCCAAAGACTCTCTCCCCTTTCTGACCCAGGGGGTGTAGGAGTACTCAATGAGTCCTTCTCCTATGATGCTGTTGGGTAGGTGGCTCCTACCAGGGCTACAGCTGGACCGCTCCTTCCCTGCCACCAGGTGTTCCTCTTTCAGGGGCTAGTGAAGTCCACAGCTTTCTTCCCTTTAAGATCCCTCTGTCTGGAGGTGAGCCTCAGCCAGCCTGGGCTCCCTCCCAGGCTCCTGCATCTTAGCATCACTTCTCCATTTTCCACCCGCACACTCCCTCTCTCCTGCTACTGAGCAGACTCCAACACTTTTAAGAGTGTCCCAGCCCCTTGTCAATCATTCCATTGGGGATTGGCTGAGGTCCCTCAAGAGTGCAGCCAGCCACTACTCAGATCCACCCACTGCCTCTAGAACCTCCTGCCAAAGCTCCAGAGCAGGGCGAAATTCTAGAGGGGCTGGCCTGCCGAGCCGCTCATCCCTGACCATAAATTGACCCCAGTCTGGCTATTACACCTGGGCTGCTATTCAGCCCCTATCTAACCAATGAAGTCTAGCTCCTGCTAGCTACCTAGGAGGGCACTACAGGGGCATCTGGCATTTGTGTTTTTTCTGCCTCTACACACCCCTTCATGTTAGTCTATGTGTCCATGCACAAATAGACATTTAGAGGAATTTAGAGGCAAGGATGTTTAGCCAGAAAAAAACCCCACTGACAGTGCATCCAAGAGCAGTGAAGTTTTGGCAGAAAAAAAACTTGAGGTGTGTAAATGTGTTAAAACGCTCATTAACACTAAGCAAGTTTAGCACTTGGGTGTTAATTCCTTACAATGACCAGAATAAATTATTATTCTGGCCAATAAAATGAATTAACGCCCTAGCGCTTGGTACGCCTAAACACATTAAATGCATTTACAAGCATCAAGCGTTTTTGCTGCCAAAACACTGTTCCCAGGAGGAAAGGCATTTAGGAGAGATGGCAAAATGCATGAGGCCTAAATCTGAAGTTTAGTTCATTTTTTTTTTTTTTGTGCTACAGGAGCAGTCACATAAGTTACTTGTAGTGAAGTCCCATGTTCTGCAGGCTGATGCTTCCTGTAGAAATCTTCATTGTACTTCAGTGTTAGATCTGTGGCTATTAACCCCCCACAGCGAAAAAGTTTAATACTCTGAAGAAGAGCTGGCAATACTGGAGAGAAGGTTTCATACTTCAATAAAGGTAAGTTATGTGACTGCAGCTGTACCAAAAAAAAATACCTAAACTTCTGCTTTAAAAAAAAGCTTCAAAACCAAGTGGTAGACTTGGCATATAGCTCATTCCCATAAAACATACCTGCCCACTTAAAGCTACATGGCTAATATTTATGAGATCCAATGGAGCAATAGTGCTTAGCTGTAGACACAGTAACACCTACAGTATTGTGCAAGAATGGTGACCAGCTGCAAAATGCATATACATTGTGCTGAATTGTTTATCGAATTATGTTGATACAGGACTGATCTAGACTGAGCAGCCCACATAGGCTCACAACAACCTGCAAAGGCTCACAGAAATTCTTTTTGGCAAATGCAGAGATACCAGGTTACCATTCTGGGACTGCTACCTTTGCATACAGTACTCCTTACCAATGTATTCCTTTGTGAACTCACAGTCTTTTACACCATGACAAATTTGAGCAAAACTTTGGACTACACAATTAACTAGAAGCACATGTGCATGCAAATATATAATTCATACTGAATATGTTTAATTAAATATGAAATTACAACTTTGTGTTTTTTTTCCATAAAAGGCTGGGTTCTTGTAAAATTCATTGCATTCCAGGAACTGTGTGATAAAAATACTTCCTGAAAAACGTGACTGGTATAGACAGAGCCAAGATCAATAAATGAACCCTTCACTACTAAAGGCTGCTTACTGATTTGCAGGTATGTCACCAAGGGCAGTAAGAAAGGGGGTTGCTGCCTTCCCTTGATCCTAATGCAGTGCCATTGAGCCCTGTTCAATGTAGCCAATGGGTGGTTGTGGTGCATGCACAAGCTTTGCTCCATGTTCTTCATAATAACAAAATAGGATAGATTTTATACATACAATAATGAGCACTTGTTCTGTGGCAGGCATCACTGTAGCAGGGGTTTTCCAAGAAATAAATGATTCAGGAATTTAAAGGACATCCACAAATGGATGGCTGGTAAAGTCCCAGATAATTTTCTGTTGCATTATTATATAGGATTTGGACACCCTCAGCTCATGAAGGATCATAAGTAAATGGATTCTGACATGCCTGGGACAAACATACAGTAGATCTAAATTCAGATAGAAAAAGTTAAAAACAAAAACAGATATAGATAAAAAAAAAAAACCCAGGGCAGACTTGATGAAACACTTGGTCTTTCTGCTGTCACTGTTTTATGTTTCTATCACCTTTGAAGTTTGGAATGTTTCAGAGATTTGGTATTGCCCCCTAGAGAATAATCACCTGGCCTGATGCCCCCAGTGCTCACATTTGTTTTGCTTGCAAAGACTGAACAGGGCATCGGCACCTTAAAATGGTTTTAAATGTAGCACCACCCTCTTGAGGGTCGCTGGATTTGTTTGGTCCCCCCTAATCTCTGCACGTTCAGGCAACACGCATCTTCAACACTTGCACGTTAAGAGTCAGTAAGCAGTCCATGAGCTGTTTTTTTAGTTGTTTTTATTAAGGGGTTAAAAACTTGGATGGGGTCTAGGGGTATATGGGATGCCCAAGGAACTGTAAACTTGAGGACAAACGTCTTAGCAAGAATACTGTACAAAATTGTGAACCAAAAATAGCACCTGTCTATGTTAAGGAGCACTGTAGTCCCCTTGGTGTACCTCCTCAGCTCCTCAGACCCCAGATGATTCCTTTTTCTTCACCTAGCTGCACTGGGCATAGTCCTGGGCAAGGGATTCCAAAATCTAGCAGTTAAGTAGTCCCGGATGAGAATTAGTTGAGTCGTGCACCTGACTGCCCTCTCCCTTTATCTGGCCCAGGGGGTGTAGGAGTACTCACACTGTCCTGCCCTGTCAGCCTGGTGGGTTATTAGCTGCTTTCAGGCCCTCCTTCCCTGTAGCTTAGGATGTCCTCCATAAGAGACGGTGGAACAGTGCAGATCCTCCTATCCAGCCTGTAGGTAGGCTCCCCTCCTTGGGGCCCCTCCCAGGCTCCACACCCCAGAATTCCTCTCAGTCCATCTTCCACCCAACTCCCCTGCTGCACAGGCTCTTCCACTTTAAAAGGGTTGTCCTTGGTCATCATGCTGGCCTTCTGCCTAGGGATTGGCCAAGGTCCCTCAAACATGCAGATCTGGGCCTGCTCCCCACCTCCACCCCTCTTCCAGAAAGTTCTCTGACCCTGTCCTGAGATTAACTCACTACCTAGAGACTCATACCAGGCTGCTACCCAGTTTAACAAAACAACAAAGCCTAATTACCTAGAGGGTGCTACATAAAGGCAAAAGGTTTTTTACCTTAAGGCATTCTGTGCTTGAGGGTTAAAAACCTGCTGGGTCCAGCTCCCCCCTCAGCCCTAAATATACTTACCTGAGCCCCATCTCGGTCCAGCTATGTGCATGAGAGCCATGGCTGGGTCTCTCACTCCTCATTGGCTTACACAGCAGTGGTAGCCATTGGTTGTTGCTGTCAATCACAGCTAGTGAGCCAATGAGGTTAGAACAGGGGATGGGGCCGAGCCACCCTGTGTGTGTAAATGGACAATGTTCATTCACAGGAATGCAGCTTGGGAGTGAACCTGCTTGAGTGCCCCCCCATAGCAAAAGGCTTGCTATTAGGGGAACTCGGCAAGGGGGGGGGAGCCAGGAGGACACAAAAATAAGAGGATTGGTGCTGCACTGTGCAAAACCATTGCACAGAGCAGGTAAGTATGATGTTTGTAATTTTTTTTTAAATGGCAACCTTCAGAATCACTTTAACTGAGAACGTATAGAGGATAAACAGTGTGTGCATATTAGATTAGGACATGCTTAATTTTATGTCTGTTGATGTTGCCTGTGTGTTGTCTGTACATATGTTGTCTGTGGTGAGAGAAATGCAGAAGCTGCCATTACTGCCTTTTCCCTCCAAAAATGTACATCACTTGGCTTCCATGCTGATCCAGTGACTTCAGTACTTTTGAGCCACTGACTTTCACATCAGAAGTTCTGGCTTTTCTTTTCAAAGCTGATATACAGAACTTCCCCAGAAATGTAATTTCCTGCTTGTGTGATTGGCTCACTGATTTTCCCAGTACACTGCACTAAGATACAAGTCAGATTTTCAGCATCCTTTGCAATAAAACTTTCATTTTTGGTGAGATATTCCCAAAGGACTCATTACTTTTAATGGACGCAGACCCTGCAACTTCCCTCATTAGAACACTGCAAGTGCATCATCTGATTAATCACGAAAAATTCACTCCCATTCAGAATCACTCTGCACATTGACATAGAAAAACAAAGAGCTAATTCTCCAGAGCAGAAACAGGTAGGGCATTGTACACTGATCACCCAGAGGGGATTAATTTTTTCTCAACAAAAGTGGATAGAGTAAGGGAGAGTTATAAAACATGTCAGTTTTTTTTCTTCCCATTGGAAAAATGTACTTTCACTAGCTGTCCCATAGCCAAATCATGAAGTGAAAGGAAATTCCTGCAAATTGAGGTAATCTCTTGGGGAGGTAAGGTCACCAGAACTAGTGTCCCTATTGGAAGATTTCCCTTCTATTACTGTTCTGGGGACAACTCAAAATTTGGGATTTTCTTTTCACTTTCAGTGATAATGGTAAACAGGACAAATAGAGAGGATGAATCTCCCTAACAGTGTCAGAGGTAGCAATAAATAATAGGTGTATCATCAGTGGGATGACAATTGTTTAGTGCTGGAACCTCCAGGAAGAATCTGAAAGATGTGCACTACAGATAGTTCCAAGTAGGAAATGTTGAGCTAGTTAATAATATAGTGATTTGTAACATACAAGGCTGTTATCTTCAGAAACTTCCAAGTGTACTGTTTGGACTTTGTAAAATATCCGCATGCCCAAATAAAGTCAAATGTATCAAATATATATTTACACTATATTGTCAAAAGTATTGGGACACCCCTCCAAATCATTGGATTCAGGTATTCCAATCACCTCCATGGCCACAGGTGTAAAAAATCAAGCACCTAGGCATGCAGACTGCATCTACAAACATTTTTGAAAGAATGGGTCACTCTCAGGAGCTCAGGGAATTCAAGTGTGATACTGCGATAGGTTGCCACCTGTGCAATATATCGATCTGTGAAATTTCCTTGCTACTAAATATTCCACGGCTACAAGAAGATCAGCAAAGCTTTACTTATCAGTCAGAATACTGTAGCAAAAGTGATACAAATATGTAAGATGGAACTGCAGAGACGTCTAGGCCGTCCACGGAAGTTAACACCTCGATAGGAGCATCTTCTGATGAGAGGGGTTGAAGAAAATTGCCGTGCAAGTTCATTGCAGTTAGCTGAAGAAGTAGAAAGCCAAACTGGGTTGATTGTTTCCCATGAGACAAAATGACATACGCTGCAGAGAAATGGCATGCATGGGTGTCGTCCACGAAGGAAGCCTCTCCTAAAGCCCATGCACAAAAAAGCCCACCTAGAATTTGCCAGGGCCCATGTTGAAAAAGAAGAAGACTACAGGGACTCTGTACTCTGGAGTGATGAGACCAAGGTAAATATTTATGGAAATGATGGCTTCAAAACTGTATGGCATTGCAAAGGTGAGTACAAAGAAAAATGCATGGTGCCTACAGTGAAACGTGGTGGTGGCAGTGTCCTTCTGTGGGGTTGCATGAGTGCTGCTGGTGTCAGGAGCTGCATTTCATTGATGATATCAAGAATTCACAGATGTACTGCTCAATATCGAAAGAGAAAATGCTACCATCACTTCGTAGCCTTGGTCACGTGCACTTTTCCAACATGACAATGATCCAAAACACACATCTAAGGCCACGGTTACATTTCTGCAGAACAGGGTAAAAGTGATTCAGTGGCCAAGTATGTCCCCTGATGTGAACCCAACTGAACAGCTATGGGGAATTCTGAAGAGACAAGTTGAGCATCACTCACCATCCAGCATTCAGGCACTAAAAGAGGTCATTCTGGAAGAATGGAAAAAGATCGATGTTGCAACATGTTGCCAACTTGTTAATTCCATGCCTGGAAGACTTGGTGCTGTTCTTACAAATCATGGAGGTCATGCAAAATACTGTGCGGTGTATTCATTTTTGCATCAACTAATTTGAGTGAAACTGAAGATTTTGTAAACTAAGTTATATTATTAACCTTACTTTCATGTAATGAGCTAAACAAATGTTCTATAAAACTCAGTTTTATTAAAATGTTTTTTCAAAATTGGATCATTTACAATTATTGTCAGATATGGAGGATTTCTTCAGGAGACTAAGGCTCAAAGAATATTTCCACAGTAATGAAAAGAATCCAAGGACAATGGAGTGCTACACAAAGAAAAAGAACAGCTGCTTCACACCTCCACAAGGATGCAACCCCAAACTGGACACCTATATTGACAGTTTCAGATTGCGAGCTACATCCCTGATATCCACCCAGCAAAAGAAAATTCTGTACAATCTTTCACCACTTGAGCGAAGGGCTATACACGATTTGCGCAATAATCAGGCCATCACCATCAAACCAGCGGATAAAGGGGAAGCAGTTGTTGTGATGGATACAAACAAATACATACAAGAAGGCCAGAGGCAGCTGGAAAATGCCATCTACTATAAGAAACTGGATTATGATCTGACCCAGGACTTTACAAAGCAATTAAAAGGTCTCATTAAAACACTTCCAGCTCACCTACATTCAGAACTTATAAATGTGATTCCGGATCATCCAGAAATCGGGGACTTCTACATGCTGCCCAAAATCCACAAGCCAGGAAATCCAGGCAGACCCATCATAACAGATATGAACACACTCATCGAACAAATCTCAGGCCTTGTAGAAAATTTTAAAAACCGTTAGTCAAGAATACTGCTAGTTTCCTGCAAGACACAACTGACTTTCTGAACAAGATCAACAACATACAGCAATTACCATCTAATACACTTCTAGTGACTATGGATGTAGAATCCCTGTATAGTAATATCCCTCACAAGGATGGATTAGCTGCATGTCACAGATCCTTATCATCCTCACCAAACCATAAATACACTGCTGAGGATGTTACACAGCTCATTGAATTCATACTTACACACAACTACTTTACTTTCAATAAAGACATCTATCTTCAATGTATGGGTACTGCGATGGGAAGTAAAATGGCACCCCAATATGCCAATTTATTTATGGCTGACCTGGAGGAGAAATTCCTGAACAACATGGAACAAAAACATACAGATACTAGCGCTATATTGATGATATTTTCATCATATGGACAGAAGGTGAAGTATACCTAAAACAATTTTACTCGTTGATCAACACTTTTCATCCATCAATCAAACTAAAAATGGAATACTCAAACACACAGGTCAACTTCCTAGACACCACAGTATACATCAGGGGTGATACACTTCACACCTCAATATACAGGAAACCCACTGACAGATGCAACTTACTCCACAGTTCTAGCTTCCACCCCCAACACACGAAACATGCCATCATACACAGTCAGGCCATTAGATACCACCGAATATGTTCTGACCCAAGAGACAGAGATAAACATCTCGGGACACTAGCAGACGCCTTCCATTAGAAAGGTTACAAGGACAAAACTATCAACACCAGCATAAACACAGCCTTGAGAACCAGAAGAGAAAATCTACTTCAGTACAAGGAGAAAAAAACAAACAACCGTGTACCTCTAGTAACCACATACAACCCAGCACTAGAAGGAATAAGAAAAATAATCAAAGATTTACAACCCATCATAACAGAGGATGGAACTCTGAAAGAAATATTCCAGCAACCACCAATACTAGCTTTCAGACAACCCCCCAACCTCAGAAATAAACTAATCAGTAGGAAACTTCCTTCTGATTATGATGTCACAAATAATGAAGCAAACCCTGCAATAAAAAAACACTGCAAACTGTACAACCAAATCAATCCATCAAAAAGTGTCAGACACTCAAAAGGGATCTTCAATATCTCCGGATCATACAGCTGCACCTCTAGTAATGTGTACCTTGTCCAGTTCAAAAAATGTAGCAAAGGATCTTATGTTGGCGAAACAGGACAGAAGTTGCAAACAAGAATGAATTTGCACAGACATACAATCAAGGAACATAAAGAAGATGACCTCTGCACACCTGTGGGACACCATTTTACACAACCAAACCACACTTTGGGAGACCTCAATATTTTAGTTCTTAAAGGAAATTTCAAATCCATTCAGGAAAGAAAAACTTTTGAACTAAGAATGATAATTCTATTTGACACAAGAGATAATGGCCTGAATTTGAACATGGGATTCCTCCATCATTATCCAACAGTTTTATGACTATCAGCTCAAGCTTGACTGCCTCTGCTAGTGTTGTCTCCCCCCCAGACTTTGCTTTTGCTGTGTCTTATCTCTGAGTTTTTTTTTCCCATCCCCTACATCTCTTCTAACATTCTGCTAAATCTTTGTTTCAGTACTGCTTAGACCTGAAGAAGGGGACATTCCCCAAAAGCTTGTCTTCAAAATTGTATGTTAGAGCAAATAAAAAAAGTATCACGGACAGTACTCAATTGTTCTTGTCGCAAATGCACTAATACGGCTACAATCACCTCAGTCAAAATTTCCAAAATTGTTTTTGTGTTCATTCAGATATTAATTAAAATCTTACTTTCAAAAAGGTTGTACTCATTTATGCTGAGCACTGTATATATATATACAGTTGTGTTCAAAATAATAGCAGTCAGACATCACTAACCTGATCAATCACTGTCTTTGGAAGAAATTATATTTCTACATGGCAAATAATTTACTAGCAGGTGTAGTAGAGTAATAGAAATCCAACAGACCCAACAGTCATGACATGCATGCTTCTGATTCTGTGTAATTGAATCACTAATTGAAAGGGGCATGTTCAAAATAATAGCAGTGTGGAGTTCTATTAGTGAGGTCATTGATTCTTTGAAAAACAGGTGGCAATTATTGCCCTTATTTAAAGAAGGAAGGCAGCAAATGTTGTACATGCTGGTTATAGTGCATTTCTCTCTGAAATTCTGAGGAAAATGGGTCGTTCCAGACATTGTTCAGAAGAACAGCGTACCTTGATTAAAAAGTTGATTGGATAGGGGTAAACATATAAAGAAGTGCAGAAAATGATAGGCTGCTCGGCTAAAATGATCGCAAATGCTTTAAAATGGCAACCAAAACCTGAAGGACGTGGAAGAAAGCGAAAAACTACCATTCGAATGGATAGAAGAATAGCCAAAATGGCAAGGACTCAGCCAACAATCAGCTCCAGGAAGATCAAAGTCTAAAGTTACCTGTGAGTACTGTTACAATTAGAAGACACCTAGGTGAAGCCAAGCTATCTGCAAGAAGCCCCCGCAAAGTCCCACTGTTGAAAAAAAGACGTGCTGAAGAGGTTACAATTTGCCAAAGAGGACATTGACTGGCCTAAAGAGAAATGGAACAACATTTTGTGGACTGATGAAAGTAAGATTGTTCTTTTTGGGTCTAGTGGCCGGAGACAGTTTGTCAGACTACCCCCAAACACTGAATTCAAGCCACAGTACACTGTGAAGACAGTGAAGCATGGTTGCGCAAGCATCATGATATGGGGATGTTTCTCATACTACGGTGTTGGGCCTATTTATCGCATACCACGGATCATGGATCAGTTTGAATACATCAGAATACTTGAAGAGGTCATGCTGCCTTATGCTGAAGAGGAAATGTCCTTGAAATGGGTGTTCCAACAAGACAACGACCCCAAACACACCAGTAAACATGCAAGATCTTGGTTCCAGACCAACAAGATTGACGTTATGGAGTGGCCAGCCCAATCCCCGGATCTTAATACAATAGAAAACTTGTGGGGTGACATCAAAAATGCAGTTTCTGAGGCAAAACCAAGAAATAGAGAAGAACTGTGGAATGTAGTCCAATCATCCTGGGCTGGAATACCTGTTCACAGGTGCCAGAAGTTGGTTGACTCCATGCAACACAGATGTACAGCAGTTCTCAGAAACAGTGCTTATACAACTAAATATTCATTAACCTCCCTGGCGGTATGATTATTTCAGATTTTTGGTGCTGAAAGCGGTACCATTTTTTTGCATGGAAATATGTATTTTTTTTATTGTAGGCTGTAATTTTTAGGAAAAACACACTGAAATCTGTCCGAACAAGAGTCTAGTAAACATCCCGGGTATGATAAAATTTGAAACACAAAATCATAAATTATAATTTAATAAATAATCATAAAAATAATATAAAAATAATAAAAAATTTAATTCAATAATGTAATCAAACCAAAAACACTGAAATGTGAAATAGAGCGCCAAGTTCGCACATTGCTGAGCTCAGTCACAAAATCGTTTTCAGTGTCTGATGATGAATTTCCCCCACGAATCATTATCACTCAATTCTGCAAGTGGTTCTGATTTACTATCGCTGTTCTCTAGCTGATCTAAACCGCTTTTGACCTAAAGGGACACTTTTTGGACGCCATGGACATTCCTCAGTTTCCAGACAGAAAGAACAGACAAAATGCAGGCAGGGCGCAGGACAAAGCACTAGGGACAATATGTATGTGAAATAGGTTGAAACAGCAATGTTTTACTGTGTAAAATGTAAAAAAAAAAAAATGACATTTTTTAAAATTTTTAAATTTCCCGGCGGCGGCGGCGGCGGCGGCGCCCGTACGTCCCGACGTCACAGGGACAGGACACAGAAGCCGGATGCCGGCATCGGCCGGAGGAGATGGCCGGGGACGCTGCAGGGGACACATCTTGGGAGCGCAGGGTAAGGTAAGTGAAGAACACTTGCCGGAGCAGTGCCTCAGGGTAAGCCCGAGTGTAGCTCGGGGTTACCGCTTTTGGTACTGAAATGTTACCCCGAGCTACACTCGGGAATACCGTCAGGGAGGTTAAGTGATTCAAAAGAAAGCAAAATCTTCAAACATTTTTCAGTTTATATAGTGAATGTTTGCGTTTGTAAAGAAGAATACAAACACTGCTATTTTTTTTGAACAGTCTAATATTCACTTTTCTTCAATTTTTTTAGAGGAACAAGAGAAATTTGATATATTTTTCTTCATGTTTTGATTTGGAATAGAATGTGTAGTGTTCCCAATGCATTTGTGTGTATAGAAATAAAAGCTATTAGAAGGATTTTGAGCTTTATTCACTTTTTTCAACACACTGCTATTATTTTGAACACAACTGTATATATAATATGTATATATATATTTACAGTGCCTTGAAAAAGTATTCATACTCCTTGGAGTTTTCCACATTTTGTCATGTTACAACCAAAAATGTAAATGTATTTTATTGGAATTTTATGTGATAGACCAACAGAAAGTGACACATACTGTAATTGTGAAGTGGAAGGAAAATAATAAATGGTTTTCAAAATTTTTTACACATAAATATCTGAAAAGTGTGGCGTGCATTTGTATTCAACTCCCCTGAGTCAATACTTTCTAGAACCACCTTTCGCTGCAATTACAGCTGCAAGTCTTTTTGGCTATGTTTCTACCAGCTTTTCATATCTAGAGAGTGACATTTTTGCCCATTTTTCTTTGCAAAATAGCTCAAGCTCTGTCAGATTGGACGGAGAGCGTCTGTGAACAGCAATTTTTAAGTCTTGCCACAGATTCTCAATTGGATTTAGGTCTGGACTTTGACTGGACCATTCTAACACATGAATATGCTTTGATCTAAACCTTTCCATTGTAGCTCTGGCTGTATGTTTAGGGTCGTTGTCCTGCTGGAAGGTGAACCTCCATCCCAGTCTCAAGTGTTTTGCAGACTTTGCAGATTGCCCTTTATTTGGCTCCATCCATCTTCCCATCAACTCTGACCAGCTTCCCTGTCCCTGCTGAAGAAAAGCATCCCCACAACATGATGCTGCAACCACCATGTTTCATGGTGGGGAAGGAGTGTTCAGGGTGATGTGCAGTGTTAGTTTTCCACCACACATAGCGTTTTGCTTTTAGGCCAAAAAGTTAAATTTTGGTCTCATCTGACCAGAGCACCTTCTTCCACGTTTGCTGTGTCCCCCACATGGCTTCTCGCAAACTGCAAACCAGACTTCTTATGGCTTTCTTTCATCAATGGTTTTCTTCTTGCTACTCTTCATAAAACCCAGATTTATACAGTAAATCTAATCTAATCCTTCTTTAAACTTTATCCCTGACCTGCCTGGTGTGTTCCTTGGCCTTCATGATACTGTTTGTTCACTAATGTTCTCTAACAAACCTCTGAGGGCTTCATAGAACAGCTGTATTTATATTGAGATTAAATTAGACACAGGTGGACTCTATTTTAATAATTAGGTTACTTCTGAAGGCAATTGGTTCCACTAGATTTTAGTTAGGGGTATCAGAGTATAGGGGGCTGAATACAAATGCACGCCACACTTTTCAGATATTTTGAAAACCATTTATCATTTTCCTTCCACTTCACAATTATGTGCCACTGTGTTGCTCTATCACATAAAACCTGAATAAAATATATTTATGTTTTTGGTTGTAACATGACAAAATGTGGAAAATTTCAAGGGGTATGAATACTTTTTCAAGGCACTGTATATATACTATATATATATTAATATATATATATATATATATATATATATATATAAGACAAATGTAACTTATGAAAGTTCATCAGTGAGCGGTGATCTTACATGACTTCCTAAGCTCCACTTTTGCAATGCCCTAGCAGTTCTAATAAACTCAGAACGGTAAATGTGCTATTGGAAAAGGCAGGGCGTGTCATGAAGCAGGCTATGAAGCTAGCTGATGTAAATTCCATGGTATTGGCTACTATCCAGCATTCCTCTTTGGACTTTCCAAATATGCAGGTCTGGCCTGAAAGTGTGTGGGTGCCAGTAATACAATTTTTTTTTTACAAATTAACTGGAAAAGAAAGAACGCTTGATCTCATTCACATTCTTTTAATTCCTGAGATATGTTCACTGTCTACTTACATGTTTATGCTGTTTTTCATTTTCATAAGGAAGTTAGATTTTAAGAACACATTTTTCTGTGCTGATTTAATTAAATACAATAGCATTAGCGTGTTTGTAAAATACTTTTGATGGTACTTTTACTTTCTGCTCAGTGCATGTTGCAATATATATATATATATATATATATATATATATATATATATACAGTAGCTTACATTTAAAAAATAAATCTAAGGATCTATTAAGTGCTTTCCGTCTGGTCCATGTACATAATGGGAGCTTTGTCGATGTGGGAGAGCATGGCCTCCATATCTGTAGCGTGCAGGGGTGCACTCTGTGATTGCTGTGTCCTTTCGACATAGTGGATCACAGATTGGGGTACAGGACCAGTGGAACTGGCCTTGTACCATTTGATCATTGTGACCAATCACAGTGATCACACTTGTAAACAAATACAATAATACAATAATTGGGACTGAAGAACCCCCCCCCCCATCCCTGGGCAGTACAATGTCACTATGACATTGTACTGCTCTATCTTTTGATCAGAGACATTGGCTGCTGCAATGATGACACTGTATGCTGGTGCAGCAACCAATGTGTCTGATCAATAGTCACAGTGGCACAATGTCACCCTAGTGACACTGCACTGCTCTGGTGACAATATGTAAAAAAAAAATTTCATACTATCACCAGAGCAAATGCAGTGTCATAATGGTGCCATTGTACTGATGTGGTCATGCACAATGGCTGGCTGCTCTGATATCACTGTATGTAAGTGCATCACAACGTCACCATAGCGACACTGCACTGTGTAGGTGACATTAATGTTATATATATATATATATACAGTGAGGAACATAAGTATTTGAACACCCTGCGATTTTTCAAGTTCTCCCACTTAGAAATCATGGAGGGGTGTAAAATTCACATTGTAGGCGCATTCCCACTCTGAGAAACAGAATTTAAAAAAAAATTCAGGAAATCACATTGTATGATTTTTAAAGAATTTATTTGTCTTGCACTGCTGAACATAAGTATTTGAACACCTGAGAAAATCAGTGTTAATATTTGGTACAGAAGCATTTGTTTGCAATTACAGAGGTCAAACGTTTCCTGTAGTTCTTGACCAGATTTGCACACACTGCAACAGGGATTTTGGCCCACTCCTCCACACAGATCTCCTCTAGATCTGTCAGGTGTCGGGGCTGAGCAACACAGAGTTTCAGCTCCCTCCAAAGATGTACTTTTGGATTTAGGTCTGGAGACTGGCTAGGCCACTCCAGAACCTTGATATGCTTCTTACGGAGCCACTCCTTGGTTATCCTGGCTGTGTGCATCGGGTCGTTGTCATGTTGGAAGACCCAGCCACGACCCATCTTCAATGCTCTGACTGAGGGAAGGAGGTTGTTGCTCAAAATCTCACAATAAATGGCCCCATTCATCCTCTCTTTAATACAGTGCAGTTGTCCTGTCCCCTTTGCAGAAAAGCACCCCCAAGGCATGATGTTACCACCCCCATGCTTCACAGTAGGGATGGTGTTCTTGGGATGCAACTCATCCTTCTTTTTCCTCTAAACACGACGAGTGAAGTTTAGACCAAAAAGTTCTACTTTGGTCTCATCTGACCACATGACTTTCTCCCATGCCTCCTCTGGATCATCCAGATGGTCATTGGTAAACTTCAGACAGGCCTGGACATGTGATGACTTGAGCAGGGGAACCTTCCGTACAATGCATGATTTGAAACCATGACGGCGTAATGTTCTACCAACAGTGACCTTTGGAACTGTGGTCCCAGCTCTCTTCATGTCATTGACCAGCTCCTCCCTTGTAGTTCTGGGCTGATTCCTCACCTTTCTTATCATCAGTGATACCCCACGAGGTGAGATCTTGCATGGAGCCCCAGTCCGAGGGAGACTGACAGTCGTCTTTAGCCTCTTCCATTTTCTAACAATTGCTCCAACAGTTGATCTATTTTCACCAAGCTGCTTGGCAATTTCCCCGTAGCCCTTTCCAGCCTTGTGGAGGTCCACAATTTTGTCTCTGATGTCTTTTGACAGCTCTTTGGTCTTGCCCATGGTAGTAGGTGGCGTATGACTGACTGTGGGGTGGACAGGTGTCTTTAAAGAGCTCAGACAGGTGCTACTAAGTTAGATTAATGAGTGGAGTAGAGGTGGACTTTTTAAAGGCACAGTAACAGGTCTTTGAGAGCCAGAATTCTTGCTGTTTCTTAGGTGTTCAAATACTTATGTTCAGCAGTGCAAGACAAATAAATTCTTTAAAAATCATACAATGTGATTTTCTGAATTTCTTTCTTAATTTTGTCTCTCAGAGGGGTAATGCACCTACAATGTGAATTTCAGACCCCTCCATGATTTCTAAGTGGGAGAACTTGCAAAATCGCAGGGTGTTCAAATACTTCTGTTCCTCACTGTATATATATATTTACTTATTTATTTTACATACTGTCATTGGAGCAAGTACAGGGTCACTATGGTTACTCCTGTGGTAGTGATCATGTACACTGGCTAGCTGCTCTGATATCACTGTCCGTGCAGCCAGCCATTGTCTTTGATCACTGCCACAGCAGTACAATGTCACTAGATCAGTGCAGTCATAGTGTCCCCAGTCACCACCACACTAGTCCCAGTGTTACCATCAGGCCTTGTTCACATGTGCGGTGCCCTCTGAACTGCATTCAGGAGTTTCAGTGTGCTTTCAGAAGTCTATGGCTAAGCGCAGCAAACCCACAGGAAAGTTGCAGGTGCCTTGTACTGTGTGGTCTGGGTAAACTGCAGCACATCAGTGTGAAAGCAGCCCTATACTATTATATCCAGTGTATTGCTTCACATTAATCTGAAGATCTCTTCTTTCCTGTTGCTGGCAACACCCTGGAAACCGCTAGCCAGGATAGGTGGTGGAGTGCAGTTGGTATCACTATGCATGGGACAGGAGCCAGCATTACAGAGGCATCAGCTTATGTGACTCTTGCTCCCTAATACAGGTCAAACTTTACAAGTAGTCCTTCTGCATTGCTCTCTGTTTGATGCTCTGGGATGATGGGTCAGCAAGCCCAGACCTTGATCTACCAGTCACATGGCTGTGATCTACTAGTTGCTGACCCCAATCTAAAGCCTTGTACACACAAGCCAAAAATTGGTGAGAATTGGTTGGTTCGACAGGGACCACCTGACTTTCTGCCTGCGTGTGCAGCAGGTCGTTCTACAGAAGCCAGTCTCATGACCAGCTTCTGTTGAATGAGCATGCTGAAAAACCATATGACCCACATCTGATTAGCACTTGCAGCCAATGGCTGCGAGCACTGATCAGTGTTGTTTGATCTGAAGTATTCCCCCTGTCAGTGTGTACTGGGTAGGAGGACTTCCCCTGTCAAAATACAATAGCACAGCCGGGGAGAATGCTGCACTGATTTCTGCCCTCACAGATGGGTTGTCACCATCCTTACAAAAAAAAACCAAAAAAAAAAAACCTTCTACTTGCGCAATAAAAGCAGTTTATTTCACCGGATACTCATAAACATGAAACACTTTAGCACATTCAAAGGGGCAGGTTTCCACTAGTCTCATCCATTGGAGGGCAGCACCTAATAAAAGATTTCAATGGATTATAACCTTTCCCTCAATAGTTGTTGGCTCCCACCATGTACCTAATGCATTTGAAGATTGGACCACCTTTTTCAGGAAGGGGAGCCAAATTCCTTCCCTTTCATTTACAACATCATCTATTAGGCCCTCTCTTCCTCCAGAATATATATTAAATCTTTTGCAACCTCATATATTACCATAGGGTCCCACTATAACATATCTTAATATCATTACTTCCTAAAAGGTAATAAACTGTTAATCATGATAAAATTCAGTTATCGTAACATTTTATCAAAAAAGTTATTGCTAAAAAAACCTATTTCATTAAAAACATGTTACTTCAATATTATGACCTGTAGGTGCTAGAGTTTCCAAGCAGTAGATCCATTCTTGTGTCAAAAAATCAGCGCAGTCACAAAAAATGTATAGTAATGAATATAAAAAGACAAACATCAAAATGTAAAAAAAATTAATAGGCAAAACAAAATGCAAAAAATGTGTAATCTGAAACACTACAAGGCGATCTCATAACACCTCATAACTAACATAACCAAAAATGAGTGCATCACAACCCTTTAACACAGTTATAAATCAGGCAACAATAAATGATAAATTGTTGCAATTAAAACATGACCCAATCAAAAGTTCTTGTTGTAATTACAGTCCAATCACCATGGGGTTCATTTACTAAAGAGAGTTCAAATTCTGGTGCAGCTGTGCATGGCAGCCAATCAGCTTCTAATTTCAGCTTATTCAATTAAACTTTAACAATAAAAAAACTGGAATCTAAATGATTTTTATGCAGCGCTGCATAAGATTTTGCACTCTCCAGTTTTATGAAATCAACCCCTTCCAATTGATGAAGTATCTATAAACAGAATTTAAGTGTCACCCGTGCCTCCACCAACATAGTGTAGTAGCCTCTCACCTCCAGGACATAACCCCTGAATTAAAAGACAGGTCAAAATCTGCGTATGCCCCTTTAGGGGTAATCCTCTGGCTTTGCCAAACTCTCCTTCCTCACTCCAGGATGTGGTTTATGAATCAACAAGGTCACCATACACTTGACACCATCACAAGTTAATCCTTAGGCGCTAGAAAGCTCTCCAATATCCTTACCTCCAGGCAGGGGGACACACTCATAGGAAGCAAAAAAGGGAAACCACTAGTGCTCTCTGTTTTAAATCACTTTACTTTTATAAATAAATTGTACTTACAGAATAAGGCACATATGATTGCTAACAGGAGCACTTCACAGCTTGGCTCATAGCCGCTACTAAGATGGGCACAGCTCCTGCGCTCCTCTTAGCAGTAATGTGTGCCTTATTCTGTAAGTGCAATTTATTTGTAGCAGTAAAGTGATTTAAAACGGAGAGCCCTAGTGGTTTCCCTTTTTTGCTTACTATGATTGTGTCCCCCTACCTGGGGGTAGTGATATTGGAGAGCCCTGTAACATATAACAGATTAACCTGTGATGGAGACAAGTGTACAGTATGGTGACTTTATTGTTTCATAAGCCACATCCTGGAGTGAGGGAAGAGAGTTTGGCAAAGTCAAAGGGTTAACTCCTGAAGGGGAATAGGCAGATTTTGACCTGTCTGTTAATTCAGGGGTCATGTCCTGGAGGTGAGAGGCCACTACTCTATGTTGGTGGAGACACGAGTGACACTTAAAAGTTCTGCTTATACTGTAGATACTTCATCACTTGGAAGCACCGTGGTGTTTGTTTGGGACTTTCAAAAGAACGTTATTTGTTAACCTTTGGTTTATGGAATCGCATATAAATATTGTTTAGATCAATCAATATATCATTTACTGCTGACTGATTTATGACTGTGTTAAAGGGGTGTGCTGCACTCATTTTTGGTTGCAATAGATCCATTCTCCTTTCTCTTGATATAACTTTCAGTGGGATCACCTGCTCTCCATTTGGCTGAAACCTTCTGTATAGCTACACACTAGGGTCCCAGTTATGACACTTCCTTGGAAGTTCAGGTACATTATGGTTTCTTTTTTTTTTCTTACACATTTGTCTACACATTTAGCTAAGGTCCTTTTAGTGTAGCTCACTTTACTGTTGTCCACATCCAAATTCCAGATATACTTAATGGCAGGGGCGGACTGACCATTTGGAAACTCGGCCACTGCCCGAGAGCCCGGGGTCAGTAGGGGGCCCCATGAGATGCCCCTGATACCTTTTTCATAGGATTTTTTGAGTTTGGGCAAGGACACAGGGGCCCCATGATCCCCTATTGCACGGTAGCCCCATGAGTTGTCAGTCCACCCCTGCTTAATGGTACTGTTATCGGTCAAAAAATTTTTGATATCATAATCTGTACCATTGTCATTGGATATGATCTTCTGAATTTTCCTAACTTGCTTCAGGCTTTCAGAGAATAGGTGCTGTCCACTAGCTACCACCACAGTCACTTACAAGCCCATATCATGCAAATGATCGACAGGTCTTCTTCTGCACTTCAAGTTCCTACCTTGCATCCTGTACTGTAGACATTCCTCCCTTGCATCAATTAATCATAACAGGGAACCATACAAATCCAATTAATCATAAAATTCTACATGTAAAGATTCAACTCATCAAAGAGTCAAGAATGGACAAAAGTGCATATGTATATCATTTGCATTAACAATGCCCAAGACAATATCTAGAAATATCTAGCAGACAAAATTCATGAGGTTTCAGAGGGTAAAGTTGAGAGATCAGGGTTGCCTAAGGAACTGAATGTCCTAATGGATATAGTGACCAAAAATGTAGGTCTTGGTTTGTTTGCTATGTAGTAAGGGAATTTCTCACAGCTAAAAAAAAACAAAAACAAAAAAAAAAACAATATTTAAATCATATTCCTAGGAATGTCATTTAAGGACACACATCTTTTCACACACAGGGATAACATGTTGCATGAAATAATTTTCTCTGACACACGAATTTAATAATAATAATTTTTTAAGAGACTATTACAGAAGCAGCTTGATAAAACTTAAAAGACTGCCTTGCAAGTAGTATCGTTTACTCTAAGCGGGTGGTAATTGTGGTCAAGTGTATAGCAGGACACCCAGATAGCTGGCAGGGAGGCATTAAATAGTATGTCTGACTTGGCCTTGTGACAGATTAAAACATGTGTAGAAGGTTCTACAGAGAATGTATGTTTTTTATATGAAATCTGGAACAAAGACAAATGGCTGCATGTTAATTGAACATGTGCTGCAAAAGAAGCCATGGACTGAGGTGTTTAATAAACACTAGTAAAACCAAGCTGAAAGACTTTGTGGTTTGTTAGCAGTCAAATTCAATAAGGATTCCTCAACTTAACATTTAATTCTAAAAACACTATTTCAATATGTATTACTGACTGGCCTTTCATGTAAAATAAGGCATTATTTAGAAGTCCTTTCTAATTCTGAGAGGGATATTTGCATACAGTTAATTTGCCAGAAAGTTCACCTCTGAACAACTTGTACTACTGTAAAGTCTTGCATAATGAATAGAGCCACCAACCCATTGACAGCAGCTGGAAGTCATGCTGTACATGGGTAGGTGTTCCTCCATAAAAGAACCTTTACACACAAAGGGGATTTGTCAGCACCACACTGATACAAACAATATTCAGCCTCTTGGCTATGAATTTGCCCAGCTTGGGCTGTGCAGTCTCTCTGTCTGCACAAAATCTCTCTCTCAGAAAGGCAGTGACCCAATCACTTTCCATCAGATGTCTGTCTGATCAAAGCTCTTGTCTATGGGGACAGACACACCTGTACACATGATCCTTGCCTAGCCACACACATGGTTGTCCTGCAACAAAACTGTCTCCGTAGAAGGGACCACTGACTGCTTGGAGAATACTGTACGGGCAATATCCACTTGTCTCCAATCAGTCTCACACTGTTTCAGGGACCCTTTCACTGCTGAAACAGGAACTATCTCCCCCTGTTTTGTGGGGGCCAAAGCATCACTTCCAGGACCCCTTATTCTTCTTTACACTGAAGATAGCTCTTAATGACATTAGCTGTGTATTTGGGGTCCTTGTCCTGCAGAATAAATTTGGGGCCAATCACACACCTCCCTGATGGTATCTGTAGATAAGTATCTGCCTGTATTCCTCAGCATTGAGGACACCATTGATCCTGATCAAATCTCCAACTCCATGTGCAGAAATACATCACTTGCAACACTTGCAAGGAATCTCCACCATGCTTCACTGTTGCCTGCAGACACTCATTATTGTACCACACTCCAGCCCTTCGGTGAACAAACTGCCTCCTGCTACAGCCAAATATTTAAAATTTTGACTCACCCTGCCAGAGCACCTGCTGCCATTTTTCGGCACCCCAATTCCTATGTTTTTGTTAACAAACAAATTGCAGCGCTATCTATACATGCATCTTAATTTTATTGCAAAAAAAATTAATAATAAATGCACATAGATGGCAGCAAAGTCCATATGGGTTCCACATATACAGGCAGAAGCTAGTGCATGAAGAAAAGAGCCTGATCCAGAAACAAGACCATCACCTTCCACCCAAAAAAATTGGCCTCTTACCAGAAGGTGTAACAGTCCAAAGGACCGGCCAAAACCCGCAGTAAAATATATCTAACTGATACAGCACGAGATCCTAAGTGCCAATCAACAGTAAAGCATGGTTTACTTTCCATTTTGTTAATTGATACAAATAATCTTCTAACACTTCTATTTCTGAAATCTTTCTTAATTTACAGCATTTTTTAACAGATTATTTTAATAATTGATTACCATCTACTCCTTGTGTCCGTTTTTATCTTCCGCAGAGTATTGCTTCACTCTATGGGGAGCTACCTTCACCTGTAACCCTCTCAAGGACTCTCGGACTTTATGGACTTTTATGCCCTTAAGTGATTTTTTATCATTTGTATTGTTTGTCACAAACTCACTATTCTACCAGGATCAACATAATGTAGTTCCCTCTCAGCACCAATTCTTTTTATTTGTTGATCCATAACTTGTACCTCCTCATCAGGAACCTTTCTCTGCCACTAGTCACTTTCTCTTGGGTTTCTCTCCCTACTCTACCCACTTCGCATAAGTGTGCCAAAACCCGGTGGCAGGAACCTATAAAGACCCTACTGACCCTAGATGACCGCCAGGGGTCACATGGATGCAGTGTCAAAGGGTTCACTGTGTGCAGTGAGTGTTTTACTAGGGGGTCATGTCAGTAAGCTTCACTGTAAGCACACTGATCTGGATGGCTGTGCTGTGCACTGTCATCCAGAGCAGTGTGCCTGAGCTGACAGGGAGGAAAACTGTGAGTATTATTATTATTATACAGGATTTATATAGCGCCAACAGTTTGCTCAGCGCTTTACAATATAACGGGAGACAACACAGCAACAATATACAGTTCAATACAAGAGGGAAAGGAGGGCCCTGCTCCTTGGAGCTTACAATCTAGGAGGGAGGTTCTAGTGGTACAAAAGGTAGTAACTGTGGGGGATGGACTGGTTGGAAGAGTAGAAGATTTCATTATTAGCTGAGGGCAGGATAGGCTTCCCTGAAGAGATAGGTTTTCAGAGAATGTCTAAAATTGAGCAGAGTAGGCGATAGTCTGATAAATTGGGGTAGAGAGTTCCAGAGGATGGGGGAAGCTCTGGAAAAGTCCTGGAGATGAGCATGGGAGGAGGAGACAAGGGAGCTAGAGAGCAGGAAGTCTTGCGAGGAGCGGAGAGGACGATTTGGGTGATATTTGGAGACAAGATTGTTGATGTAATTTGGGGCAGAGTTATAAATGGCTTTATACATTATTGGTAATGTTTTGAATTTTATCCATTGGGCAATGGGAAGCCAGTGGAGGGATTGGCAGAGAGGGGTGGCAGATACAGAACGATTAGTAAGGTGGATAAGTCTGGCAGCAGCATACATGTTAGACTGAAGAGGGGATAGCCTGCAATTAGGTAGGCCAATGAGGTGGGAGTTACAATAGTCCAGGCGAGATATAACAAGGGAGTGAATAAGTTGCTTAGTGGTTTCCGCAGTTAGGAACGGGCGTATCTTGGAGATGTTGCGGAGGTAAAGTCTACATGATTTGGACAGTGATTAAATTTGGGGGTGAAAGGACAGATGGGAGTCTAGGATTACACCTAGTACCCTGGCATGAGGGGATGGAATGATAATTGTGTTATTGATCTTGATGGAGAAGTCAGGGGAGGGGGCACGGGCTGGGGGGAATACTAAGAGCTCAGTTTTGGAAAGGCTGAGTTTGAGGAAGTGGAGTGACATCCATGCCGATATGTCGCTTAGTAGTTTAGTAATGCGAGAGGAGACTGAAGGGGTGAGGTGAGGGGTAGAAAGATAGATTTGTGTGTCATCAGCATAGAGATGGTACTTAAAGCCATGGGAGTTTATCAAGTGACCAAGGGAGGAGGTGTAGATGGAGAAGAGAAGGGGTCCAAGGACAGAACCTTGAGGGACCTCTACAGAAAGAGGAAGTGGTGAGGAGGAGACAGAGTTATAGGTAAGGCTGAAGGAGCACTGCCGTAGGAAGAGAACCAGGAGAGAGCAGAGTCTCGGAGGCCAAGAGTTTTTTGAGCAGGAGGGGATGGTCAACTGTATCAAAAGCCGCAGAGAGGTCAAGTAGTAAGAGTACGGAGTAGTGGCCATTGGTTTTAGCTGTTAGGAGATCATTAGTGAGTTTTAGTAGGGCAGTTTCAGTGGAGTGTAGTGAGCGAAAGCCAGACTGTAAAGTGTCAAGAAGGTTGTTGTCAGTGAGGTGGGAGCTCAGGCGATTGTAGACTAAGCATTATAGGAGTTTAGAGGTAAATGGCAGCAGGGAGATAGGTCTTAAGTTGTTCATGTTGGTGGGGACCAGGGAGGGCATTTTAAGTATGGGAGTGATGTGCGCATGCTTAGAGGTAAGGGGAAGGCACCAGTAGAGAGGGAAAGATTGAAGATGTGAGTGAAGAAGCATAGGATGGAAGAAGAGGGTGACCGTAGTAGTTGTGAGGGGACAGGATCCAGGGGGTAGGTAGTGAGATGGGCTTCTGAGAAAACCTTAGTGACCTCTTCGGTAGTAGCAAGGTCAAAAGAGGAAAGTGTTGAGGGAGGTTTAGTATAAGGTATGCTAAGTGGGATGGGTGTCTGTGCAGTGTTGATGCCCCTCCGAATTGCGTCAATATTGTTTTTGAAATGATTTGCAATCTCGTGAGCAGTGAGTGAGGTACTGGGTGGAGGTGGAGGTGGAGAAAGTAGAGAGTGAAAAGTAGAGAAGAGACGAAAAGGACTGGATGACAAGGTATTAATAAGAGTGACAAAGTAGGCTTGTTTGGCAGCATGAAGGTAGGAATTGTATGTTGAGAAAGCTGATTTATATCGGGTGAATGCTTGCTGGGATTTGGTTTTACGTCACAATCGCTCCAGCGCACGTCGTCTATGTCGTTTAAGATTTCTGGTGTCGTCAGTCTGCCAAGGTTGTAACGGTCGGGGCCTGATGCTTCGTGATGTTAGAGGAGCAAGTGAGTCTAATGTGGATGAAAGCAAACTGTTGTAGACAGCAGTGGCCAGGTTGAGGCAGGACAGGGGAGAGATTCTGTCATAGAGTTGGTCAGTTGCAGAGTGGAAAGGAGCAGGGTTCAAGTTGTGAAGGTTTCTACGGGTAACTGGTTGCCGCTTGGAGGGATAGGTGTTTGAAGGTGAGGACACTGTGAATGTGATGAGATTGTGATCAGAGAGAAGAAAAGGGGTGTTTGTGAGGTTGTAGGGAGTGCAAAGATGGGAGAAAACAAGGTCTAATGCACGGGCAGACTGACCCTTTGGAAACCCGGGCACTGCCCGAGGGCCCGGGGTCAGTAGGGGGTCCATGAGATGCCCCTGGTACCTTTTTCATAGGCTTTTTGGAGTTTGGGCAAGGACACAGGGGCCCCATGATCCCCTATTGCCCGGGGGCCCCATGAGTTGTCAGTCCACCCCTAGTCTAATGTATTCCCATCAGAGTGAGTGGAGGACTGTATACATTGTGCTAATGCAAAAGATGAGGTTAAGTTGAAGAGTTGGGATGTAGCCATGTTGTTGACATTAATCAGGATGTTAAAATCTCAGAGAATGATAGTGGGTAGTTCAGAGGAGAGAAAGTAGGGTAGCCAGGTGGAGAAATCTTCAAGAAAGCAGGACACCGATCCAGGAGGCTGATAGATCACTGAGAAATGGGAGAAAACAGTCGGATGCAGTGAGTTTCGAAAGAAGAGAAGAATAGAGAGGGGGGGTTAGGGAGGACTTAAAACGTGCTCAGTGGGGATAGAAGAAAACCAACTCCACCACCTTTCCGACCACTGGGTCTGGGTGAGTGGGTCCAGATGAGGCCTCCATAGGAAAGTGCTGCGGGAGAAGCAGAATCTGCTGCTTGGAGCCAGGTTTCTGTAATTACTAGTAGGTTAAGGGAGCGGGAGACAAAAAGGTCATGGACAGAGGTGAGCTTATTACAGACAGAGTGGGCATTCCATAGCGCACATGAAAAAGGGAGGGTGGTTTTTGGGAGCACGGGGACTGATGTTAAATTGAGGGGATTGCGGCTATTCCCGGAAGAAAGAGGATGCCTGGTGTGGGGGTGAAATAGTGGAGGACCAGGGTTTGGGGAGATATCCCAAGAGATTAGGAGAAGAAGAAGGGTGAGGAAAGTAACATGGGAGCGTGATGTACACGACTGCACATGCGTTTTAATCCTTGTGTTTGGGTCAGCAGGAGAGTGAAGTATCAGCAGGAGGTGATGAGAGCAGTAGTAGGGAGATTGTAGCAGTGAGGGTGAGATGTACTAGTTTTGGGGTGGAGCAGAGGGGTAAAGAAGTGAGATTTTGGGAACGCAGGAAAGTAATATGAAAAGGAGGATTAGAGGGGACATATTAAAAGGTACACGGAGTGGGACTCAGACTTGTAGGAGATGTTTCCCAGGGTGTTAGCTTGCAGTCTGTCCAGCATGCAGTAGAGTTTCTTGTTGTTGTATCTTCCTGCTGCTTGAGTTATCCTGCTTTACTTCAACTGCTGTGTTTAACTGCGTCTTAGCACTCCATCAACGCAGCACTCACGCAAAAGCAGCACCCCATCTATGACTGTGACTAAACAAAACAGTCCTCCTCTCCGTCGGAGATCTTATGAAATCACCAGGCGCTGGCGAGTAATTACCTGCCAGGACCTGGTGATTGACAGCTGCGGCCGCGGATGGTGGTGCAGGTAGGGCGCGCGTGCGGCGTGCGCAAGCCCCCTTCCCAGAAATGAGAAATCACATCTATACGTGATTTTTCACACCAGTGCCGCCCTGTAGCAGTATATCTGTTATAGGGTGGATGGGAAACAGTTAACCTCTACCTCCTCATCAGGAACCTTTCCCTGCCACTAGTCACTTTCTCTTGGGCTTCTCTCCCTACGCTACCCACTTCGCATAAGTGTGCCAAAACCCAATGGCAAGAACTTATAAAGACCCTGCTGACCCTAGATGACTGCCAGGGGTCACATGGATGCAGTGTAGACAACCAGCACACTGCTCCATGACCCAGGAAACCACAAAGAAACCAGATTTCCTTGACTTCTTCTCCATCTGTAGTAGCATTCATTTGAGCACCACCTACAATGGAGTAAACAGATTACACCTGCCTTCAAGCTGTATCACTCAAAAGCACTATATTACAAATGCTCTGTTATCAAATCTAAGCATTATACAAAGTGGGGAGGTTTTACTCAAATTGTAGTATTACATGGCACACAAGATTCCTTCTGCAAAGCAAGATTTTGTTTGATGCAAAAGAAATTAGGCAAGATAAAAAAAAAATATGTCCTGTAGTTCGGCCCTAAGCCTGGGTTCATACTTCTGCGGTGCGGCACATTGCATGTGATTCGCAGAGGAACCGCACCACATTCCTGTGCAAATCACGTGCAAATTCTGTGCGGTGCAATTTGAGCCATACATTTGTATGGCTCAAATCGCACTGCATCTGCACCAAAAAGGTGCAGGACCCTTTTTTTTGGTCTGCACTAGAAATGGGTATTCACACCAATGTGATCCGATTTTGCACATCGTGCCACGTTTTACGAACCGATTTTGGGGTGTTGTTAACATACACACCCGCAGTGGTTCACATGAAAGGGGTACGATTGTGATGCGGTGTGCGGAGTTCGCACAGAAAACGCTGCTAATTCCGCACCGCATCAGTGTGATCCAGGGCTAAATGTTATCAGTCTCTCAGTCATCAATTCATTCCACAAGGATTTTGGCAAAAGAAAAATGTGGTTGGAGTGTTTGTTTTATTTACGACTACGTTTATTTGAGTAAGTAGACGCGATAAACTTGTAGCTCTCACAACACATTTTATGCAGTGAGTGTTTTCTTGTTTTTAATGAACGTCGTAGATAATCACAAACACAGAGTTGCTGATTATGCACAGTCTTCTCAGACACAACCACAGGATTAAACTTTGTTGACATGGTGTGCAGGGTTACCTGAGGTAAGAGCTGCTGGAACAAAGGTAAGGCTGAGTGCACAGGAGCGTTGGAACGGTGTACAACTGATCTCCTTCAGGATCATGACACCAGCACATAATACCAACAGATAAAATACATCTTCAGATATTAAATAACAGTTACTACTTAAAAAATGTTTATTGATAAAGCTGTGCTATTGCTGAAAATATTGTGCCCCACTGATTTTGTTTTAGTTTGCTTTGTGGAATTTCCCTGTTTTTCGGGCTAAGACCCATCTAGGCCCCTAGCAAAATGTACACCCACAAGTGTTTTCTGGCTAATATAGGTAGTAACAGGCACTTTGTATTACCTGCTCTTACAAACGACATTTATCTCTGAAATGTGTGATATGGTGGACAAGTTCACTTTAAGGCCTCGTTTCCTCCTGCCAGCCCGTTGTTTTATGGTTTGTTTTGGTGATGGTTGTGCCAGTTGGTGCTGGGGTACAACCGGCAGGGTACAAGCTCCTCGTTGGTTAATGTGGGCACAAGAAAGACACTTTGTAGGAACCCGTCTGAGGTATGGCTTCCAGTTGTTCTGGTGGGGGTATCTGCGGTGGTGTCTCCGAGTCGGTGGTGTTGCAGATGGAGGCCAAGTTAAGAAGGACGCAGGTATTCGTTTTCTTGATGCCTATAGGGACTTTGAAAAACGTATGTTATACTGTGTTTCTGTTATTTAAATGTTATTTATTAATGGTTGTAATAAAAGGCCGTTTTTGGGTCATTAACTCCATTTTGTTGTCAGTGTGGCTACTTAGGTTTAAGGATGGGGGGTAGGTATTGGTTCAGTGGGGCTGGATCAAGCCATCTTTAGTCCCCTGGTCGTGCATCCACATTCACACTGCTGTCAAATTGGGACCAGTGTCTGTGCAGCTGTTGCATCCCAATAGACATGAATTGGACTGCCTGCGGTCAGATATATGGACCACCTGTGTATCCCATGCTGGCAAAGACAGCTTTTCGCATTGGGTGTACTGATGAGTACGTCCATTTAAATGAGGCCTAAAACTACTGACAACTGACATTGATCTAAGGCAGAGGCTCTGTGGGATAAGTTGTTTACTCAATGGTGATAATCTGCGATATGTTCTCTTTGTCAGAAAACTTTATGTGAACTGAAAAAGTGTGAACAATGTTACTGGAGGTACAGACTGGCACTGCAGGAGCAGCATTAACCACTTACCCTCCAGAGGATTTACCCCACTTCCTGACCAGGCCATTTGTTGCGTTACGGCGCTGCGTTACTTCAACTGATGATTGTGCGCTCATGCAACGCTGCATTCAAATGGAATTTATATCCTTTCTTTCCTTCGAATTGAGATTTCTTTCGGTGGTAATTGATCACCTCTGTGTTTTTTATTTTTATAAAAAAAAAGACAGAATATTTTGAGAAAAAAAACAATATTTTTGAATTTTTGCTATTAAACATGTGCTGTAAAAACGTTTAAAAAATCAAATTTTATCATAAATTTACACCAAAATGTATTTTGCTATATGTCTTTGCTAAAAAAAATAAGTGTAAATTAATTGGTTTACAAATGGCGGTATATATACTGGAATTTTTTTTTTTGCTACTAGTAATGGCGGTGATCAGTGACTTATAGCGGGACTGCGGTGGACATTCTCACACTGGGGGGAACTGAATTGCTGTCACTGACATCCCCAGTGACACCAATACAGTGATAAGTGCTAATAAAAAAAAGCACTGACACTATACTAATGGCACTGGGCAAGAAGGGGTTAACATGAGTGGCGATCAATGGGTTAACTGTGTGCAGGGAGTGTTTTGCTAGGGGGCCATGTCAGTGTGCTTCACTGTAAGCACACTGCTCTGGATGGCTGTGCTGTGCACTGTCATCCAGAGCAGTGTGCACGAGCTGAGCTGGAGGAAAACTGTTAGTAAATAAAACAGTCCTCCTCCCCGTCAGAGATCTTTGGAAATCACCAGGCGCCAGCGAGTAATTACCAGCTGGGACCCAGTGATGGACAGCGGCGGCCGCAAATGGTGGTGTGGGTAGGGCGCACACCCCCTGCCCGGAAATTAAGAATCACATCTATACGTGATTTTGCAAACCTGTGCCACCCTGTAGCAGTATATCTGCTATAGGGTGAACGGGAAGTGGTTAAGGGCCAGTTTGCACCATGAATTGCACAGGAATGCACTGTGCGTTCCTGTGCAATTCAAATGCAATCCGGGTTAAATACAATTTCTCTCCATTTATTTCAATAGGCTGAAATCGCACTGGACCACACCAAAGGTGCATGCACTACTTTATAAAATGAACATCAACCAGATCGCATGGTACTACTGTACTATGGGACCTGGTGCATGCAAACACACTGTGTTTGAAACCTGCATTTGGGGTGTTGTGATGTTAATACTGACACCCACTGCAGATTGTGCTGAAGTGCTGTACATTTTGAATGCAGTGCAGGAAACTCACACGGAATGTGGGTTTCCTGCACCGCATTCCTAAATCAGGAATGGCCCTGTGAAAGCAATGACGCCAGCACTGAAGCTGCAGCACAGTCACAATGCAAAGAATAGTACTGTGGAAGCAGTGACACCAGCATTGAAGCAGCAGTAACACTGGCACTGTGCTATGGATGTCCCTGTGGAAGCAGCAACTCTAGCACTGAAGCAGCAGCATGGTTACTATAGGCATATTATTATTATTATTATTATTTATTATTATTATTATTATTATTATACAGGATTTATATAGCGCCAACAGTTTGCGCAGCATTTACAAAGTGAAGGTAGACATTACAGTTACACACATTGGTTACAATTTGGTACAAGAGAAAACAGAGGGCCCTGCTCCTTAGAGCTTACAATGTAGGCATATAGTAATATATATTATATATATATATATATATACACACATATATATTATACTGACATTGTGGGGTATGTTGGAGCAGCAGGTTTGCACTGATGAAGCAGCAAATGGCATTTTATTAACTTCCACTTTAAAATGGTAGTAAAGTCTGTTTTGTCACTTGTACCTATAATAAGGCTTACCATATATGAGATATTTAATTGTAAAGGAGCACCGACACATGTGCTGTGAAGGAACAGCATGCCCGTGCCTTTCCTTCAGAGCTGTGTGCCATAAATTAGTGACTCCCGCACACATGCGCCATCACGGATTGGCCATTCAAGCCACCGGAGGCCACGAACCTGGAAGAAGGACAGGGTGAAGGTGGAAGCCCTGTCAGAGGTGACAGTGCACCGCTGGAGGGCTTTGTTTTACGGTAAGTTTTGCATAATGTGCTAGTACTGTATGTGGTGCCTATTAGCTCATTATGCCATTGTCTTGCAGGTTTTTTTTTATCAAAAGGTCATGGTTTACTATTGCTTTAAAGTGGTTGTAAACCTCAGACATGAAATATGAACAAAGCATATCACAGGCAGCACAGTGGCTAAATGGTTAGCACTTCTGCCTGACAGTACTAAGGTCATTGGTTTGAATCCCAGCCACAGCACCACCGGCCTAGAGTTTGTATGTTCTCCCTGTGCGTGCATGGGTTTCCTCTGGGTACTCCGGTTTCCTCCCACACTCCAAAGACATGCTGGTAGGTTAATTTGCTCCTGTCTAAATTGGCCCTAGTATGTATATGTATGAATGTGAGTTAGGGACTTTAGATTGTATGCCCCTTGAGGGTTAAGGACTGATGTGAATGTACAATATATATGTAAAGTGCTGTGTAAATTGATGGCGCTATACAAGTACCTCAAATAAATAAATATCCTTCTATAGTGTGTACTCAATTAAGAGCACTAATTGTCATTTCTGTCTGCTGCTTCATTCCTCTGCTATCAGCATGAATCACTGGCAAGTTTTCCTGGCAACAAGAGAAAAATGGTGATGGGAGGGACCTCCAGCAGATTTACAACCTCAACTCTGTTGCTGTGTGGAAGGAGTTGTGCACTGTCCCTCCAATCAGCTCTCAGCGTTCTTCTCACTGAGCTCTGCAGTGTGTAATGTCAACTCTCTGTCCCCTTTTTTTTAACGCCCAAAAAGCGGTATATATTCTGGCCTTTGAACAGATGTGGAGAAGACAAGACTGCAGATAGATGGGTACAACATATGTAGGAGGATTTGTAGGAGGAAAATTAAAACACAATCTATGACATTATTACAATTATAATTATACCAAGCCATTTTACTAACCCTCTCTTTTTCAGTCCAGTAGAAAATGCTTACTTTCTATTAGTCCTGAGTTGTGCATCCCTGCTTTATACGGTCAGATTACTGGAACACAGTACTATAGTATGTGAGCTTGTCCTAGTGCTGGATACACCTGCACCTATAAATACTGTGTTTTCATTAATTGACAGTTTTACATATGGCGAAAATGGGCAAGCCTTATAAGTTTATACAGTGTGGACACCTGGGCTAACTACAAGCTTACTTTCATGTCTTCTTTCCATCTTTTGAACTCTTTCCTTTTATTGAAAAAAAAAAGAAACAGTTACTGTCAGGACAGGATTCCTAATTCCCCTTTCATCAGAAACACACAGAAACATGAAAGTGCTGGCCCTTCTATGCACTTTTCCTAAACACCTGCATACTGTGGAGGTAAAAAAAACAATCCGCAGACTTTAAAAGAACAAACACAGGCATCTAAACAAAAACAGCCCCAAAAAATCTGTAGAGCAACCACAAGTCTAATCTGCCTCTCATGTGGGTGAAAGATTTGTGAAGAAGTGCCAGCTAGCGGAAAAAAAAAAAAATAGAGCATTTCTCTTGTTTTTGAAAACATGAAAATTTGAAAAGAGTCAGCACGTCAAAGAGTAAGGACACAGATGTTTGAAGTTCTACAGCTGTTAACTCACAAAGACCCTGACTCTTTTTTATCTATTTATTTTGTCCATTGAAGCAGAATAGTAACAGAAGTCTATATTTAGCTAGGATGCGAGCTAAAAAAAGAACACGCATAGTATATTTTTATCTGTAGCCTGCAAGTCACGTTATTGCATTGTAAGAGGTTCTTTAAATCAACAGACTGTCGTAAGATTTTCTTGGAGCGGAAATGTTTTCCTCTAATCAAAGGGTAGAGTTACATTGAAAATATGCTACAAATATAGCAAGTTTACTGCTGTAAAGGGAATTTATATCTCTAGACATAAAAATATTCTAGTTTTAATACGGTTCATCCCAGTGTAGCGGGTTCTTGTGTGGCTGAGGTTAGAAGGGAACAGGAGACACAACTTTTTTTTACTTGACTTTTTTATATAAGAATAATCAGTAGTTAGAACAAGTCTGAATTCTTCTGTGGCTCACTTCCGCACAAATGGCCCTTGCGATAACCTCCACGTACTCACATACAGATTAGGAATGAAGGACTTGGCCTGGGCTGAACAAAAAAAAAACTAAGGAGCTTCCGTGGAGGTCTCTGTACTATGTGATTTTTCAGTATAGCGATCTCCCCGCTGAGTTATTGTGTTCTGACAGGGGAACCATCCACCTCCCCCCCCCCTCGGCCCGAACACGCCGGTCAACACTGCCAGCCATTGGCTGAGACCGCTGATCGGATGCCAATCGCCTGCTGGTTTTTCAGCAAGCTCATTCGACAGAAGCCGGCCAGGAGATCGATTTCTGTCAAACAAGGACCTGTACACATGGGCCAAATGTTGGCAGGTATCTACTAAGTATGCTTGTGTGAGATTTTGACATGTGCATGACAGAAATATTTGTTTAATTTCAGATGCATTTGTTCATTGCATTGAATTTAGTTTTGACAAATTCCATATATTCAACAGATTAGTTTTCAGAATTAATTTCGTATCCTAGCATATGTTTTGTATATTCTTTGGTCCTGGTGGATTTTGCAGTGTTTGATTGCTAAATATTCAATATATATATCAGTTCAGTCAGATTCAAATCAAAAGGATTCGATATTTTCATACGCTAGTCAAACCTACCAAGATAAATGGCATGAGCTAATTGGACAATATGCACTGACATCATGTGCATCCGAATTAATGAATGAATGGAACGAAATTCAGACCCATTTTTTATCTGAATCTGAATTATCATGCAAATTTGAAAATCTAATTTATTTTCCCAAGGGCCCAAACTATTATTGCATCATGTGACGTCATCTGAATGAAAAAAATTAAACAAATGCATTCATTATTTTTGTTATAACTTTTTTTTCGGATTAATTGACATTCATTATTATGTCCATTCGGAGATTCATATACATCTGAATCTCCGAAAATGAAAGTTTCGGCTGAAAAGCGAATCGTAACAAAATGCATGTCTAGTGGGATGTCCATAGTAGTATCTTCCCAGGAATCCAGCCACTGAGTACTACACTAGAACTAGACTAGACAGCTGGTCTACTGGTCTCAGACATCTCTCCCACCGTGACCTAATTCTGGGGATGTGTCACAAGTTAGCCTCTTGTTTGTTTATTCTTACCTTCTTGCTGCTCCTGATTCCTTTCACATGTGTGGTTTGTCTGTGCTCACTTATGGGCATTGTCTGCTATCCTCTGGGTTTTATTTCCTTCCCTTCCATCACTTCCTAGCCCGCCTCCTAGTTTGCTTGTCTATATAAGACATGCTCAGTCTAACCCACTTTGCCTGAGCAACTTCCTGGTTGTTGGAGCTCATGTGTGTTACTACTGCCTGAATCCTACATTGACTGCTTGTGTACCGACCCCGGCTATTGTTCTCTGACCTTGCTTGGTTTCCGCCTGTCCTGATCTTGGCTAGCCTATTGGATTCCGTTTGCCTCCTCCGATTATACTCTGCTCCCACAAGCGGTCTCATCGACTTCAGCTGGGCGTACCTGAGGGCCGCGACCTGGTCCCAGCTTGCTGCAAGTCCATCCCCACCATCAGGGGCTCTGGTGAAGAAGCAGGCTGGGGCTTAGACTCTGCGCCCTGGGGAACCCCAAGTTAAGAATCAACAAGAGCTCACTACCACAGGTGCTGACAGGATGTCTGCTGAAATCCCTATGCTGTCCCCTATTCCTGCCATTTGGCCTCCCCCGCAAGCTGGTCTCTGTCCCTGATGAACAAAAGCAAACAATGGCGCACTCTCATCGTGCATTACCGTGGTACACCACGTATTTATTGTGTAGACAAATGGATGTATACTCACAAACCAAAGGAAATTAAAAGCAGAATATGTAGTCCACAATGACAGTCAATATAATGCTGTTCACTTAATAGGGAAAAACTGACGCGTTTCGGGAGACGAACCGCCTTCCTCAGAGCTTGTAATTTCCTTTGGTTTGTGAGTATACATCCATTTGTCTACACAATAAATATGTGTTGTACCACGGTAATGCAGGATGAGAGTGCGCCCTTGTTTGCTTTTGTTCATCAATGTCCAGGTTTCCCGATCTTTGAAGGGCAGCACCTCTGCATTTGGCATTCTGAATTCCTTTTGGTCTGCATGAAGATTTGAGCGCTGGTTTCGTTTGTTTGTCTTTGGTCTCTGTCCCTACCTGTTACTTCCCACACTGTGGGCACACTCCAGTGATGCAAAAGGATGTGTTCTCTGTCTCCAAGATGACTGCCAAAACCTGGAGAACTCTGTGTCCACTTAGACACAGGCTCTCCCAAGATGGCCCCTGGACTCCTAGGGCAGAGGACACATTACTTGTATGCTAGGCCTCCCCTAGCACTCATAGTAAACAACAACCATGTAATCACTTTGTTTCTTACAGTCAGCTAACTAGAAAGTGACTGAGCAGTCACTGGATCAGCTCCTTACTTCCTGCTCTGCTGTCTGACTGAGCAGAAGTACCGTTCCTCAGGTACAGCGGCGGCTGAGCTGGTCACCTGCCTGCACCAGCGCTAAGTGACTTGTGGTATAGTATTGAACAAAAATAATGTGACATGTTTTGATTCCTAAGCTGCACAACAAAAGAAAGTATACTAAAGGAACAGAGGTTCTTTACCTAGCACAATGTTTGTTCACTTTGCATAGTAAGGGTTAGTGAATAAAGTGTACCTGTCTTAACTTTAAATACCCAATTCTGTGCTAGGTAAAAGTAAAGCTCAGCTCCAGGATTACATTACCTCCCCAAGTATGTAGGTTCTCACATAGCCACCATGCTACAATGGGAAAAGTGGCCTGACAGAATGTTTGACCCAAGGCCTGTTTTTATCCAATTTGTAGTCAGCTGTAATTGCTATCCATGAAGAGTCAGCCATAATTACTTCTATCTCTGATGTCTCATGAATTCTCTTTTGATTAAACATTGGTGGCCTCCTTTTAAGTTGAACAATCATTATTCCATAGCTATGGCGATATTCAAATGTCTATGGTACCTATAAACAAAAGTTATCAGAAGACCTGACTGGGCTGCATCTGCAAGCATTGGTGTCATGCTCATGTCTATCTAGAGCCATTTTCTACCTGCTAGACTCTCTAGATTTTCATTTATGTTACTACATGAAGCATTCATTAATGAGAGTGCTGGCACTGATATTTTCCAACTGATTTGGGCCATAAAGAGATACAGGAAACTGATTCAATTGCAAGCAGCCACCCAAACTTGGAATATCATACCTTGGTCCATTTGTCCAGATGAATTCAGGCTTTGCTCACCTGTAGCAATATTTATTATTTATTTTATGACAGGTACTTATTTAGCGCCATCAATTTATGCAGCGCTTCACATATATATTGTATGTACATTCACATCAGTCCCTAACCCTCAAGGGGCGTACAATCTAAAGTTACATTCAGGGGTGGACTGACAACTCATGGGGCCCCCGGGCAATAGGGGATCATGGGGCCCCTTTGTCCTTGCCCAAACTCTAAAAAGCCTATGAAAAAGGTACCAGGGGCATCTCATGGGGCCCCCTGCTGACCCTGGGCCCTCGGGCAGTGCCCGAGTTTCCAAATGGTCAGTCCGCCCCTGGTTACATTCATACATACACATACTAAGGCCAATCTAGACAGAATCCAATTAACCAACTAGCAAGTCTTTAGAGTGTGGGAGGAAACCGGAGTACCCGGAGGAAACCCACGCAGGCACAGGGAGAGCATGCCAGCTCCAAGCGGGTGGTGCCATAGTTGGGATTCAATCCAATGGCCATAGTACTGCCAGGCAGAAGTGCTAACCATTTAGCCACTGTGCTGCCCCAATATAATCAGATCTTAACTGCCTGGAAACAAAATTATTGATTACCACTAAGCAACTGAGAAAATCATGTATCTATATTGTTATAATGATATATAATGCTATATAAAACTCAATGGGCTCCATTCACGAAACAGTATCTACCACTTTAAGAAATGAGGTAAAATACTGCTTAGCATTTTTCAAAAGTTATAACAAGCTGGTTCAATCATTTCAATGTGGAATATGTTAGGTTGGCCTTAACATTTTGTATGGCTAACTAGTATAAAATTGCAGCATTTGTGTTACCGGTAACACTACCAACCATCCTATGCTATCACAATTGTTTGCTTTATGCATGTACTAACACACAAGGCATCCAAACTTGTCCACACTATGTATCATAGACTTCCATCAACTCAACAGGTGGGCTAAAGAAAGTACCCTACATAACTTTGTCTTTGTAACTGGCATACCTAAGAAAAGAAGAATGTCATGTTTCATTGATGCTCCCTACACTGATATAGCCCTTTAGCTGTAGTCTCATCACCTTCTACATCCTTGCACTGATGCACAGAAGATATTTTAAGTGGGACAAAAAGTAGAATTCACACAACAAAAACAAACCACATGCAGGTCCTTGTCCTAAATTCTTCTGAAAGTAGATGTTACTTTTTTCTCCAGAATCGAAACTGTGACAAAACTGGCTAACGTTTGATTTTTTCTTTTTTTGCAAGAAATTGAAACAAGCAAGAATCAAACCTACTACTTAAAGCTGAAATCTAAGTATGGCAATTACTATATACAGTTAGGTTCATACCCGTGTTTCCCCGAAAATAAGACACTGTCTTATCTTTTTTGGCTCAAAAAAAACACACTAGGTCTTATTTTCAGGGTAGGTCTTATTTTTTAAATGTCCAGGTGTGGACAGGGGGTGCAGAGGTGAGCTGCAGGCAGTTGTGGATGAGGGTTACTATGGAGAGGGCCGGCTGATGACAGTTGTGAGCTGCAGTCAGGTGTTGCAGGGGAGACTTGACAGGTGAGTTTCAGACAGGGTGCAGATATGAGCCACAGACAGGGTGCAGGGATGAGTTGCAGACGTGGGATGCAGAGCTGAGCTGCGGCCGGGGGGTGCAGAGCTGAGCTGTGGCTAGGGGGTGCAGAGCTGAGCTGTGGCTGGGGGGTGCAAAGGTGGGTTGCAACTCAACTCACCTCTGCACCCTCCCAGCCGCAGCTCACCTATGCACCCTGTCTGCAACTCACCTGACTCAATTTACCTCTGCAACACCTGACTGCAGCTCACCTTTGCACATCCCCCCTCCCCCTCCACTGCCCTCATATGGTTAGCTAGCTCTGAAAAACACAGCTGTCAGCAGCCGGGCCCTCTCTATAGTAACTCCTGTTTCCGGTCCTATCTTCCCACACAGTGCACCAAGTGCACTTACTCACTGCTTCTCATCTTCGCCACTGGCCGGTGATCACCCCTGGGGCATCGGCTTCCATGCATTAGGCTGCAGGAGGAGATGCCCAGCCCTAAACACACTGCATACTGCTCCCACAGATATCTGTTCCTTCCCTGTCCCACAGTGAGTACAGAGGTAGGGAGGTTCTGTGGGAGTGGATGGTGCTGTCACTTCAGCCGTGATTCTGTGTTTATAATAGACAGTAGATATGGGTGTGCGCAGGGCCAGTGCATGGCGTTCGGCCATGTTCCGGCTGAAATAAAGCCCTGATCACAACTAGGTCTTATTTTTGGGGTAGGTCTTATACTTTAGCAATTCCCTAAAATAGCACTAGGTCTTATTTTCTGGGTAGGTATTATTTCAGGGCAAACAGTATATATTTGGACACAGGCACAATTTTCATACTTTGGCTCTGTATGCCACCAGAATAAATTCAAATGAAACAATCCAAATTAATTTGAAGTGCAGACTTTCAGCTTTAATTCAAGGGGTTGAACATAAATATCAAGTACAAATTTTAGGAACTGCAACCATTTTTATACACAGCCCCTCCTTTTTCAGATGTAATTGGACAAATTAATATAATAATAAATAAAATGTTCCTTTTTAATATTTTGTTGAGAATCCTTTACTAGCAATGACTGCCTGAAGTCTGGAAACAACGGCCATTACCAAAGACTGGGTTTCCTGCTTTCTGATGCTTTGCTAGACTCTAACTACAGCTGTCTTCTTTGTTTGTGGGTCTTTCTGCCTTTAGTTTTGCCTTCAGCAAGTGAAATGCATGCTCAATTGGGTTGAGATCAGGTGATTAACTTGGCCATTGCAGAATATTCCACTTATTTTCCTTCAAAAGCTCCTGGGTTGCTTTTGCAGTGTGTTTTTGATAATTGTCCATCTGTACTGTGAAGCGCTGTCCAATCAACTTTGCTGCATTTGGGTAATTCTGGGCTGACAATATATCTCTAAACATTGCAGAATTCATCCGGCTGCTTCCGTTTTCTGTCACACCATCAATAAACCAATGACCCAGAGTCACTGGAAGCCATGCATGCCCATGCTATCACACTGCCTCCACCAAGTTTAACAGATGACATTGTGTGCTTTGGATCATAAGCTGTTCCAAGCCTTCTCCACACTTTTTTCTTACTGTCATTCTGGTACAGAATAATCTTAGTTTCATCCCGCCAAAGAATGCTTTTCCAGAACTGGTCTGGCTTTTTTAGATGTTTTTTGGCAAAGTCTAATCTTCAGGCTTATGAATGGTTGGCACCTTGTATTTGCTCTTGTAAAGTCTTCTCTTGATTGTAGACTTTGACAATGATACGCCCACCTTCTGGAGAGTGTGCTTCACTTATCTGGATGTTGTGAATGGGTTTTTCTTTACCATAGGATCCTGTTATCATCCACCACTGTTGTCTTCCGTGGACGTCCATGCCTTTATGTTGCTGAGCTCACCAGTGCGTTCTTCTTTCCTCAGAATGTATCAGACTGTTGATTTGGCCACTTCTAATGTTGCTGCTATCTCTCTGATGGATTTGTTTAATTTTTGAAGCCTTACAATGGCCTGTTTCACTTGCATGGCCAGCTCCTTTGAACGCATGATGTAGGTTCACAGCAATAGATTCCAAATGCAAATACCACACTTAGAATCAACTCCAGACCTTTTACCTGCTTAATTGATGAAGAAATAATGAAGGAGTAGCCCACACCTGGCCATGAAACAGCTTTTGATTTGATTGTCCAATTACTTTTTGGTCCCTTGAAAAAGGGGGGATGGCTATTCTTAAGAGCTGTAATTCCTAAACCCTTCCTCCAATTCGGATGCACATACCCTCAAATTAAACCTGAGAGTGTGTACTTTCAGCCCATATCCATTATATAACTATAGCTTAAACATGTTTTGGTAAATTGTGCCTGTGTCCAAATATATATGGACCTAACTGTAGTCACATCGGTGAAGCTTAGACCAAGTATGTATGTACCATAACTATACGATCTTTGCAGAAGCTGTAATTTGCACCGCTAGTACAGTGATCTCCATTAGCTTCTGGGTGCCATGCAGAGAAGCAGCACCGCTGCTCAGTGAACACAGGAGGCCCCCAAAGTTTAGTTTGCCAACTGAACTGACATGAAATGATAATAGACATTTACCACTGAATTTGAAATATACTGTACTTTAATGATTTTAGGCATTTGGACTCTTACATCACTGTTTTAGCAGCATGCATGTACAGTATCTATGTATGTGTTCACTTCTAGCTGTATCATACTTGCAAAGTAGACAATGCTGAGATATAGACTGGTTGTGAACTGCACCCCTCACCTCCATCTATCTTATTTTGCCATTGTTTGTTAGCAAATAATATTAAACTGTTGATCTAGGAACTCAAATAAATTATATACAGACTTCCTAAGGTAGCTGTATGAATGACATTCTTTCATATAAAAAATATGACTACTAAGAATCATATTAATATATCTTAACCATTTAAAGATGGCTTTGTCAATAAAGACTCTGAAACTAATTATGTTGTAATGGGAAAGGCTACCAGCCTACTTGGTTAACAAACTCCATATTTATTCCATCATAATAGCAAATAATAACATTACATTAGCGCAAAACCCATATGAGCCCCTGATGAACAGTGGTCATTCAAATAAAACTTATCCTAAATGAATGTTTTAACCACAAGTTCCAGACAGATACCTGACTAACCAGAGGACCTGAGAGGGCATAAAAAAAACTGGCTATGCATACACTTTAAGTAATGAGATACCACCCTAGACATGGATGGCAAACAGCATTTCCCACCTACCACCCTAGTCATGGATGGCAAACAGCATTTACCATTGCCCTTAATTATTATTCAGTTAAGGCTAGGCAACACCTCCCAATTTAATGTAATCCTTCCATCAGCTAGGGATCCTTCACATAAAGCCCCCCCCCCATTCTACAATTAAATCTGTTTCTATCTGTTGAAGAGGGAGGGGGATCAATCAGCAGACATCCAGCAAACATCCATAAAGCTGCCTACACTCACCACCCACTTTATTAGGTACACTTGTTCAATTGCTCGGTAACACAAATTTCTAATAAGCCAATCACATGGCAGCAACTCCATGCATTTAGGTATCTAGATGTGGTGAAGATGACTTGCTGAAATTCAAACCGAGCATCAGAATGGGGAAGAAAGGGGATTTAAGTAACTTTGAAAGTGGCATGGTTGTTGGTGCCAGTAAACTGCTACTATATTGGGATTTTCACGCACAACTATCTCTAGGGTTTACAGAGAATGGTCTGAAACAGAAAAAAAAAGTTGTATGGATGAAAATGCCTTGTTGATGTCAGAGGTCAGAGGAGAATGGGCAGACTGGTTTGAGATTATAGAAAGGCAACAGTAACTCAAGTCAATATGGACCAAAATCTCTGAGGAATGTTTCCAACACCTTTTGAAATTATGCCACGAATAATTAAGGCAGTTATGAAGATAAAAGGGGGTCCAACCCAGTACTAGCAAGGTGTACCTAATAAAGTGGTCGGTGAGTGTATTTGGTAAAGCGAGCTCAGGTAATCCACCCCTAAGAATACTTGGCAATGTATTTTGAGAAAAGTTGCATACTGACATACTTTTGCCTCTTGATTTCTTGATAAGCAGACATATAGGCCAAAGTTGATACCATGTTTGTTGGCATCATTTGGTAACAATATCATAAAAAAAGATCACCTTCACATACCTGCAATTTTGTATCTGACAAATTTAGAACCTTGTTTCTGTTGTGCTGATACAATTTTTTACCTTAATGTATTCCTTGCATTAAGGTTAAAAACGTACAGGCATTGGTATCCTCCCTCACCCCCCCTTACTTAACTGAGCCCTACTTTGATCCAGCACTGTGCCTGTCTGCAGCTCCTTTGTCCCTTCGCTTCCTGGTCTTGCTGACTTTGCTGAGGCAGCAGGAGCCAATATCAAAAGCCAAAGCCGAGTTACCGAAGGGGAGGGCAAAGTCCCCTTGTCTGTGTCTATAGATGCAGCCAGCAGGGCTCAGGAGCAGCTTGCACAAGTGCCCCCATAGAAAGTGGATTTCTATGGGGGCACTTAATGAAGGGGAGGAGCCATGAGCACTGTCGGGGGACCCAAGAAGAGGAGGATCAGGGGTGCTCTGTGCAGTTCCATTGCAAAAAGCAGGTGATTATAAACCTGTTTTTTTTAAAGCATTTATAATCAGGGTCATGCTGAAAATATGAAAATAAATAAGTACTGTGGGAATTTTTAACCTGAGTTGAACCTGGTTTGAAATTACAGAATCTGATGATTTCCCTTGTTTTTTGTACTGTGTGTCAAAAATGCTAAGATCCTGTTTACACTGCTAAATTGGAGAGTTAGATGAAATAAAAGTATCAGATCAGCCAACAAAAGATATATTAAAACTGGAAGTGGAAATATATTTTCACAGAAACCTGACAAAATGTTTCCCCTTTGGATTACTACCTACAGACGGTCAGAGTTGGGACAGCTGAAAGAAGAGGATGTGGTTTCTGCTTTTGCACACTGTCAAGCAAAAACAACATTGAGGGTATCTTGGGTCTTTTAATTGCCTGCCAAAACTCACAAATGTCCATCTTGAGGAATATTTATTTCTCAAGAAGTGATTACAAATTATATTAAAGGAACTAGACCACCTGATATTTTTGCCATAACAGTAAACAGTTATGTCAGGCTTTTATTTTGAGGCCAAGAGAAATCATGAAACTGATGGCGTTTACATTCATTTCATCTGAAAAAGACCTAAGTTAGCAGCATGTGAATTCTCATCTGGTGGCCAAAGTACTGAACTCAGCATTTAAATTCAGAAGCTGATAGGTGATAAAGGGGGCAAAATCAGTGCATGTTTTTTTTTAATTTCCTATCTGTTAGCCTTCCAGTAAGTTCACAAAAAGTATCATGTCGTATTTGGAAGACTTGCTCAAATATGGGAGCTGACACATTAGCATCTCTGTGCTAGTTCTTAAACCATTTACCTTACACAAGCATATCAAGGGTTAAAATATTTAATGCTTGTTCTGGGTCAGTGATTTATAAAGAGTGTGGTTGACTGCTAGTGATGGGCAAATATGGAACACTCACCATAACAGAAAGTGAGGGGCATACTAACGTTTTTTAGCTGTAAGCAGAACAAGGGGAGCAAAACTCCAGATAGGGATAGCTGGTTTGGTGATAGGTGTCATAGGTGGGATTTCCCCTTCACTTTGGGGAGATTTCCTCTCATTTGCTGTTGTGTGCATTTGGAGAAGTCTTTCAAATAGTTCTAACTCCACCCTACTCAAAAATACAAAAACAAACTTAAACAAAATTATGTTTTATTTTAGGGAAACAGTGATCCAAGCCTGTTCGCAGTTTGGAAAACTGCTGAACAAACTGGTGAAAACTGGCCAGGTCACTCGCCCAAATCTCTGGCTGCTGTTTGTAAACTAACCAGCCAAAGACGTGTGATTTAACCACTTGCCCTCCTGAGGATTTACCCCCCTTCCTGACCAGGCCATTTTTTGTGGTACGGTGCTGCTTTACTTTAACTGACAATTGCACAGTCATGCAACGCTGCACCCAAATAAAATTTACGTCCTTTTTTCCCACAAATTGAGCTTTCTTTTGGTGGTATTTGATTGCCTGTGCATTTTTAATTTTTTTTTCACTATAAAAACAAAGACCGACAATTTTGAGAAAAAAACAATATTTTTGTTTTTTTGCTATAAAACATGTCCTGTAAAAAAATTTCATCATAAATTTATGCCAAAATGTATTCTGCTATATGTCTTGCTACAAAAATCCCAATACATGTAAATTAATTGGTTTACATGAAAATTATAGCATTTACAAATGGCGGTGATCAGCGACTTATAAAGGGACTGCGGGATTGCGGCAGGCATTCTGACACTGGGGGGAACTGACTTGGTGTCACTGACATCCCCATTGACACTAATACAGTGATCAGTGCTAAAAAACAACACTGACACTTTACTAATGGCACTGGGCAAGAAGGAGTTAACATGAGGGGTGATCAAAGGGTTAACTGTGTGCTGGGAGTGTTTTACTAGGAGGCGGTGTCAGTGTGTTTCACTGTACTCAAACTGCTTTGGATGGGTGTGCTGTGCACAGCCATCCAAAGCAGTGTGTCTGAGCTTACAGGGAGGAGAACTGTTAGTAAACTCCTAAATTGTAAGCTCCAAGGAGCAGGGCCCTCCTATCCCTCTTGTATTGAACTGTATTGTTGCTGTATTGTCTCCCGTTATATTGTAAAGTGCTGAGCAAACTGTTGGCGCTATATAAATCCTGTATAATAATAATAGTAGTAAACAAAACAGTTCTCTTCCCCGTCGAAGATCACCCAGCCGGTGATTACTATAGCGAGTAATCACCGGCCGGGACCCAGTGATTGACAGCCTCGGCCGCAAATGGTGGCGCAGGTAGGGCGCACGCATGGCTTGCGCGCTCCCCCTACCCGGAAATACTAAATCACATATATATATATCTGTGATTTTGCGCACCCATGCCGCCCTGTAGCAGTATTTCTGCTATAGGGCAGACAGGAAGTGGTTAATGGTAGTAACACTGCCATCATGACCTTATTTGGTTGATGATGTTACCTAGTATATACAACTGGTTTGTTTACAAACAGAAGCCAACGAAGGATCTTTCGTTTGTGGCAGGGGTAGTGGCGGGTCATTGTGGCGGTGGGGCAACATGGTCGGGTGCCAGGTCATCATGATTGAACAGGATTACCATCACTAAATGAAGTGATTGATGATCTACATTGGTATCAGGGGCTTTTGGTATCTGATAAGTCCATCCCACAGATCTTCACAAGAAATGGGGGTGAGGCCTTTATTCCCTCAACATGTTAAAGGCATGTGGCCTGATATGGTTCAGGAAGGGAAGGGGGGATGCAGGCTCACCACCCTCACTTTCAAGCCTACTTAGGCTGCCTCCCTGGATAAGAGCCTGGTGTGAATTTTAAGTGAAACTCCATGCTGTTTATTTACCATGTCACTTTAAGGGCTCTTTCACACCATGGTGCAGAGACATCAGTTTTTCTGTACGCGTTATGAGGCCCTTGTACCCTCAACATGGGGATAAGGTGCCTTGCAAGGGTAGGGTGGCATTACTGCCCCCACTCCTATGGTACCCTCCAAATAATAAAAGGCATGTGGCCTAGTATTCTTTAGGAGCGGGAAAGCATGCGTTCGCTACTCACTCTTTCCTGGCCACCCAGGCCACGTGCCTGGATAAAGGCTTGCTGTGAAGTTTAAGTGGAACCCATTGTTACTCTCCCTTTTTTGTCCACTTTTAAAAAATTACATTGTTCTTTAACTTCACATGCAGCTTTAAGGCATCCCCAAGTATGTTATTTAACCCCTTCACTGTGTTTTGTTTTAAATGCTGCTTTATTGCATTGACATGCCTCTTTAGACCCAGTCAATCTAATCTGTACGGCCACCTGCTGATTTGGCACCATCCACAGGTAGCTTAACTCTTTAATAAGACACAAAAGTTGTATACAACTGAATTTTTCTTCAGTTAATTGTAGTGCGCAGGATGTTTTCCAAGTATGCCTTGCCAAAGCCCTGTCTGTGCAAAATACTAACACTGAATGAGGGAACATGGAAGCATTTGGGAGGGTCTTGCTAGGTCTAAGTTAACTAGCAGTAAAGGATGGGAGGACAGAAGAAGAAACAAAATTACACAATAAATAAGTTGTAGTGGCCCAAAATCTCTGCTGGATGTGAAAAAGAACAAATAAAGGAGAAATCAATTGTTGGGTCCAGGATAATATATCATCCTCCTGCTTCTGGGAATATGTGTTTCTCCTCTCCACTGACTTGGTGATGTATCAATCTGGCCACTCCTGCATGTTATGCTTTTTAACCCAACGTTAAAGTGAATTTTCAATTTTATCTGTTTCTGGTATTTTGACTTTATTGACTTCCACAGGATTGGGAGTGCTCCTTTATTTGTTGTCTTGTGCTCATGTCTCATTGTGGGTCCAATGAGTGGTTGGAGCTGCTCATACTGTGGTTATCTACATATCCCCTGGAACCTCAAGGCGCTTGGTATTTGCACCTTTTTCTACTGGATGTCAGCATACTATGGAATAATAACCTGATACAGTTCAATAAAACACAAAAGAATTGCATAAAAGTGAGACAGAACACGCTGCCAGAGTTGTTTTTGTAGAAAAAGGATCTAAACCCAAGAACAAAAATGTAATGTAAACCTTCACTAGTCCCTAGATGTGGTGGCTACATATGTTTTCTTTTTTCAGGCTTTTCGTTATTTATTATTTACACCTGGTACATCTGCTAGTAACTTTCTCTCCAAGGATGACATTGCTCACCCAGCATTGTTATCCTTGGACGGGAAATGTGTTTGGACTACAGGACACCTGTCTTCTTTATAACACTGAGGGGAGTTCTGTATTTTACAGAGGTGACCTGGGAAGGGCTTATACACTACTTGAAATAACACCGAAGAGTGTAAAGGACACAGGCCAGCACTGGATTTATGGCAGAATCAACAGGTAATTTTTTTGGGGAGGGAAGGGGTTGCACTTATGAACATAAATAAAACATTTTGTGTGGCACAGTGGGTAGAGAAAAGAATCATCCCCCTCCCCTTTAAAATAATCACATTTTGTTGCTTTGCAGCCTGAAATGAAGACAGACACAGTTTTTGTTTTATCCAGCTGTATTTATCCAGTGCAACTTATAACATCCAAGTAAAAAATATAACACCAACATGTTAGAAAACAAAAATTCAAAACAGAATCACTGAGTTGGAAAAAGGCTCCCCTCCTAAAAAGTGACTTGCAAGCTCAACCAGGTGTAGCTAATCACCTTTACAATGGTACACAAAGCCATATGACCTTCAATAGTGATCAGCTGTGGCCATTTTGATTAGCTCAGCATGAAAAAAAGCTTTCCTGGAGCATTTCAGTCCCTGGTAGTCTAACTGAAGCAAACAACTATGGGTGGCAAGTCACTGTCAAAAGATCTTCAGGAAGTTGTGGACAGGCACAAGTCAGGAGATGGATACAAAAAATTTCAAAGCGTTTATCAATGCCTAGAAACACAGTCAAGTAATTAAGAAGTGGAAGGTATTTGGCACAACATAGACCCTCTCTGGATCAGGACTTCGTTCCAAACTGGATGAAAGAGCCAGGAGGAAACTGGCCAGAGAGATGGATACAAAAAATTTCAAAGGGTTTATCAATGCCTAGAAGCACAGTGAAGTAATTAAGAAGTGGAAGGTATTTGGCACAACACAGACCCTCCCTGGATCAGGATCTCCAAACTGGATGAAAGAGCCAGGAGGAAACTGGTCAGAGAGTCTACCAGGAGGCCTACAGCAACTCTCAAGCAGTTGCAGGAATTTATGACAAAGATTGCTCATTGTGTGCATGTGACAACAATATCACAAATTCTCCACAAATGTGGCTTGTATGGGAAGGTTTCAAGAAAAATGCCACTCCTCAAGAATAGCCACATGCAGTCATGACTGAGCTTTGCCAAAATGCATCTTAAAGATTCTGAGGCCACATGGAAAAAGGTGTTCTGGTCAGATGAGACTAAAATTGAATTATTTGGCCTCAACAGTAAATGATATATCTGGTGGAAATCCAATACAGCTCACCATCCAAATACCACCATTCCTACAGTAAAGCATGGAGGTGGTAATATCCTGTTATGTGGGTTTTACTCTGCAGCAGAGACTGGAGCACTTGTCAAGATAGAAGGAAAAATGGAAGGGGCAAAATACCATCAAATTCTTGAGGAAAATCTGCTGGCCTCTGCCAGAAAGTTGTCAATGGGAAGAAGATTTACCTTCCAATATGACAATGATTTAAAGCTCACAACAAAAATGACCACACAGTGGATGAAGGAGAAAATTGTGAATGTACTTGCGTGGCCTAGTCAGAGCCCAGACCTAAACCCAATTGAAAATCTGTGAAATGACTTGAAGACTGCAGTCCACAAACGGTCACCATCAAATTTAATGAACTTCAGCAGTTCTGCAATGAAGAGTGGGCAAATATTGCTAAATCTAGATCAGCCTTTCTCAACCTTTTCAACACAGAGGAACCCTTTAAATAACTTTCTGATCTCAGGGAACCCCTGCCAGAAATTACTATATCTGCAACTCATGATACAATACTGTGATGTTCAGTGGGAAGAATGCTCCTTACACTTGTAGTCATTGGGAAGAATTACCCTCTTACAGATAGCTAAAAAGATCAATGCTTTCCATTGAAACTTATCTGAGAGGCAGAAAATGCTCATTGATCAAGCAACCTCTAGCAACTTCTGGAGGAACCCTGACTGAGAAACACTGCTCTAGATGTACAAAGTTAGTAGAGACATATCCCAACAAACATAAAGCCTGTAATTAAAGCAAAAGGTGGTTCAACAAAATACTGACACAAGGAGGTGATCCTTCTTCCAACTAAGGTGTGACTCTGTTTTTTAGTTTTGTTTCTGTCATGTTGGTGTTATATTGTTCACTTGGATGTTATAAGTTCCACTGAGTAAATACAGCTGGATAAAACAAAAACTGTGTCTGTCTTCATTTCAGGCTGCAAAGCAACAAAATGTGATTATTTTAAAGGGAGGTGATTCTTTTCTCTACCCACTGTATATTTAACAGACCAAAAGAGGTCAAATAAAGCTGTTTATTGTTAGGGAAAGCGTGCAGTTAAGTAAATGTATGTTGACATGATATAATATCTTGATAGCAAAAATAACTCTGTGATTTAACACTGCCTAAAGACAGGTAACTGATAATCACTAAAGGGCGTAGCAGGCTATGATCCAGATGATCTGGGATTTCGAATGGTTCTACTGACTTTATAATATGCGTATTACTGTAATGCATCATAGCCAGCTATGTAAACAATCCTGGACTTTATTAGGTGCTCACAGCTTGAATTAAATGTGTCACACAGACGACTATAAAACATTCTGTTCCAAATTCATTGGTTGAACACGTGTTTGGAAACTGCAAAGCAGCAGCACAGCAAAGTGCCATGACTCAAGGGAGTGCCTGTCACACAGGTAACAAATGAGATAGGCATGATAATAACCAGGATGGATTTGGAATGTCCTTTCAGTTTTATTTTTTAAATATCTCTTATTGGCTATATTTTTCAGTTGCTATAATATGTTCAACGGTTTCTATGTGCTGTGAAGTCTGTTCTTTATCTTCATATGTTAATGATATCAATTTGATCTCTTCAGCTGGCCATGGATATTAGTGTGGTGGAATGGTCAGATTGCTGAACAATCTTTTCATAAATAAAGCATGGATGAAGAACTGGAGTCCGAATCTGCTTTCTAATTATTTTATTTATTTATGGCAGGTACTTATATAGCTCCGTCAATTTATGCAGTGCTTTACAGATATATTGTACATACACATCAGTCCCTAACCCTCAAGGAGTGTACAATCTAAGGTCCCTAACTCACATTCATACATACACATTCTAGGTTCAAATTAGACAGGACCTAAATAACCTACCAGCAGGTCTTTGGTGTGTGGGTGGAAACCAGAGTACCTGGTGGAAACCCACACAGGCACAGGGAGAACATGCAAACTTCAGGCAGGTTTGGATTCAAACTAACAACCATAGTGCTGCCAGGGAAAATGTGCTAGCCACCAGTCAGCAATTGGTACCAAAGTTTTCAGATGTGGAATTTGGTCATGAATGAGTGCTGGAAGTGTTGTTGAGTTGTTCTTTGTGACATTGGGTGTGATGGTTCCACATGGAAGAAAGAAACAGGTGATTTTGGCAAAACCCTAAATGACCTGCCTGTGGACTAGGTGCAATATTAGACATTGCTCATTCTGTGCGGACTGGCTGAGCCCTTAGTGAAAGCAGCATATGAAAGATTGGAATGAAGGTTTTCTGGATGTTAGCGAGAGGCAAGTAAAGTTAAATACCCTTGTGCAGGGAGGCCATGGGGCACATTTTCTGGTGTGTAATGAGTGGACAGAGCATACTGCATTACTTTTCCCAAGGCCTCAGACATAAGCTGTTTGGAACTGCTTTTGAAGAAGGAAACAGGTTGGATGATTTTAAAGTGCCATGCAGGCAAATGAGTTTGAAAGTACCTTCTACAGCCCTGTGCTGTTTTCCTACAAGAGACTTCTAAGATCATTGGTGTGAAATACCTCCTGGTGTTTTATAGGAGATTGGGTTGTCATGGCCAATACATAGAGTTGTAATTGTCCACTGTTTCCTTGAGTTCAGTTGCTAAATAAAGTAAGTTAAGTGTCTGAGGCATTGGATCAGTGCCAATCTGTGCATTTTATGTATAGATTTTACTGTTCCTATCTGTGTATCTATTCCCAGAAGTGTAAACATCTATGTACTCACCTGCCAAGGGGAAATAAATGGAGGTCCATTGGGAAAATCAAATCCAGCCAATCAAAAAAGCAGCTAGAGCTGCCTTCTTACTTCTGATAATACCCATTGTCCTTGTAATTGTTAAGCTGTAGCAACAGCCTCTGAATGTATTTGGGTACCATAACGTAGACCTGTACTGTGCCCAACAGGGCAAAGCAAAAGGTTTGCTTTAATAACCCTGTCCCCAGCTGCACATACTTACCTTTTCTTCATGTCCCTGTCCCTCCATTCGCCATTGGATCATAGAAAGTCATCCCTATGTGAGCTCAGAGTTGCTCCAGACAGAACATTCTCTGAGCCAATCACAAGGCAACAGCAATTTCACGAGGAGAGACTTACATGCTCTTCCATACCCAGAAGTACCAGTTTTTTCTTTACTCCCAGTAGCTGGTGAGAGCAGCAGGGGAGGCAAAGGAAAGATGAACATTTCCTTCTGATTCAGGGGGCATTGAAACAAACCTATTGCTTTGACCTGCATAAGGGTTTGTTTTTAGTTTTGTTAAAATCAATTTAGTTTGCCTACTACTAAAACCAATTTCCTGCCAAAACTTTTTCCAGGTATTGCCACAAAAAACTTCTGTTGGGTTTTTCTTTCTGTTTTGGCTCTAGTGAGATTTTTGTTGACATTTTATCTCACTGAAACCAGAAGAAAGCACAGGTTTGCAATAACAACCTGACAGGGATTCTAACCTCCCCTTACTCTACTAAAACCGTATTAACATTCCCATTGTTGAAATGAATGGAAATCTCCCCAAAAGGGGCACAGACAGCAATAGAAACCCAACAGAGGTTCTAACCTTTCTCTACTTTATCCAAACTAAAATAGCACATGACAATTGTAGAACATGGTTTGTTGTGCTTTTTTCATATTTTTAAATGTGTTTTGAATTTTGAAGCATCAGAGTCTGCTAGAAGGTATAAAATGCATGCATCTAGACATGCCTACACCTACAACCCCCAGCACCCTTCATTTCCTCCTCTATGTTTAAATGCTGCACTGAATGGGCAAAAGTGTTGACAGCATTTACGCACATATATTCCTATTGGTCCATAGCTATGATAGGCAGACTCACTGACCAATAAGAATGTGTAGGAGGCATGAGGGGACAAGGCAAGCTCAGTCACTTCCAGGAAAATTCAGAGTTTTGTCTGATAAGAATGGCACAGTATTTAGGTGGACAGATGAAATAAGCTTCCACAAATACTGTATGTGCAGGCACATACAAGTGACAAAGTCATCTTAAATTCGTAACATGTTTAGGTACCATAACCATCACTACTGAACAAAATTATTCTATGGCAGGCTGAAAATATCACTTGAAATTGACAAATTATCATTTTGTGAAGTCCAAGTCAGACTGCTGTAAATATCAGTAGATAAGTCTCATATCACAAAGGTGCAAGCAAAAATATTGACTCCCCTTAGGGGGTGAATATTAAAAGAAAATATCTCCTTTGCCGACTCGTCAGCACTGTGTGTGGGCTGTGGAGAACACCATCGTTCATGGCATGCTCCAATTACAGAAAATGGTGAGAGGAGTTAGAAAAATGAACTTTATGCAGCTATACCTCACCTTTTTTCAATACAGGAGTGGGGGCAAAGAGGAAAGGGCAGCACTAATTAATTCCTGGCTCAGAGTCAGCAGAACAGACTTGTCAGTAGTAAGTCTGATAAGTGGACAATCAAATTGCATTATCCTAATCAACAGTTTTATTTGTTTTTTTGAAAGTTTAAAATCTTTAAACAGTTTGACACCTTAAATTGCTTCCTTAAGGTTATTTGTGAATAATGCAAGCTTTTCAGGTCAATATAGCAAAATACACAAACACTTACTTCATAGAAAAAGCCATAACAACTAAGGGAACTCCACAATGTGCTGAAGTTGAACAGGTATAAACAATACTTAGAAATCTCTTGGACTTTGTAATTAGGAGCTCTACGCCTTATCTTAGTAAGGTATTAAGAGTCACTCACAATGGCTTATTGAGTTATTTTCCTATAAATTGTATCACGTATTATTTTATGTCAATGGTCTATTACTTTTTCCTGTACTAAGAGGCACATATGCCATGGGGATGTGTATCAGGTTTATCAGCACCGGCACTTCACAAAAGGAACACATCACTAGAAAGCTTGCAAAGACATCTTTTGTTCCCCCCCCCCCCCCCCCTGTTCTTTTCTCGGAATGCTGTACAGGCAGTGTGATAAAGCTTCCACCCTGCAGAATTCTCAGAATTCTGTTAGCAGCTAAAGCAAGAATTTTCCTGGGCAAAGGTACTCTAATTAAGCAGAGTCAGAGATTTAGAGGAGGTGATAATTTGACTTTTCAGTTTAATTAAAGGAAGAAAACCTCACACACCTTTAGAAAGTGTCAGCATGTAATGATAAATATATAGAAGAAGAAAAATATAAGATCCTTTGGATTTTTGCACAGAACATAATTATTTAAGTTGCCCAATAAGAAACATTCAGCACTTATCTTTACATAAACCCTTTGTCTTTTCAAGTCAAGTGCCACCTAAAGGAGTAGTACATGTCCTTCTTTCTTCCTTTCCTTGCATGAATCCTTTTGAAGGACTGTCACCTTCATCTCTTTCTGCTTGTGCACCAACTGGGCCCCAATGAGCATGCAGAATATTCCTCACTGCATTTAAAGGGACATTGACTACCCTGGTCAAAGAGCTCTTTTCTATCTCAAATTTAAACCTTACCATCAGATTCTGAGGGCCCAAAGTGAGCTAGTTCAACCCTTAGTAGTTTTCCTTGCTCATTGGGAACTAGAAACATCTTAGATTGGAGGTATTGGGTTAACTTCTAAAAAGCAGGCCTGCTAACACTGACTGAGATTCTGCTGTATGTGTTGTTTCTTTGCTTAAAGTTGCTAAGAGTGACAATTGCTATTACACTCACCTATACTACTTTGTGCTGTTTAACAAAGCTTACATTGAAGTCTAGTGTAACCATCATACCAGTTTACCCTATTCTGTATGTGAGTCTACTTTCTGGTGGTAATTTACACTGGTTAAAAGAGTACTGTGATGTCAGAAGGGGTTAGGATTTCAGAGAGGGTTCCAGAGCCACAGGGAGCCCAAAAAAAACTCAGTGACTCCTAAGGGGGTAGTGCTACACATGATAAATATCAGTGTTTAAATGGCTAGCATTTCCGCATGGCAGTACTGGGGTCGTTGGTTCAAACCCCAACCTTCCTGGAGTTTGCATGTTCTCCCTGTGCCTGTGTGGGATTCCTCCCACACTCCAAAAGACATGCTGGTAGGTTAATTGGATTCTGTCTAAATTGTCCCTAGTATGTGTATGCATGAATGTAAGTTAGGGACTTTATATTGTATGCCCCTTGAGGGTTAGGGACTGATGGGAATGTACAACATATAAGCAAAGCATTGCATAAATTGGCCTGTAATAAATAAATAAAAGTAAAAAATTATGATGGTTACTCACAATAACGTTAATCTAAAACTTCACATTTTTTTCTCCTTTAAGTTTGATAAAAAAGCATGGTAAATGTAGCTGAACAGTTGGATTTTCCTTGCATCCTGCCAGGCAGTGCTAGAAGCAGTTAAAGGGGGAGTGAGCTACTGAGCAGGGGCGGACTGACCATTTGGAAACTCAGGCACTGCCCGAGGGCCCAGGGTCAGTAGGGGGCCCCATGAGATGCCCCTGGTACCTTTTTCATAGGCTTTTTTGAGTTTGGGCAAGGACACAGGGGCCCCATGATCCCCTATTGCCCGGGGGCCCCATGAGATGTCAGTCCGCACCTGCTACTGAGCCCAGGTTTTATATAACTTCCCTAAAATAAAGCAGATAGAGCAATATGGTATCAATCAAAAGGGCTATGGGTAGAATTAAGTGTGGCTATTTACTGATAGAGTGAATGATCAATGGTGCCACCATTTATGCAGCTGCAATGGCAGCAGAGGTCCTACTGATAGGATCAACAGCTATTTACAGAATGTGTACTTAGATAAACAGGCCAGTCTTAGAGGCATGGGCAGCCTATATAAGGTATGCGATTTTATAGTCTGACCATAGTTACTTTAATTATTATTAAGTCATGTAACCTCACCATTGTCCTCCTTGCTGTCACAGTCTCCTGGTGGGATAGAGAAGAAAAGCTATGCAAATGATTGGCTCATTACGCAGAGGGAAATTCAATATGGAGGAAAAATAGATTATTAATAGATAAAAGCACATTTAAACAAACAAAACAGGGTATGTATGGTGGAATATTCCATTATTAGCAGACAGCAAGTTCCCTGTTCTGCAGAATCAAGAGGATCAGTGGTTTAGAATGCTTCCTCTCGCAGCTTCCTGTGTATGATATATGCGTCTGCAGTGAGTTTGCTACCGTCCTTGATGTAAGCTCAGGCAGGAAATTCGTAGTAAACGAGCTGTGATGCCTACCAGTGTTTTACACACAAATGGAATGGAACATACATCTGAATAGCTTGTGGAAATTTGCTGTCATTTGCTGCAGTCTAATATTTAATCTAATTAAAAAAAACAGGATGTTGCTACTAATTAAAAAGAGGAAGATTAATTGATTAACTGTGGTAGACCATTGATAATACTCTGAAAAATGATTCATCCAAATACTTGGGAAGGGGGATATTTAAACACCCAAGGATGCAGGACCAATATTCTACCATCAGTTTAACAACAGCTATTATTATAGTTGGCCTAGAGGCCCCTTTAAATATAATATTGAAACAGAGATATTAGAAATAAGGGTTAAATCAAATATCTCCATTTCATCATACAAATACTAATTGAAATAGGATTTTTTTGTAAATCAGAAATGATTTTGTTCCATTTTAAAATAATGTGAAAATATAGTGCAACAGATTTTTTTATATGCATAATAGTTTCCTAATATGTAAATCACACATGCCACAGAATCAGCATGCACATGAAAGGTTTTCAAACCAGTAAACATAATTCCCTAAATTATAATGCACATTTAATGCCTTAACAATAGTTATTTGCTACTCACTTTGGCTTTCATCACTCAAAATGAATGACTTTCCTTACAATTGACAATCATAATTCAGTGAAATGAGTCTACTGAGTTTAAGTTAAAACTAGCCTTATTATGGTACATGTGAGGCTATAATAAGGTCGTTTCAGGTCACCGGACAATCCCAACTAAGACATAGAGATGTATTTAGAAAAGCAAGAGAAAAAAACAGAAGCAACGTGCCTTTGTCAGGGGTGTATTTACCACAAGGCAAACAAGGCATTTGCCTAGGGCAGCATCTTTCAGAGGGGCAGCGGTAATTTTCGGGGGGGGGCAGCGCCGCCCCTTTAAAGAAGGGATGGAAGAAGAGACACACACAGCATGGGGACCAAGTGGGATCTGAGAGAGGCTGTGGGCTGCTTGATGGTGTATGCAGAGCCTGACTCTTGTTCCCAGGGATGTCCGGAGCTGTGAAGGTGAGTGTCTTATCTCTCGCCGGGGTGGGGGGTGTTGCCAGTGTATAGGGGGCTGTGTAAGTGGAAGGCTCTCTTCTCGGGTAAAGGTGGGTGGGTTGGGGTGTTGTTGGTCAATGTCAGGCACTCTTCTTGGGAGAGGGGGGTGATGGTCGATGGCAGGGTCTCTCCGTGGGGGGGAGACGTTTTTTTGTGTTGCCTAGGGCAGCACGAAACCTAAATATACCACTGACCTTTGTAACCAGCTCCTTATCACTTTTAACAAATGGTAAAACCTGATAGGTCGCTATGTGTAGCGTATATTCCTTTGCTTCCATTTTCTTTACTCAATTAAACCTCATCTAAAAAACAAAAGAAAAATTTCCCCTGCAAGGTATGTGCATTCCATACTAGCACATTATGAAGGACTAACCTTAAAATGAAGCCCTCCAGCGGCGTATTGTCAACACTGCAGATTCAGCAATCTTCACCCGGTCTTCCTTCCAGGTTAACGAGCCCCAGCCATCCGACTAGCCGAGTTGCGATGATGTCCTGCATGTGTTCTAAAGGAATGGCGCTAGCTGTAAAAAAAGAGAGAATATCTCCTAAGCAGTGCATGTTTAGGGGATATCCATTTTATCTACATGTAAGCTTTATTATAAGCTTACATGTAGGTAAACTTATACAAAAAGAGTTTACTAACACTTTAATTAATTATGTTGAGAATAAAAAAACTGAGGCAAACTAAATGATCTTATGAATGGTGAACAACTTACTTGTAGGAAATTAGACTTTAGGGCTAGTTCACACTAGATGCAGTTCAGTGTGCTTTTTTTCTGAATCAAAAATGCATGCACAGTGTTTTCCATGTAATCCAGTGGCCCTAGTTCACACCAGTCAGTTCCAGTCCATTTGCAGTGCAGAAAAAAAAGTAGAACATGCTGCATTTTTTCTGCACAGAATCATACTGGAACATAGCAAACTTCATCAAAATTGCACCAGAGCTGCGTGTGGTGTGAACTGTAAGCAAAAACGTATCCAGAGTGTGTTTTTGTAGTGTGAATTGACCATAACACAAAGTTAAATATCAATGGTAAAATATAACTCCTGGGTAGGAGATCCATTTAGATTACACACTCACCCTTTGCCAATAAGGTCATTCCAAATGCAATGAACATAGGCAGTACTGGCTTCAGTAAACAGAGACCTGGCTTGCTGCTCCTTTTTCTTGCATTTTGCGTGTGGTATTTGTACCTTGCACTACATTTTTGCAGAAGGCAAAATATTTCAGTGTTTTTCCTTGTATGTTAGAATTCTTGATACAGTGAAGGAATTACTATAAAGTTCGACTAGTCTAGATGATACTGGTGCTGAAATTGGTGCAGGGAGGGTAGCTTAGAAAACCTCTCTGTGGTGCTTGCTTGCCTCCATCTTTCTCACTTTCTGATTGCCAGAAAAATCATGCCAGTCTGCCTAGCTTCAAGCAGGAGCACCTGCAATTGTCCATGCTCATTGACCACAATGGCACCAAACAGCCTATATAAAGCTAAGTCCTGCCAGGCCCCAGTGCTGAAAGGCCTTCAGCTGCATATATTTGACTTGTGATCCTACAACCTCATTCTTTATACTGACATGGCTTGTTCCTACTTTTTCTTATCTCATCACCTTCTCCTGTATGGACTTCGACTTGTTTCACCAACTACTATTTTTGACCAACACTCTGGTTCCTTGCTGCCAAGAAGTTTATGAGTCAGTCTGTTCCTGACTCGATTTCTGTCCACTGATTTGGCACCAAATTGCCTTCCCATTGCTGACCCTGGCTTGTGTGTTGACATCATCTGATCAGTAACTTACATCTCCCCATCACTCCAAACTACTTCATTGCTATATTCTCTCCAAGCCAAGGGTGTATGGACTGAACCAGTAAGAAAGACTGCTCTAATCATCTCGGGCTCCTTTTCTGGGCACTTGACACTGTATGATCGAAATATTGGACTAAGCCATCAGTCACTGGAATGTCACTACTGATGAGTTATTGAGCTGCGTAAACCACAGGCTTCTTCATCATAAAAGCTAACTGAGAGCCTTTAAAACTTGAGCAGAAGCCTAGAGCTTAACCTGCCGATAGATAAAATGAATGCAAAATATTTCTATGCTGTATTTAATATTTACCTTTTATATGTTTTATTTTATTTTGTGTATTTATTTATTATCATGATGATGATCATTACATTTTATACAACATTTCTTTTTCTGGCTTTGTTAAAGGAAAAAAAGTTCACCTTTTACCAAAAAATAATAAATGCAGGTACAAAAATGTGCATTTATTATTTTTTGTTTCTGGATCCTGTAAAGCATTGCACCAGTGATCAGCAGATTACTGGTGTCATGCAAGTCTCCTGCAGATCTGTTATTGTATCTGTGTGCCCGTACACCTCATAGATACTAGTGATAGGTAGACTCGAGCTACCACAACACTGCCCAGTGCCGAGGTAGTTCATTGCGAACTACAAGCAGACAGCCATAAAGACTGTCGGGACTTGTAGTGTTCTCATTCACAGAATACTGTGAATGAGTGACGCGGTCGGGCGGCACAGCCCCGAACAGCCGCGTTTTTTTAAAATTTTGACAGCTAGCAGGAGGGAGATGATCCCCCGCTAGCTGTTGCAATGGAGATCGGGGGGTACGGGGGCCGTCTATTCGTAACATGTTACATGTTACACCCTGAATATGGGTGTAACATGTAACATGTTCCGAAAGGTGAACTTATCCTTTAACAAGCCTGCACCAACATTTTTGCAATATTTAAGTAGATATAATAGCTGAACACATTTTAAATGCCTTATTGAAGTAAAGATTCAAGATCAACAGATTCTAGATTAGGTATCTCAGAACAGCTTTCTTCACTCTGAGAAAATGACGGGTACACTTTAAATGACAATTGTACTTTCAGTTGTTTCCTAAATAACCCCGTCTGATAAAATACCTACCTTTCTCCCCATTGCAGCAATCTTTACTGTGTGGGCCTGCCCGGTACCATGCAGCAAAAGCCTTTCACCTCTTACTGCATTGCCACTGCTCTACTCATTCCTTTTGGTGAACTCTGCTGGACCACTGGAGGCAGCAACGATACCAGCTCACCCACATAAGTAAATCTGGCTGTGGTGCACAGGTGCAGTAAGAAGAATCCTTCTACTGTTGGTAAAGATAGAATCCTTCTACTGTTGGTAAAGATACAAATATATTCACCAAAAGGATCTACAGATATGTTTAAACTTTTACCTTACAACTAGCAAAATTTGCCTTTTTCTCTGCATTTGGCCAGAGTAGGTAGGGTTTGAGATCACACGGGTAAATAAAGGAACTGCATGTCATCAAATGGTTTGAATTTTCATTATGCCCTCATTATTCTGCTCTCTGTCTGCATGTAAAGGAAAAGCCCACCACGTATCATTTACTAGTCATCCCAAACAGGAAATCCAGTTGATTGTTGAGCACTAGAGAATGCCCATACCAAGTTTAGGGAGTAGAAAGACTCACTGCCCGGATTAGAAAACCTTATTCAACTGCTCTTGTTTCCACCTGACATAAGCCAATGCTTTAGGTTTCTCACTCCATTAATATAAACAGGCTGGAGATCCATGCATGTCGGCAGGTGCGGTTTGTTTTCTCCACTGTAGGTGGCACTCAACTGAGTGGCATTGCAGCTTGGAGAAGAAGTCCAAGAGAAACATAATTTCTCTATGGTTTTCTGGGTCAATGGAGCAGCATTCCGGCTGGCTACACTGCGCTCATGTGACCGTTAGTGGCCATCTTGGGTCAGCAAGGTTTATTTATGGCCCTGTCCCCAAGTTTTGTGGAGCTTCTTGCGTGTGGCTAGTGTAGGGCGAGAGACCCACTGGTTAGGGAAAGGAACTAGCAGTAGGGAGAGGTTCCTGATGAGGAGGGAAATATTTGGGACTCGTTATCCTGGATTAGATACTCCCCCTTTGGACCGGACTGGCCAGGCCGCACTTCATCCTGTGCAACAGCCGCTGTCGGCACCTCTCCTCCTCTACATCTGACTACAGTGAACTGAGTTGTTTCCCTAGCTGTGCTCTCCCACCAGGTTGTTTCAAATATTGGCATTCTATTTAATATAAGTTCCAAGTTTTGCTGCAACCGAACTCTGTGTGTTTACTGCCTGCACCACGCTGCACCTCTCCACATGCACACATGTTTATACGAGAACCAAGCAATAGGCAATCCCTGGGCAGTCAGGCCATAACTGTCCAGAGCTTTTATTTCTGTGCCAATATAGTGATATGCATTATGCAGAATGTGTCGGGCAATACCAAGAATCCATGATAGTCACTTAATTATTCAAGTTATTTTATTGGAGTTGCAGATGTTCCCCAAATCCATAAGAACTGGGTATTTCTTGAGCAGTGCAGCAGTGGGAGACTAAAATATTGGTGAGCACTGGCAGTTACTTTTCTAACCAAAGATTTGGACCTCATACTATTAGACCTCATGCTATGTGCAAAGTACAGATTCACCTAAAAATATATAAAAATAAAAAATGTTTTCAATATCTGAGACAGATGGGATTAAACATTACCCATTCCAGTAATTAAAATAAGTAGTATACTGTAAACTGAGACATTTTACAAGTCTGTGAACTGAAACATTTCACACAAGGGTTTATGGTATGAGTGGTACAGGTTTGCCCAACCATGGAGGGGAAACCCACTTGGGGGCGTCTAACATATCACTTGTAAAAAGCATGAAATACTGTGAAAAAGGTTAGTAAAAACTTCACTCTGATTTTTTTTCTCTCTTCACAGAATTCTTCTTAAAAGAAAGGTCAAGTCAGTCTCACTTTACTTTTTGCAAGAAACAAAACTTACTTGGCTTTCATTTTAGCCCGACCAGAGGTTGCACATTGTTTCACTTCCTCTGTTATATGACAATAATGTTGCTCAGATTCAGCAGGCACTTTGCAGATTCCTAAAGCAAAGAGATTATCAAAGCTGTACACTTATAGAATTAAAGTACACCTAAAAAGAACTTTGCATTGTCTACTGGACTGAGATGCATGCTTGATTTATTCAGCATATCTCTATTGTAGCTCACAGCAACACAAGCCTTTTTTCCATGATGCACGACTTACGAGGATGTTGTTTGACAAATGGATAAAAAAAGGCTTTTGTTTGAACAATCGACGCACATACTTGTAACTAATACATGGGTAGTGCAATGTTATGGACTTATGCAACTAAAGAGAATGTACATGGATGGGGTTAGGTTGGGAACTGTGTATTTTGTTTATTTTATCTGTCCATTGTATAATCATGCAACTAATTTATAGACTAAGCAGTCCCCAGTAACATTCTAGCATTAATAATACCATATTGACCTTGTCTTATAAGGGGTATTTCCCTTCCTCTGAATTAAATATTCCTGATATGTCCCTGCCATTTACTTGTATGAAAAAGTATCCTGTTCTCTTTGTATAGCTTTCTATGTGTGAAATCCCTGCCAGTCCTTCTGCTTTCCTATTAAAATCAGGTGTATTTACCAAAAGGCAAACAAGGCATTTGCCTAGGGCGACATTTTTCCAGGGGGGCAGCACTGCCACTTGGAAGAAGGGACGGACGAAGGGACACATGCGGCATGGGGACCTGGTGGGTTCTGAGAGAGGCTGCGGGTTTCATGACGGTGTATGCACAGCCCGACTCTTGTTCCCGGGGATGTCCGCAGCTGTGAAGGTGAGTGACTTTCTCTCTCTTGCCATGGGCAATGGTGGCTGGTGTATGGGGGGCAGTGGTAGTGGAAATCTCTCTCAGGTGGGGGGCAGGGGTGTTGTAGGTCAATGTCAGGATCTCTCTGCAGGAGGGGGGGCGCTGACTTTTGTGTTGCCTAGGGCAGCACAAAACCTAAATACACCACTGATTAAAATTGACCTCACTAGGCATGAAAGCACAGTGTGGTCAGTTCTCTAGCTGTGCTGGGAACTCAGTCTGCTCTCCTCCACTGATCAAACCTGTGCCGACATACGCGCCCCCTCCCCTACACAACCATTCATTCGAAAGATTAGTGTGCTTCTGTTTCTCCTCCCTGATCTCCTTATGCAGCTGAGAACAGAGGGTATGTGATCACTTATAAAAAAGGGGAAAAAGGTATTTCTAATGAATAATACAGATATATATATATATATATATATATATATATATATATACTGTATATACATATACACACAGTCACACATACACACACGTCTTACCTTCCATTTATTTTTTTAAAGGTATGGGTTGTTTTACAAGGTGAGGGTTTATATACAGTATACAGTACTTTAATGTGCATGTAGCAATGCACCACAAATGTAGGAGTGAATGCAGGTTTATGGGTTTAGTAACACTTTAAAGCATTCTGGTTAAGAAGAGGCAAAAGAGCCCTGGTCAGGAGGAGGTTAAAACATTTTTGTTCACGTAGTTTTATAATTCTCATTCCTGCCATGACTGCTATTGGTTCCTCGTTCAAGGTTTATGCCAGCGCCCACTAACTTTAAATGTGTTTTCACATTTTTTCCACCCAATTTGACTTGCATTAGCAGCGTGTACCCACTTCTAAGTAAACACACAGGACAGCAGGTAGTGCTTGACTTTTTGAAATTCAGGCCAGTGATCTTCAATTTAGCAATTCTATATTTAGAAGTAATATATTTGTATGTTTATTCATTTGAATTACATGATTTAAATCAGATAACTGAGAATATAAAATGTGAGCATACAGTGTTAAAGCTAAACTCCAGGCAAACAGCTAAACACCCAGATAAATAACATACATGGAAGCTGTTTTACCTGCCAAAGGATTTGTATTCATGCCTATGTAGTCCTAAGATTTTCAGAGCTCTGTCACACAGTACAGCCCTGTCTGAAGGAACAGAAGACCTGATTTTTCTCTGCTACAGTTTAGTAACAATTACAGACCAGCAGACGGATGAGCTCCTCTCTCTGCTCTTTCCTTCTATCAGCATGATGGCGATTGGGACATCACTGCCTCACCATCTACTGCAGTGATTTCCAGCTTGCACAGGGATCACTCAGGTATGTTATATGCAAACTTACATTGGTTCAAGCTGAACCAATAAAACAAAAAAAAAAATCATACCTAAACTACAGAATTCCTCCCCCTCCTCATCTCCACAACATAAAAAGTAATTGTTCTGTAATCCAAGAAAGAACTAGGAGGACTCAAAAGGAGCAAATAGGAAAAATGTATTATTAGAATTTACAGGCACTTTAAACACTTGACCTCTAGAAGATTTACCGCCCCCCCCCCCCTCTTTATTACCAGGCCATTTTTTGCTTTTTGCCACTGCGTTACTTTAACTGACAATTGTGCAGTCATGCAACGCAAGTACACAAATTAGATTTATATCAATTCTTTTCATGTAAATAGAGCTTTCTTTTGGTGGTATTTGATCACCACTGGGTTTTTCATTTATTGTGCTATAGCTGAAAAAGGAAACAGAAAATTAAAAAAATATATATTTTTTTCTTTCTGCTATAAAACATATCCAATCAAAAAATTAAAAAAAATCTAATTTCTTCATAAATTTTGGCCAAAATGTATTCTGCTACATATTTTTCGTAAAAAAAATCTATGGTGTATATATAGCGCAATTTTTTCTTTTTTTTAATACTTGTAATGGCGGCGATCAGCGATCTATAGCAGGACTGAGATAGTATGGCGAGCAATTTGATACTAATTGACACTTTTGACACTTTGTGGGAACAAGTGATACTAATACAGTGATCAGTGCTAAAAATATACACTGTCACTGTACTAATGACACTGTCTGGAAAGGAGTTAAAATATCTAGGGTGATCAAAGGGTTGTGGGGGGGGGGGGTAACCAGTGTTTATGTGTATACTGTGAGGTGTGGTCACTAAGGGATGTGCCAAATTGCACGGAAACAAACACTAACACATCCCCACTAATGGGACAGAGCTCTGTATTGTTTACATTTACAGAGCTCTGTCCAGTCTTCCTCCTTGCCGATCAGCAGGTGCCGGTGGTCAATCATTGGCCGGCACCTCCTGATTGGCTTGTGCTGTGCACAGCACAGCCAGCACGCCCTACCTGGAAGTGCCGAATCACGTACTCGATACGTGATCCGGCACAGGAGAGCCACCCTACTTACGTACTCTTACGGGAGGCAGACGGCAAATGGTTGAAAGAGAAGCATGGCCAAAAAATGTTTCACAGAAGGTTGAGGTTCACATAAGTACATTTACTTTTGTTCTCCTGTGACCCAGAGTCAGTACATAGTGGGTTATTGCCTGGTATCAGGTGATGAAACAGAGATATTCCAGGCCTGTGAAGGATCCTGACAATATTGTTGGGATCCACATGGCTGCCTAATTGACAGTTTGGCTCTGAATCTCAGCCACATGCTCCCTAACCTGATGCTTTAGCGAGAGCTGGAGGAACAGAGCAGAGAGCAGTGACTGATAGACATTGCTGTCCACTTCAAGCAGACTGAATGCAGAGTGCTTAGCGTTGATGTGATCTCTCAGTTCCCGGTCTTAGAGCCTACGTCGATGGTAAAATTCAAATCCACAGCCATTTGCTGGGATTCGGATTTTTGCTGCAGACGTGTGTGTTGACATACTCCTGGGCAGCACAACAGTGTGTGTACTTTTGTGAAACCGTCTGTCAGATTTCAATGTGGAAGAGATACAAGAGGCTGCAAAGCTGCTAATCACTTCCCCAACTACCATGATGTGATGCCCCCCCCCATGCAATCTCACCGCCATATTTACTGGGTTCCGCTGTCCCATCTGCAGGCCTGGTGCAATCATGGTGTCACTGTGAAGGGTGGCAGGAGCTCAGCGAACATCCATACGCTGAGCCTCCCTCCTGTGTAGGGCTGTCAATTACCAAGATCAGTGCCCAGGGAAGCAGTTGATGGAACATGATCTGTGTTCCATCAGCTGCAGTGGAGTACAAGGGAGACATCTAACAGACCCCAGATGTCTAATAAAGAGAACCTGTCACCTATGTGCTATCACATAGGGGACTATTGGTTCCCTATGTGATGGCAATTAATGTTATGCACCTTCGCTTGAGTAGACAAAAATCCTTGCACCGGTCTTGTGTGTTGGGGAAGCTGCTGTGTCACAATCCTACATGAAACCTTTTTAACATGAAACCTTAATAGTAATAACATGAAACCTTTTTAACAGTCTTGCTAGAATGGATAAATGAGGTGTGGTGTAAGAGCTCAAATACGTGTCTTTTCTAGGAGAAAATGCTGTTCCAGGCTCCTGTCAGTGCTGGTCACATAACCAGAAGCTTATGGATTTAGTCAAACTCTGATGAATGGATGATCAGGTTGAGCCATTGGAGGTTATTTACTAAAACTGGAGAGTGCAAAATCTGGTGCAGCTCTGCATAGAAACCAATCAGCTTCCAGGGTTTATTGTCAAAAAATAAACTGCACAAGCTGAAGTTAGCAGCTGATTGGCTGCCATGCACCGCTGCACCAGATTCTGAGTGCTCCAGTTTTAGTAAATCCCCCCCACTATGTCATTCTTTTTTCATTCTGGGCAATTAGGGAATGTGTTTCCCTTATATTCAGAAAGTACGTATCTGTCATTTTCAGCAAAAATGGTAGCAGTGTTACAGGATTGTTTTTTTTTTCATCACCATTTATATCAGTGCCTGCTTACAATTCAAAATTTATACAATGACACATAAGCAGTCATATGCTTCCCAGGGCCAGTTAACCAATACAATGTTTCTGGAGAGAAAACGGGATCAAAACCGCACAAATATGTTTGGAGACATAGACCTCGATGACAGAGACTCTAGCACTGCAAGACATCAACCCTAACTACTGTACCAACATATGCATATCTGAAACAAATATTTAATATACGCTTAATATAAAAAAAATCCTTGATTCAGTGAGTAAATATTTATCTAGATACATAAAGCTTTACTACTGAGAAGCTGTGATTTTGTGAAGTGTTTCCAATACTTTGTTCCCACGATCAAATGTTCTGGTATCCATCCATGTATGGTTGTAGTCATCCCCGACCAGGCTTCTGTGCTACCACTAGTGTGAGATTACTGCCTTGTATCAGTAAGCACAAATCAAAGGTCTCTTTCATCTAGGTTGGCTGAATTCTCATGAAGAAAAACCCTACTTTCTGATCTCTGGTTCCCGCCCATACCAAGCACATGACTCATCTTGTAATGATGAACGTTTGACATCTTTAGTCTAGGTAATGGGTTTTTTTTTACTATGTCACCAATTTCTCAGGAGCTTTGAAGTGTGTGGCCCTTTACTAGAACTACTCCAAGACTCCCGCATTCCTATGGCTGCTCTATGGCAGAATACGTCAGAGCTTTCTCATTGAAGTTTTTCATGCACTCCTGTTTTATTTTGTTCATCAGTTTTCCTCTCCCCTCTCTCTCTCTCTCTCTCTCTCTCTAAGGGCTCTTTCACAATGATCAGTTTTTGATGCACTTTTGGTGTTAAAGTGGAACAAAAATGTATTTCTTTAAATCCTATGGAACTCTTCACACCAATGGGCTGTGGGTGAAGTGCATTTTTGGTGCATATTTAAAAAGCGCACCAAAAACGCACCTCCCTATTGAAATGAATAGAAAAGCTGGTGCGTTTTTTTGGTGTCTTTTTTTTGAGTCACATGTCCAAGTTTTACAGGTGCATGCTGGGAGTCAGGAATCCAGAAAATGCACCAAAAACACAATGAAAACGCATCAAAAATGTGATATGCATTTTTGCAAACTGCATACTCACCAGTGTGAAAGGGCCCTTTCATGTCTCTGTCTCATCAAAATTGTAGAAGATGTGCCTACAGCTTAGCCCACTTCATATAGATCTGTGTTAGGCCCAGGGGCGGACTGACAACTCATAGGGCCCCCGGACAATAGGGGATCATAGGGCCCCTGTGTCCTTGCCCAAACTCAAACAAACCTATGAAAATGGTACCAGGGGCATCTCATGGGGCCCCCTACTGACCCCGGGTGCTTGGGCTGCGCCCGAGTTTTCAAATGGTCAGTCTGCCCCTGGTTAGGCCCCTTTCAGACAGGACAGGCTTGCCAGCGGATCCACTTGCTCAGAGGGGGATCTGTCCTCTGATTCCCACTGAGCAAGTGGATGACAGGTCTATGTCCGCTCCGCTGCTGCAGAGAGGACACAGCCCACTGTTTTCTATGAAGCAGTCAGATGGAAATGGTTTGCCTGTCTGTTTCCACCCAACTGTCATCCAATCTGCGAGATGGACCCCCATCCGTCTGTTTTTAGCATACAGGTCAGATGCCAGAGGGTGTCAGTGGACACATGTCCGCTGACACCCGCTGGTCCACAGAGGGCTATGGTTGGTTCGATCGGGCCATCAGAGTGAAAGGGACCTTAAAGTTGTCCTAAAGGCAGAATGTTTTTTAATCTTAGAGTGGTGATAAACCTCAAACACGAAATATGAACAAAGCGTAGCTCTATAGTGTGTACTTGTCTCAATTAAGAGCACTAAGTGTCATTTCTGCCTGTTGCTTCATTCCTTCTGCATGCAGCTCACCCTCCCAACCTCCCAAATACTTACCTGAGCCCGACCTCAATTCAGCAATGTGCACAAGAGCAGCGTCTCTCTCCTCATTGGACAGACAGGTAGCAGTGGAAGCAATTGGCTCCTTCTGCTGTCAATCACAGCCAGTGAGGAAAGAAAGGGAGGGGGGCCAAGCAGGGGCGGACTGACCATTTGGAAACCCGGGCACTGCCGAGGGCCCGGGGTCAGTAGGGGGCCCCATGAGATGCCCCTGGTACCCTTTTCATAGGCTTTTTTGAGTTTGGGCAAGGACACAGGGGCCCCATGATCCCCTATTGCCTGGGGACCCCATGAGTTGTCAGTCCGCCCCTGGGGCCAAGCCAAGCTCTTTGTATCATTGGACACAGAGCTGGCTCGGGAATAAGCACACACAAGTGCCCTCATAGCAAGTGGCTTGCTATGGGGGCACTCGGTAGGGAAGAAAACCCAGGAGCACCACGGGGGAGCTGAGAAGAGAAGGATCAGGGCTGGCCATACATTATACAATTTTGTTACAATTTTCTGTGCAATTTCTTTCCAATTTCCTTTAGATTTACCTTCAACTATGTAGTGCAAGGGCCTGCCTAATTGGAAAGTGTTATTTAGGTTTGACTACATATTTATACGGTTTTTGGTAAATCTAAAGGAACATTGTACAATTAAATTGTTTATTGTATGGCCAGCATTATTCTACAGGGACACCGATGTTGTCCAGACACAGCCTCAATTCCTAATTTAACAGGTGTGCAGGTACACAGCACCAAACGCAGACAGTGTGTATTTGGGGCTGCGCACCCGCAGGCCAGTCAAATTAGGACTTGCAGCTGTTTCCCCATAGAGTAACATAGGCTACCAGTGATGGATCACTGCTCAGAGGGCCATACAGCAGTGGCTGTCAGGCATTCAGGAGGTGCTACTGCTACAACCTGATGCCTATTTGTTTTGTTTTTGTAGTATTTTTTTTTTTTTAAATTGCTCCATGGGAATTTTAGATTGCAGGACCATGTCACAACTGCAGGCCAAGTGTTTGAATCGCAGTGGAGATGCAGCCTCAGTGATCTCAGTGGGCAAGTTTGACAGGTGCTGCCGTGGCCACAAAGCAAAGCAGTGCGGCTGCTCTCTTTGTGTCGTGACCACAAAGGAAAGCATCACGGTCGGGGCATGTGTACAGTGCTGTCAGGCTGCAATGTTAGAATTCCGGTGGGCAGCCTGGGGTGGTAAAACCACAGCTCAGCTGTTTGCTTTTACTGCCCCCAGCCAGGGGCGTATCTGCCGCGAGGCAAACAAGGCATTCGCCTAGGGCGGCAGTTTTCAGGGGGGTGGCACCGCCCCCGGGCAGAATGGACAAGGGACCAGGGCTTGGCAGGATGGGAGATCTCAGCATGGCTCGGGTGGGAGGTAGAGTTTAGGCAGGGGGGCAGGCTCAACAAGTCTTGAGTAGGGAAGGTGGGCTCGACTTATGCCTACCTGAGTTAATGGCAAGGCAGCTGTCTTACCCTCTCTGTGCCTTCCCGGAGCGCTGATTCCCTGCTGCACCCACTGACTTTGTTAAGATCCGACAGGAAGCCCAGACCCGGGCTGACCATCGCAGCTATGCTCTGCCCATCCAGCCTCTCTGCAGCCAGCTGGCCATCTATTCCATTCGCTGCATAGGGCCAGAGGGCGGAGCCTAGAGGTCAGCTGACCATGAAGATGGGGTTCAGGAGAGGAGACTATCGCTGCATGTCAGGTATCAGTGCAGCTGCAGACACCACAGACCCAAGATAAGTGCTCCATCACTTGTCAAATAGAGTCTCCCTCCCCCCCTTCTCTCTCTCTTCTTTCTCTCTCTCTCTCACTCCCTCTCTTCTTCTTCTTTCTCTTCCCCCCTCTCTCTGTCTCTCATCCCTACTCTCTCTCTCTCTCTCTCTCTCCCCCCTCTCTCTCTCTCTCCTCCCTCTCTCCCCCCATCTCTCTCTCTCTTCTCCCCCCCTCTCCCTCTCCCCCCCTCTCCCTCTCCCCCACACCCCCTCTCTCTATTCCCCCCCTCTCTCTTCTTCCCCCCCTCTCTCTTCTTCCCTCCTTCTCTCTCCCCCCCCTGTCTCTTCTCCCCCCCTCTCACCCCCCTCATCTCCCCCCCTCTCTTTCTCTTCCCCACTCTCTCTCTCTCCCCCCCTCTTTCTCTTCTCCCCCCTCTCTCTTCTCCCCCCTCTCTTCTCCCCCCTCTTTCTCTTCTCCTCTCTCTCTCTTCTCCCCCCTCTCTTCTCCCCCCTCTCTCTCTTCTCCTCTCTCTCTCTTCCCCCCCCTTTCTTCTCCCCCTATCTCTCTTCTCCCCCTCGCTCTCTCTCCCCCCTCTCTCTCTCTATCCCCCCCTCTCTCTTCCCCCCTCTCCCCCTCTTCTCTGTCCCTCTTTCTCTCTTCTCCTCCCCTCTCTCTCTCTTCCCCCCTTCTCCCCCCTCTCCCCCTCTTCTCCCCCATCTCTCTCTCCCCCTCTCCCCCCTCCCTCTCCCCCTCTCTCTCTTTTCCTCTCTCTCTTCTCCCTCTCTCTCTTCTCCTCTCTCTCTTCCCCCCCTCCCTCTCTTATCCCTGTCTCTCTTTCCCCCTCTCTGTCTCTTCTCCCCCTCTCTCCCCCCTCTCTCTCTTCTCCCCCCTCTCTCCCCCCCATCTTTCCCTTTCTCTCTTCTCCCCCCTCTCGCTTTTCCTCTCTCTCTTCTCCCTCCCTCTCTTCTCGTCTCTCTCTCCCTCTTCCCCTCTCTCTCTTTCTCTCTCTCTCTCCTTTTGCACAAGATAAAAGTAATCTGGGGGCTAACAAGCCGCTGGATTACTTTTACAGGCGGCGTAACGGAGTTCTTCCCCCTCCTGCCACCGACTCCTTTTCCAAGCTCTACCATGCAGTCCCAATGCAAACGATCAGAATGATCTGTGTCTGATCGCATGCATTGGGAGGCCAGAGGAGAGATTTGGGGTCTAATAGACCCTAGATCTCTCCATGAACAGGAGCTGTCATGATCCATGCTATTACAAGGTATGATGTATGTTTATCTGCAGTTTTCTCTTCTCCAGAGCCTTTCAAAGATGTTAATTTATTCAGCTTGTCTGAGCTGTTAGAAATCGGGGGCAGAGAGCTGAAGTTGCACTCTGCAGAGCTCAGTGAGAGCTGATTGGAGAGAAGGGACACACACCACTTCACAGGAACAGAACTGAAGCTGTCAATCACAGGCTGTGCGCTGGACCTCCCTCCTCTGTCACTTTTTTTCTATTGTTGTCAGGAAATCTTGTTAGAAGTGACTCATGCAGATAGAAGAGGAAAGAGGCAGAAGGCAGAAATGACACTTAGGGGTTGATTTACTAAAACTGGTGCACTCAGAAACTGGTGCAGCTGTCCATGGTAGCCAATCAGCTTCTAACTTCAGTTTGCCCAGTTAAACTTTGTCCATAAAACCTAGTGCAGAGCTGCACCAGATTTTGCACACTCCAGTTTTAGTAAGTAATCCCCTTAGTGTTTGGGATTGAGACAAGTGCACACTATAGAGGGATATGTTTGGTTCATATTTCATGTCTGAGGTTTACAGCCACTTTAAGCTTTCTCTGGGATGAGCAGTAGGTGGAATGTATTGTTGAGGGAGACTGCATACAGTCTGTGCTGGAACAGCCTACAAGACTAAACTGACCCAAAAATGTCTCACAACTAGCCAGTAGTGATGGATTAATGCGTGTTCCAACTAGGATCTGAACCTATGCATGCAAACCCAACAGCAAGCTGTCATCCGTATGGGCAGGAGCATTTACTGCCCTGCAGCTGCACACATACAAGGGGCACACAAATGATTGACCTGTACCGGTGACAGTTTTCTGGTTTAAGATTCTAATCCCAACACATCATCACTACCAGCTAGGAGGCTGAATGCTTTGTTATATACTGGGTTAGAGCAGAGACTGTGAGCCAGGCCTTTTCATCCACCATCATTGCCTGATCTCACAAATGCGCTTCTGGAAGAATGTTCAAACATTCCCATAGACACACTCCTAAACCTTGTGGACAGTCTTCCCAGAAGAGTTGAAGCTGCTATAGCTGCAAAGGGTGGGCCAATGCAATACTGAACCCTACAGACTAAGACTAGGATGCCATTAAAGTTCATGCGCGTGTAAAGGCAGGCGTCCCAATACGTTTGGCAATATAGTGTGTATATATATATATATATATATATATATATATGTATATGTATGTATGTATGTATGTGTGTATATATATATATATATACACATATATATATATATATACTGTATATATATATATATACAGGTGAAACTCGAAAAATTAGAATATTGTGGAAAAGTTCATTTATTTCAGTAATGCAACTTAAAAGGTGAAACTAATATATGAGATAGACTCATTACATGCAAAGCAAGATAGTTCAAGCCGTGATTTGTCATAATTGTGATGATTATGGCTCATGAAAACCCCAAATCCACAATCCCAGAAAATTTGAATTTTACGTGCAATCAATAAAACAAGGATTGTACATAGAACAATATCGGACCTCTGAAAAGTATAAGCATGCATATGTACTCAGTATTTGGTTTGGGCCCCTTTTGCAGCAATTACTGCCTCAATGCGGCGTGGCATGGAAGCTATCAGCCTGTGGCACTGCTGAGGTGTTATGGAAGACCAGGATGCTTCAATAGCGGCCTTCAGCTCTTCTGCATTGTTCGGTCTCATGTCTCTCATCTTTCTCTTGGCAATGCCCCATTGATTCTCTATGGGGTTCAGGTCAGGCGAGTTTGCTGACCAATCAAACAGTAATCCTACGGTCATTGAACCAGGTTTTGGTGCTTTTGGCAGTGTGGGCAGGTGCCAAGTCCTGCTGGAAAATGAAGTCAGCATCCCCATAAAGCTCGTCTGCGGAAGGAAGTATGAAGTGCTCCAAAATCTCCTGGTAGACGGCTGCGATGACCCTAGACTTAATGAAGCACAGTGGACCAACACCAGCAGATGACATGGCTCCCCAAATCAACACAGACTGTGGAAACTTCACACTGGATTTCAAGCATCTTGCAGTGTGTGCCTCTCCATTCTTCCTCCATACTCTGGGTCCTTGGTTTCCAAATGAGATGCAAAAGTTGCTCTCATCAGAAAAGAGGACTTTGGACCACTGAGCAACAGACCAGGTCTGTTTTTCTTTAGCCCATGTAAGACGCTTCCTGGGGCGCACTGACAACTCATGGGGCCCCCGGGCAATAGGGGATCATGGGGCCCCTGTGTCCTTGCCCAAACTCAAAAAAGCCTATGAAAAAGGTACCAGGGGTATCTCATGGGGCCCCCTACAGACCCCGGGCCCTCGGGCAGTGCCCGAGTTTCCAAATGGTCAGTCTGCCCCTGGACGCTTCTGATGTTGTTTGTTGTTCAGGAGCGGCTTGACAAGAGGAATACGACATTTGAAGCCCATGTCCAGGATCCGTCTGTGTATGGTGGCTCTTGATACACTGACTCCTGCCTCAGTCCACTCCTTCTGAAAGTCCCCAACACTTTTGAATGGCCATTTCCTGACAATCCTCTCCAGGCTGCGGTCATCCCTGCTGCTTGTGCACTTTTTTCTTCCACACTTTTCCCTTCCACATAACTTTCTATTAATGTGCTTTGATACAGCACTTTGGGAACATCCAACTTCTTTTGCAATTACCTTTTGAGGCTTTCCCTCCTTATGGAGGGTGTCAATGATGGTTTTCTGCACAACTGTCAGGTCAGCAGTCTTTCCCATGATTGTGATTCCTACTGAACCAGACTGAGAGACCATTTAAAGGCTCAGGAACCCTTGACTATTGCACCAGAGATAGGCTCGTCCACTTTCCCATTACCACCATTACCGTTCAGCACCAACCCCCTTCCCCTTAACCAATTATACTAACAAAAGACATAACACCAATTTTGGAGTAAATGGCCAACATGGCCTTTTATTAACAACTCAAGTTACAATACACCAACCATTCCTTATAACAAAAACCCACAGAATTGTTGTTGGTCTTCGAAGGCACCCCAAAACGATCCGAAATGCACCCGCGGACAACCATATACACTAGGCCTCCAGCCGCAACCAACCAGCTCGGAGACAACCATACCGTCCGCAGTGCAGCACCACCACCTTCCAGTTAAACCTTGGTTAACTGGGAATGTCCCCGGGCATCCCATACCACGGATGGGTCCCACACCATTGTTGTTTACCTTCCAAATAAGAACGGCCTCCAAAGACCAACAACCGCCACAGCACGCTGGGTAAGCCCTTACCCATGCGTGCCACGCCACAAACGAACAGCCCGCTGTATGCCATCCTGCAGATCCAGGGACCATAAATCCGTCCCAACCGCATTCAAATGCACCCCATCGCACCTGAGATACCGCCAAGTATCCACCTCCAACTCCAAGTGCCGGACCACCAACCCCCCATGGTGACTAAAGAAACGCCCCACCTCTCTGTTAACCTTGATCCGAGCCTTGTTGAGCCTCTCCACCGACCGCGCCCAACGCCAAGAGGTACTGGCGACAATGTCGAACCACACCACCACCATCCCCGTATAAGCCCGCCGCAACTGAAGAAAGTCCAGCTTGACATCACGCACCAGCTCCCGCTCAGCGTGCCTGAAAAAACACCCCTGCCCCACTGGACGACGGGACAAAAATTCCTGAACCGCCCGCACTGGGCACACCAGCGAAGCCGGAAGAACGAAAAAACGCACCCGACCACCACGTCCCAATTGGTCCGTCTTAGACCGACGTACCAGCACCTCCACCCATTCACTGGAGCACCTGACCTCATCCACCAATAACCCCCCAAGAACCGATTTGGACGGACTAACGAGCTCCCCAATACGCAACGCCCCAAAAAAAGGCCACCGCAAAAGCCGCCCGAAATAAGCACACCTCAAAGTCCGAAGAACACACAGACCACAAATGCACAAACAAAGACCCCAACAACTCAAAAGACACCGGACGACAAGAATCCTTACAGCGATGAGCGCTCAGGTAACCCCAGAGAGCCTGCCGAACCCAAAAATCCTCAGTGAAATCCCGACACCCTTGCAACTTAAAGAAGAATGCCAAACCCGCCAGTCGACGATCCACCGCAGCAGCCGACACCCCCCGCTCAAAATTCCGCGCCACAAAGAACAATACCGCCAAAACCACCTCCGGCCCCCAGGGATCAATCTCAACCCACTGTAGCAGATCCAGCCACTCCCGCCAGACCCTAGAGTATGCAGACCAAGTCGCCTCACTCACCGAACGCCGGATCCAGCCCGCAAGGACTCCAAGGCAATCACCCACAGCCCGTCGGGACAAGGAACCCCGTGTTGCTCCGCCGCCGGCGCCACCTCTCGGAATTTGTCCCACTGAAAGCGAGACAAAGCGTCAGCCACGGTGTTATCAACCCCAGGGAGACGCACCGCATGGAGAAAAACAGTCAGACGCAGACAACGCAACACTAAATGGCGAAGCAAGGCCACCACCGGTCGTGAAGAAGCTGAGACCCGATTGATGACCTGAACCACCCCCAAATTGTCACAGTGACAACGCACGTTTAGTTTTCGAAAATTCTCTCCCCAAACCTCAACCGCCAACACCACCGGAAAAAGTTCCAACAACACCAAGTTGCGAAGAAAAACCCGCCTCCTGCCAGGAAGCAGGCCACAAGGCCGCACCCCATCGACCCTGGAAAAAGCCCCATAGCCCGCCGACGCCGCTGCGTCCGTGAACCATTCCAAGTCAAAATTGCCAACAGGGCCAGACATCCAGAGAGCCCGCCCATTAAACGAATCCAAAAAGATGTGCCACAAATGTAAGTCCTCCCGATGATCCCGAGTCAACCGAATAAAATGTAAAGGGGAGGTAATCCCTGCCATCGCCGCCGCCAACCGGCGGCAGAACACCCAACCCATGGGCAGAAACCGACAAGCGAAGTTAAGTTTTGCCCAACAATGACTGTAAGGCCCGCAGCTGAATTTCTTCGCTTGCCCCAGCACCCCACGGAGTTCCCCTTGTAGAGCCACCAGCTTAACCTCAGGCAAGTGGCACTCCATCGTGCCGGAATCCAAAACAATGCCCAAGAAAGTCATCACCGTAGCCGGGCCCACAGTCCTATCCACCGCCAGAGGAATCCCGCAACGTTCCGCAACGTGTTGCAAAGTGGCCAGCAAAACTGCACATACTCCGGAATCTGGCGGACCCACGCAAAGAAAATCATCCAAATATTGGATGACCGAATTCACCCCTGAAACATCCCGCACCACCCACTCCACGAATGAACCGAACTTCTCGAACAAAGCGCAAGATATAGAACACCCCATAGGAAGGCACTTATCAACGTAAAAATAGCCTAGCCAATGACAACCCAAAAACGAAAACCGTCCGGATGGACTGGCAACAGCCGAAACGCCGACTCAACGTCCGATGTCGCCATGAGCGCACCGCGCCCATACCGACGGACCCAGAAAACAGCCGCATCAAAAGACGTGTAAGACACGACTCCGAATCAATAGCATCATTCATCGACCCCCCCCTTTGGGAAGGACAGGTGGGGAATTAACCTAAACGCATTCGGCTCCTTCTTGGGCACAACCCCCAAGGGAGAAACAACCAAATCCGAAAACGGAGCGCAAGCAAACGGACCCCCCATGCGTCCCAACCCCACTTCCTTACGCAACTTAGCCGAAACCCCCTCCTCATGCCGCAAGGCCGACCGCAAATTCCGAGCTAAGGGAGGAATCAAAGTCAAAGTACACGGGATGCGAAAAAACCCTCCGAAAAACCCGCCGTCAGCAGCACTGCAACTGTCCGATCAGGATACCTCTGTAAGAAAGGCCCCATCCTTTCCACTCGCACTGGAGTCGTCCCTCTTACCAGCATGCTCTCCGGGAAGGCCTCGACCCCGCTGGAAACAGCGCGACAAGGGATGGGAGCCCCCGCACCCGGAACATTCGTGCCTAAAACGGCAAGACCCACCAAATCGACACGTCCCCTCTTGGAACTGCCAGCAGAACCCCTGACGCCTGGAGGCCGATTGTCCCGGGGAGAACGAACCGCCGGCCCCGCTCTGAAAAAACGAACCAGGGGCCCTCGCCGGTGTCATGAGTCGCATCCAGAGGCCAATGTCCTTATAATCCCAACGCAACGACTGGCGAACCGCCCTCCGCTGCCTAAACTGCTCATCGTACCGAAGCCACGCAGTACCCCCATAAACCCTGTGAGCCTCACCAATGGCATCAAGGTAACAGAACAGTGCTGAGCAATGTTCAAGAGCCTTCTCGCCAATCACACTAGCCATGATCGCGAACGCCTGCAACCAATTTACAAAGGTACGCGGGATAAAACGAAAACGCAGCTGCTCTGCTTCCACCCGCCTACTCTCGTCAACCCGGGACCCTTCAAAAGGAAAAACGCTCCAAAGGCAAGAGTGAGAATATATCAACGTACTCCCCACTCCAAATCTTCTCCCGTACCTCCGACTGTAAGTGCGCACCCAAAGGGCCCTCAAAACACACGTACACTTCGCCCCTGGCCGAGTTCGCCAAGCCGACAGGCCCGGACACCCTCGAATCCGCACCCAACACCGCGGAGGGGGCCGCAGAACCCCGATCACCTGTCGTGGCCGGAACAACCCCTAGCCCAGACCCCGGAGGAGAAGAGACCCCCGGACGCCGCACGTCCCCGCTGTCCTGTACAAGAACACCTTCCCCACCATCCGGCGGGAGCCACGCAGAAGCAGGCCCAGGTGCCCCACCACCGCCCCACTCAAGACGCCGCAACAGGTCCCGCAAACCGGAAATCACATCACCGAGACCCCCACCCATACCCGACGGGGGAACGGCGACAGTGCACGCCGCAGAGGCCGCGCCCACCGTAGCGGCCCTACCACCCCCCAGCAGGTCCCGTAATGCAGAAGAAAAAGAGATAGACCCCAGAACAGGTAACTCACCAGGCTGCCCAGGAGATGCCCCTTCAGCCGCGTGCTCACGATCCACCATTGTAGAGCGGCCAGCCGTCGCCCCCGCATCGGGTTCCGACAGCTCGCCCTCCGACCTCTCGTCCTCCGCACGCTGTTCAGATGGCCTCCCGGTCCCAGGAGCCACGGGTCCTGCTGGTCTGTGCCGCTCACGACTCCGCCTCCCGGCCCCAGACACGCTCACCGCCGTCCCTGGGCTCCGACCTGCAGCACTTCCAGCTGCCCTCCGCCCAGCTCCAGTCTTCCGCCGATGCTGCTGTGGAGCCAGAGCACCAGACCGTCCAGGGGGTCCGCCGGCCGCAGCAGTAGACAGCCCAGCAGCCGCAGAACTCCCTGCTGCACTCCATCCAGTGCCGATCCCACGCTGCTGCCTCACTGGAGCCGGAGCCCCAGACTTCTCAGGGGGCCCGCCAGCCGCAGCAGGAGACAGCCCGGCAGCCGCAGCTGTGCGCCTCCCACGCAGGGCTCCCTCCCCGACCGGCACCTTGTCAGTGGAGGAGCCGCAGATTCTTCTTCCGCCTCCATGCCGTGCGGGCGGGGGGAGGGGCTTCCCCCGCGTGAGGCCCCGCCCACCAAGCTCCGCCGATGGCGGGGATTCCTCCCGGCTTACCCGCTAGCAGAGGCAAAGGAGCGCCCTGCAAGCAGAGCCGGAGGGCCCGAGTGGGGCTCCCATGGTGGCGCTGAGCTCTGGGAGGGGGGAGCCCGGGCTAAAGCGCTCCGGAGGCCTAGACCTCCGAGCACGTGGGCGCTCCCGCCCCCCTGCTGCAGGTGATGAGCCCGGATCCTGCAAGCGATCTGAGACACTGCTCTGCAGCCAGTCCATCCCCCTGTCCTCCGCTGCCTCCCTCAACTGAGCCAAAAGGCCGTCCATGGCAGGGCTAAAGGTGGCCTGAAGCAAGGTCTGCTAAACAGACACCAAGCTCACACTCTTGCCGTCCAGCTAACTGACGCCCCTTCACAGAACCTCCCACCCTAAGATGCAGCAAAACCCCACCTACACCAACCTCTACCAATCAGCTACCCCCCACTAACAATAACAAATCCCCCTGGAGCTACCTTAACCCTTTCTGCTCTTCCTTCCCCCACTCTGGGCCTATTCATGTATGCCCTGCGCTATTTCTTCTTTATTTCGCTACGGGCATTTCTTTGCAGGTGTTATGGCTTAATTAGCTGATTAGAGTGGGACACTTTGAGCCTAGAATATTGCACCTTTTCACAATATTCTAATTTTCTGAGATTGTGGATTTGGGGTTTTCATGAGCTGTAAGCCATAATCATCACAATTATGACAAATCACGGATTGAACTATCTTGTTTTGCATGTAATGAGTCTATCTCAGCAATGGGCAAACTACGGCCCGCGGGCCGTATACGGCCCGGCGGACCTTTTAATCCGGCCCGCGGAGCTAGGCTCCCGCAAGGCCAGTGGTCGGCAAGCCGCGGCTCTTTACAAATTTAGATGCGGCTCTCCTGTGTGCCGGGCGCCCGCTCCCCTCCCTCCTCTCCTCCTCTCCCCTCCCTCCTCTCCTCCTCTCCCCTCCCCTCCTCTCCTCTCGGATGGCCGCCCCCCCTCTCGGATGGCCGCCCCCCTCCCTCCTCTCGGACGTCAGGACTCTGCAGCTGTCAGGATGTAGGCGGGGCAGCGTGACGAACTCCTCTCACAGTCCTCCCTGAAGACCAGAACGGCGCGGGAATACGAGAGGAACGCGCGGACCAAAGGTAAGTGAATTGACACAGGGGGGGGACTTACTATATGGGGGATGAATTACTATATGGGGGACTTACTATATGGGGAATGAATTACTATATGGAGGACTTACTATATGGGGAATGAATTACTATATGGGGGACTTACTATATGGGGAATTAATTACTATATGGAGGACTTACTATATGGGGAATGAATTACTATATGGGGGACTTACTATATGGGGAATGAATTACTATATGGGGGACTTACTATATGGGGAATGAATTACTATATGGGGGACTTACTATATGGGGAATGAATTACTATATGGAGGACTTACTATATGGGGGATGAATTACTATATGGAGGACTTACTATATGGGGAATGAATTACTATATGGAGGACTTACTATATGGGGAATGAATTACTATATGGAGGACTTACTATATGGGGAATGAATTACTATATGGAGGACTTACTATATGGGGAATGAATTACTATATGGGGGACTTACTATATGGGGAATTAATTACTATATGGAGGACTTACTATATGGGGAATGAATTACTATATGGGGGACTTACTATATGGGGAATGAATTACTATATGGGGGACTTACTATATGGGGAATGAATTACTATATGGGGGACTTACTATATGGGGAATGAATTACTATATGGAGGACTTACTATATGGGGGATGAATTACTATATGGAGGACTTACTATATGGGGAATGAATTACTATATGGAGGACTTACTATATGGGGAATGAATTACTATATGGAGGACTTACTATATGGGGAATGAATTACTATATGGGGGACTTACTATATGGGGGATGAATTACTATATGGGGGATGAATTACTATGTGGGGGATGAATTACTATATGGGGGATGAATTACTATGGGGGATGAATTACTATATGGGGGATGAATTACTATGGGGGATGAATTACTATAGGGGGGATGAATTACTATTGGGGACGAATTACTATATGGGGGACGAATTACTATATGGGGGACGAATTACTATATGGGGGATGAATTACTATGGGGGATGAATTACTATATGGGGGATGAATTACTATGGGGGATGAATTACTATATGGGGGATTAATTACTATATGGGGGATTAATTACTATGGGGGATTAATTACTATGCTTACTATGGGGGAATATTACTATACTTACTATGGATGACACATACACATCATTCATCTACTCTTGGTCCGGCCCCCGGGTCCAATATATGAACCCATTGCGGCCCTCAAGTCAAAAAGTTTGCCCACCCCTGGTCTATCTCATATATTATTTTCACCTTTTAAGTTGCATGACTGAAATAAATGAACGTTTGCACGATATTCTAATTTTTCGAGTTTCACTTGTATATACACACACACACTCTGTCTATATTAGGTACACCTGTTCAATTGCTTGGTAACACAAATTGCTAATCAGCCAATCACATGGCATTTAGGCATGTAGATGTGGTGAAGACAACTTGCTTAAATTCAAACCCGGCATCAGAATTAGGAAAAAAAGGGGATTAAAGTGACTTTGAATGCGGCATGGTTCTTGGTGCCAGCCGGGCTGGTCTGAATATTTCAAAAACTGCTGATCTGCTAGGATTTTCACGCACAACCATCTCTAGGGTTTACAGAGAATGGTCCGAAAAAGAGAAAATATCCAGTGAGCAGCAGTTATATGGACGAAAATGTCTTGTTGATTACAGAGGAGACTGGGCAGACTGGTTGCTGAGACATTCATACATTAGGATCAGATTTGTCATAAACAACATGAAAGCTTGAATCCATCCTGCCTTGTATCAATGATTCAGGCCGGTGGTGTAATGGTGTGGGGGATATATTCTTGGCACTAGCAAGGTGTACCTAATAAAGTATAAAGTGGCTGGTGAGTATGTGGGTGTGTATATATAAATAATAGTGTTGCACCAATATCAGTTCCAATACAAATAATTTTCATGAGTACTTGTACTCGTGCAATGATACTAAAACCGATACCTTCAAGTCCGCAGACTGTAATTGCCACCTTTATGAAGAGAGATGCAGGAGGGCGTCTTCCGGATGTCTGACGTCATACATGTCAATCAGGGTGTGGCAGTCTGAGACGTGACAAGCGGACCACAGAAGCTCTGGCAAGTGCTCTACCACTATACTACCAGGGCAGAGTCAGGTGAGCTAGGCATTATGTGTAAAAAATAAATGCATCCAAGGGCAATGACTGATTTTATGTATTCTGACCTACCACTGCACCACCAGGGCAGAGGCAAAGCAAATAAGTATAGTGAAATAAATAAGTAAAACATTTTTAAATAATTATATTTAATTTGTAAATAAATATATAAATTCACAAACTGCTGGGCTACAACTAAATCACCAGGGCAATATCTTTTGAGTTACAGTTCTTCATATATACAAAGAAACGCTAATGATTTTTCATTAGTCTGAAAACTGTCACATGACACTAAAACTAGATATTGGTATCGGTGAGTATTTGAGAAAAACTATCAGTACTTGTACTCAGTTTAGAAAATTGGTATTGGTCATCCCTAATATCCACATCTAAACATACTTTAGAAGCACAAAATGTAATGACAGGAAAACCAAACCTTGTCGTAATTGCAAAAAAACACTGCACACCGCTCAATTATCTTCCAATCATTTTGCAATAATGTGTATCAGAAGGCTGACATGCAATGTCTGTGGGTACCTCTTTGTCATCTTGCGAAGCTTGGCAAACATGGTCTGGACTTACCTACCGAGGTATCAGTTTACAGTATCAGGGTTCCCACTGCAATACCTGTGAATGTGTTTTCTAGCTGCCAAGTAATATTATGTTTGCCAAGAAGGTGAGACTGTTTATTTACTGGGCATCCAAGAGCAGAGTACACAGAAGAGAACAGTGTAATGTAGGATTGAATGGCACTCCGGATTAATATTTACACAAAGTTCAAGGAGACAGTAAAAAAAGGGAAAATGCCACGGGACAATTCCTGTATCCAACTAACAACACTGTATCACCTTGTAGAAGAACCCCAGGTAATAACCTCAGACTTTGTGATATGGAAGAACCAGAAAGGAGCACCTGTACATTGTGCCTATTCTGAAATGTATTGATAAATACTTGAGTTAAAGGAGCAGAAGATGTGATAGCAAGCAGCTCAAAAATTTCACATACATGTAGACAGCTGAATGGCTGTTTGCTCACCATGTTGAGATTCAGGCACAGAAACCCCCCCCCCCTTCCCCTCCACCCCATTGCTACCAGAGACTTTTTTTTTTTTTTTGCACAGGTTTCAAAAAAATATTTGGCCTGAATATTACATAAAACCCTAACATTATATATTTTCTGAAAACAGACACCCTAGAGAATAAAATAGTGGTAGTTCCAGTTTTTTATGTCCCGCTATCTTACTGTGAAGGTCTAGGAAACACAAAACTTGCGTGCGTAGTCATATGTAGCATGTATCGCAAACAATGTTTTCATGTGTAGGCACCCCGTCACATGCATTTATGTTTGTATGTGCATATATGTGTGGGTTGGAGGGGATTGGGGATTTTAGTTTGGGTCTAACTGTAATATTTTGCAATTAACCACTTGCCTACTGGGCACTTATACCCCCTTCCTGCACAGGCCAATTACAGCTTTCAGTGCTCTCAAACTTTGAATGACAATTGTGTGGTCATGCAACACTATACCCATATGAAATTTTTAGCATTTTTTTCACACAAATAGAGCTTTCTTTTGGTGGTATGTACTCACCGCTGGGTGTTTTATTTTTTGCGCTATAAACAAAAAAAGAGCAAACATTTAGAGAAAAAAAAAGTTTTTCTTTGTTTCTATTATAAAATTTTGCAAACAGGTAATTTTTCTCCTTCACTAATGTGCGTTGATGAGGCTGCACTGATAGGCAGCACTGATGAGCACTGATAGGCGGCATTGTTGGACACTGTTAGGCAGCACTGATGAGGTGGCACAGATAGGCAGCACTGATGGGCACGGATAGGCAGCACTGATAGGTAGCACTGATGAGCTGGCACTGATGAGGCAGCACTGATGATGCTACACTGATATGCAACAATGATGGGCACTGATAGACGGCACTGATGAGCACTGAGGGGTTGCACTGATGGGTGGCACTGACTGACTGCACTGATGGGCACTGACTGGCGGCACTGATGGGTGGCACTGCTGGGCACTGGTGGGTGGCACTGCTGGGCACTGGTGGGTGGCATTGATGGGCACAGGTGGGTGGCACTGATGGGCACTAATGGGCACAGGTGGTGGCACTACTGGGCACTTGTGGGCGACACTGCTTGGAACAGGTGGGTGGCACTGCTGGGCACTGATCATAAGGGCACTGATCATCAGTGCCCTGATGATTGATGCCAATCCGTCCTCTGAGAATCGCCGGTTATCGGAAGGAAAGCTGATAACTGGCAACTGCATTTCCTGGTGATCTGTTGTGTCATTGGACACAACTGATCACGTGGTAAAAGGCTGCTGTGATTGGCCTTTTACCACATCACATGATCAGCTGTGTCTGTAGGGAGGGAGCGTTCTGGGAGAACGTCATATGAAGCCCTCCCAGAACTGGCCGGCCACATTGAAGCCATCATTTGGCCATGTGCAGCAGGCAAATGGGTAAATAAAGAAAACTTTTTTTTGCTTAACTTTTTTTTGTCATCTCATAGGCGACAAAAAGTCCTGCATGTGATGATTTTTGGGTGGCAGGTTCTCTTTAATGAGACAAAAGGCCCTGCATTGTCTCCTCAGTGCTCCACTGAATGTATTGCAATGCAGATCACATTCCTTTCCAGCTCTGCTAGCCGGGGAAAGTGACAGGGTGACCCGGAAATTACATCATACACGTCACTTTCTGGGTCACCAACAAGAAGGGGAGGAGAGTGGACATGTGTCTGCTTGCCTCCCTCCCCTCTCCCGGTCAGCACCCGCCATGTTGCTTCTGAGCCCGCAGATGGGCAAGCGGAGCCCAGAATACATGACTGGGGCGCCATTACCAGGGGTGTGTGGAAGCAATCGGGCAGCAGTAGTCTGCTTGTCAGTTTCACACTCAATCCTGGAGGCTGCAGCTATGTAAAACCCCCCACTTTGCCATTGGAATCCATATAACCTAGTGTCCATGTGTTCTTGATGCATTAAAAAATGCACAGAACAGCATGTGGTGTGAACCGGTCCGGAATGCATCTGGAACATGGCAAAACGCATCAAAGGCCCAGGGAGCAACATGGTGGATGGAGGGGAGAGAGGAGAGAAGACAAACGTCTGCTGTCCTCCTCTTCTTTCTGTGACCCGGAAGGCAACGTGTGTGACGTCACTTCCGGGTCACCGCTGTGCTAGCAGAGAAGCAATGTATTGCAATGTGGTCGGCATTGCAGTACATTGAGTGGAGGCCTGAAGAGACAAGCAGGGTCTTTTAAACCCTGCGTGACTCAATAAAGAGAACCTGTCACCTAAAAATCATCATATAGGGGACTTTGGGGTTGATTTACTATAGGCAAATAGACTGTGCAGTTGCCCCAGAGCTTAATAAATGAGCAGAAGCTGTGCTGACTTCCATCATCCAATCATGTGCAAGCAAAAGTGCTTTCTTCAGTTTTCCTTGCATGTGATTGGGTATTTCTTGCAAAGTGGATCTTTGTCTCATTTACAAATTTCTAGTGCAACTGCACTTGTATGGTGTACAGTCTGTTTGCCTTTAGTAAATCAACCCCTTTGTGTCCCCTATGTGATGGGAAAAAAAAAGTTTTTGATTGCAAAAATATAGTTACACCCAAGCTCATAACATCCCCCCCCCCCCCACTCAAAAAATTTTTTTGAGGCCCAAACACACATATATGCACGTACGAACGTCAATGCACATGGCAGGGCGCCTAAGGGTGAAAGCATCGATTCTGATACATATGTTACATATTGCCACGCACACTGGAGTGAGGGCGATAATTCTAGCATTTTGAGGCCCAAACCCACATATATGCACATACGAACGTAAATGCACATGGCAGGGCGCCTACGGGTGAAAGCATCGATTGTGATACATATGTTACATAGTGCCACGCACACCGGAGTGAGGGCGATAATTCTACCACAAGACTTCTTCCGAAACACTAGTAGGAGGCTTTTGAAGTGTCGCCTATAGAAAATATAGGGATTGAAGTTTGTCGCCATTTCATAGATGCACCCAAATTTAAGGGTTGGCATGTTGGGTATCTATTTACTTGGCACAACCTCGTCTTTTATATTTGACCAAAAATGTGGTTAATTTATTGCATTTGTTTGCCCTAAAATTCACTTTACTGTGTTTTTTACTGACATTTTGCGGTAATATCGTGTGGCATAAAAAATTGGAACTACCACTATTTTATTTTCTAGGGTGTCTGCTTTCAGAAAATATATCATGTTTTCAGAATTTTGTATAACCTTCACGCCTAAAATGATTTTTTAAACGTGCGTGCAAAAAATGGAAAAACAGCTCTGGTAGCGAAAACAAATACTGGAAGACACTGAAGAATGAAAACTAATGCAGCTACCACATCTAAAGGACTGGTAAGCTGCAATATATTCCGTTTTTTATTCTCAGGTTTAAACACACTTCTGAAACAACAAAAAGTTATCTTCAGGACAAATTAGAATTTTACCGACAATAGGACTGTTGAAATACATTTTTCCATACTTTGAATAGTATCGACAGTACCTGAAAACAATCGTTCTCCATAATATCCTGAAACCACAGTTTCAAAGCCAACCGATCTCATTATTTTTAGCTCTATGAGAAGGCTTTTATGTAAGGATTACATTCACAAAGAGATAATATCCCTTTGTAGTTCAGCAGAAACTGCTCAGTGTACATCTAGGAAGGGAATCCTGTTATCCATTTCTGGTTGTGTCTCCTGTGAATCTGATTAAAAGATTGTTCTCATTAGTGATTCATCGTTCAGAGAAGAGACATTATTTAAGTTGGTCTTTACACTGTTTACTATCTATTGTAGGTAATCACCTACTGGCCAAGCACTCAATAAACAGTGAGCTGGGTTCTCATGAAATCTCTGCTGCATACAGTATATGCATATCTCCCAACTTTTTGAGATGGGAATGAGGGACACCTATTAGAAAATGTATGTATGCATAGGGCACACCCCCTGCCACGCCCAATTAAAAGAGAATAAAGCAGGTCATATATGGGTTTAATTTCGAACGCCTTTTGTTCGAAAACATTGTTGGTTCTGTAATCTGATGGTGCTACCAATGATTTAAAAAATCAGTCGTTTTTCACAAATTTTCCAGCATGCCTGATAAACGGAATGGGGAGGAACCACAAAAATCGGCTGGTGCCATTGCCCCACTAACAGAGCGAAAGTCGGCTGATTATTCTTAGGTTCCGATTTTCAAACAAAAAATCATTCAAAAATCAACCCATGTATGGCCAACCTTAGACCAAAAAAAAGATTAGTTAAACCCACAAGTGCTTGTATTTTACCACTACTATTCCTTTACACTGGCTTTTGAAGTTTACAAATGCAACACTTTAGAAATTAAATTTAGCACTGTAAAACACTTTTTGAAAGATAAACAGTGCATTTTATATACAACTATACAGTGCTTTTTTTTCAGAGAATAAGTGCAGGAATCCCCCCTTCCAAGTCACCCCTTGTCTCCACCCCCGAGCAGCGTCCCTTGGTTTCACCCCCTACACACCTTCCAGTACCAACAAGAAAAGCAGCAAATGAGATCCCATGCAGCCAGCAACAATAGATGCCCCCCAGCAACCATAGACCTCCCCCAGTAACAACAGATCCCCCCACAACAATAGACCCCCCAGCATCAATAGATGCCCCCTGAGCAAGAATAGATTCTCCCCACAACAATAGACCCCCAGCAACAATAGATGCACCCCTGCAAGAATAGATTCCCCCCACAACAACAGATCCCCACACAGGAATAGACCCCCAGTAACAATAGATGCCCCCCCAGCAAGAATAAATTCCCCCACAACAATAGACGCCCAACAAGAATAGATGCACCCCCCAGCAAGAATAGATACCCCCACAACAATAGATCCCCCCACAACAAAATACCACCCCAGCAACAATAGGTACATCCCATCAACAATAGACCCCCAGCAGCAACAGCAGATCTCCAAGCAGCCTGCATCAAAAGACCTCTCCCATAACAGTGGATCCCTCCCAGCAACAACTGACCACCCAGCAGCATAAGACCCCCCAGCAACCATAGACCCCCTGCAACAATATAAAACCCTAGCACCAAAAGATCCCCATGCAACAATAGATCCTCTCCAGCGACAATAGATCCCTCATCATACATTTAGTGCTGGAAAAAAGCCCTGCAACTATATAGATCAAACTAAAAGGAGGGGCAAATGAGGAGGAAAGAGGACAGAGGGATTTTGTTCCAAATCAGGGACAGTTGGGGGCTATGGTACATGTATTAAATTGAACTGGCACACATCAGGGTGAACTGATCTACAACACGTTGAGTTGTTCAGGTATGTGGCAATAAACAGCCATTTAGTGGCCATGCCAAGCAGCCAGAAAACGATGGGGCAGTTAGCACAATAAATATTTTGACAAATGAGGGTAGTTATATGGTATTTTCTAACAGCTATGCTGTTTACTGTACAATTGTTTAACTTTTTAAAATTGCTTTTATTGCTCGTTCACACTAGAATGCAGTACGGGAGAGCATTGTTCCCGTGCAACTTCCTGCACTGTATTCTGATTGCAATGCCCTTGTGATTTGCTGCAGGGGTCAGTTAAAGATAACGACACCCCTAATGCAGGTCACAAATTCATTGCTTTTGCCCGCACTGGCCCACACCAAACCCCATGGTACAAAGTACCATGTGATGCGGCTGCCTTGCATTTAAAAAAAGTAGTGCATGCACTACTTTTAGGACAGTGTGGTGCAATTTCATCCCATTCAAATGAATGGGTATGAAATCGCACCGCATAGACCCGCAGATGTATAGTACAAGAACGCACAGCGCGTTCCTGTGCGATTCATATCAGGGAATAGTGTGATATGGCCCTTAATGCAGAACTTCAAAGAGGGAGGTCCTGCTTCTTTGCATCCTCCCCACTCCTCTTTAATTAATGGCACTTTTTGGGGGAGAGAGGGGAGAGTAGGTAACTGGCTTTGATGATCTGATCTGTTCTGACGATCTGAGGGACAATCTGAGTGGAAGTTCACCCCTCCTTCCCCTGCAGCCTTCTGGGACACATCACAGGTCCCAGAAGACTGCAGGACTAATCACAAGGCGCAGCATGGCTTGCGCATGCACAGTGGGGGCCAGCTGTGCAACTGCAAGGCTTCACTGTAAGTTTCCCTTACTTAAGATGCCGTCGCCCGGACTTGAAGCCAATTTAATAATCGGCTTGGGTGAGGATAATACCGTTTCCCTGGACAGGTAAGTGTCCTTATATTGAAAGTCAACAGTTAGAGTATTTGTAGCTGCTGACTGACGTTTAATTTTTCTGGGGGAGACTGGAGCTCCTCTTTAACTGCTTTAGCGCCACTCCATAGCAGAAATACTGCTACAGGGTGGCAGCTGTGCACAAAATCACATATATATATGTGATTTTGCATTTCAGGGTAGGGGGTGCGTCCACCCACGCCGCCATTTGTGGACGCAGCTGTCAATCACCGGGTCCCTGTTGGTGATTACTCGTCAGCACCCGGTGATTGCCGAGCATCTCCCACGGGGGGAGAACTGTTTGTAAACAAAACAGTTCTCTCCCTTGTCAGCTCCTGCACACTGCTTTGCATGGCTGTGCATACAGTGAAGCACTAACACAGCACACTTAGTAAATTGACACACAGCACACAGTTAACCCTTTGATCGCCCCACATGTTAACCCCTTCCTGCCCAGTGCCATTAGTACAGTGTCAGTGCTTTTTATTAGTTATTTCCCCCCAATGTTAGAATGTCTGCTATAAGTTGCTGATCACCGCCATTACTAGTAAAAAATTTGTAAACGCTATAACTTTCATGTGTTTACGCATATTGTGATTTTTTTTTTTAGCAAAGACGTGTAGCAGAATACATTTTGGCCTAAATTTATGACGAAATTTGATTTTTTCCATTTTTTTACTGGACATGTTTAATAGCAAAAAGTCAAAAATATTGCTTTTTTCTCAAAATTGTAGGTCTTTTTTTTATAGCGCAAAAAAATAAAAAACCGCACAGGCAATCAAATACCACCGAAAGAAAACTCTATTTGTGGGAAAAAAGGATGTAAATTTCATTTGGGTGCAGCATTGCATGACCGCACAATTGTTAGTTAAAATAACGCAGCGCCGTAACTCAAAAAATGGCCTGGTCAGGAAGGAGGTTACATCTTCAGGAGGGCAAGTGGTTAACTTCTGTTGAGCAGGGACAGCCATACATTGATCGAAATTCTGCCAGTCCCTGCTGAACTGTCTGAATTTTGATCTGTTTTTGGCCATCTTTAAGCTGTTCATACACTAGTTGATTTTCAAACAATCATACAAAATAAAATTCTTAGTGCATTTAACAGCTTGGGGAATGTCATTAGAAAGTGCTTTTAACATTCGAGTTTTGGAATAAATGGATTTTACATAAATTCAACAAAAAAACGCATACCTTGTGTACTTTTGATTGTTTGTGAAAAATTTTCCATCCTGCTCCTTTGAATTTTTTAAAACAAATGTCAGTTAAATACCACTAAATCTAACTGATGTTCTTAAAACCAGAACTTTTAAACAAAATTTGACTAGTGTGTAGCTAATCTTTGACTATATTTCCTTAGCAGAACACTATTGTTTTATTTCTTTAAAATCATCTCGTAGCACTCCCCCTCCTTCATCCATAGACATAAACATTAATGCTTGGATGATCTGAGACCAAGCATGCATTTTTATGGGAAGATCTTTCATAAGACATAAATTTTGTTTGTTAGATCATATCTGCATGTATGACTCATCTAATATTCAGGGGATGACTTAAACATGATTTGGCAGATAGGGAGGCCAATGTACTAAAGGAAAAACTCTGGCCTAAACAACTGCTGTACATAATATTTAAATAGAATCAAAAAGTAGAAGTTTGAATATAGGGCAGTGATTCCCAATCTCAGTCCTAAAGTACCATCAACAGGCCATGTTTTGGGAATTTCCCTTAGATAAAATATCTTACATAAGTACCAAACCATTGACATTGATTTAACCACTTCCTACCTTTAGCACTTGATGGAATTGAAGTGGAGATATCAGGATGATGCCTGCAGCTACAGGCATCATCTCGGTATCTTTTTTTTTTTTTTTTAGCTGGCGATCCTCTGTAAATTAAAAACAATCCTAGTGGCAAATTAGCTTCTGGATTTCTTTTACAAACGGTGGTCGGGGAGCCCTGGACTGACTCCAACGCTATCACTGGTCATCTCTATGGTATTAGGAACCGGAAGTGACCAGTATTTTGTCACTTCAGGTTTCAACAAAGCCATTTTTGGCTTGGGAAAGCATCTGGTCACAGCGATGCTTTTAAGGGCCAAGGAGAGATCTGAGGTCTCTTAGTCCCCAGATCTCTAAGTAGAGAGTACCTGTCACTTCTTATTGTTATCATAAAGGATAAATGATTCCTTGTGATAGCAATAAAGGTGATTTTTTTTAAATTTAAAGAAACAATGTAGAAATAAAAAAAATTAATAAATAATTTAAAAAGTGTAACTCTAAGTTGGTAACCTGTAAAGGCTTTTAAAGCATCACCTGTTGAGATTTTTAGGTACTGTAGTTTGGCACCATTTCATTAACATACGCAATTTTAAGGTGCAGCATGTTAGGCATCTTTTTACTTGGTGTAACATCATCTTTTATATTTTATCAAATAATTGGGTATTATATTGTGTTTACTTGCACTAAAATTCATCAAATTGTATTTTTTGCAAAGAAAAAATTTGTTTGAAAAACCACGGCTAAGCCATTACCTTGTGATATAAAAAAATGACAAAGCCCACAATTTTATTCTCTAGGGCCTCTGCTAAAATACATATAATGTTTGGGATTCTAAGTAATTTTCTAGCAAAAAATTATTATTTTTTATATGTAGGTGAGAAATGTCAGAAATGGCCTGGTAGGGAAGTAGTTAAGCACCTGTGCAAGGTGAAAGATATTCTAAAACATGACCTCTTGGGGGTACTTAAGGACTGAGGCTGGAAACCACTGATCTAGGGTGATACCATTTATTGGCTAACTAAATAGGTTGTAGTGCAAGCTTTCAAGGCAAATTGCCTGGAGAAGAGGCCTGCAAGCCTCTAAAGCTTCTTCTACAACCTATTTAGTTAGGCAGGCTGTACGTTCATTTTTTTTTTTATTTTGTTCAACCAGTGGGTTGAATAACAAAAAAAAAAAGATTCAATTCCCTCATCCACACATTTGATCTGGATGGTAAAATCCTCCCATTGTGCTATAGCGTTCTAATTGTGGGTAACCTTCCCCCGCATCAGAAGACAATGACCAGTGTTGCCGGCTACAGCCAGCAGCACTGATTGATCAGGAAAAGTCCAACAGAATGGTTGTACAGAAGTAGAATGGAAGAATGACTTCTGTACAACCAGGGTGCGCATACATGGATCAAAATTCGTCTGGTCCCTGCTGATTTGTCCTAGTTTCGATGCATGTATGGCCAGCTTTAGCCAATATTTTGTGGTATCGCCAAACCTCTACGTTTATTGATGGCTGTACAACACTCTGCAAATCGTTAACTAGAATTACTCAAGATTATTTTCTGAAGCGATGGAAATTTTTAATATGCAAATTTGCAGTGCTCCCAAATTGGACAGCCAAAATAATTTTGTTTTCTATGGTCACTATACTTTGAAGTGTATCTAAAGATGACTATACATGGATGGAAATTCGATCAGTTCAGTAGGAACTGGACAAGTTTCGATCCATGTTTGGCTATTCCCATTCATTGGAAGTCGATCTACTTTTCATGAACAGCCCTGCTGGCATGGATCAGTGTATTTTGATAGCAAAGGAGCCCCCCTGTCAGAATACAATGACACAGTGGGGAGAATTTCCCCATCCACCTCAAATATTGCCAGCTGGCTGAACAAAACAATCTGAACCATGTATGGCTTAACCCCTTTCCACCGGTGCTGCCTCACGGCCCTTTTCGAGGTTCTAAATGCCGAGAGGCAGAGACGGGCATTCATGTGGCTGCTATCACAGTGGTCACATGATGGAGGGCTTCCAATTGCAAGTATGCATTGGGCGCTTTCTGGTCCCCGCAGGTAACTGTAGTGGTAGCACAGGGCATGCACTCTCAGCACAGAAAACTGTTTACATAGGGCCACATATATGTGGCCTCTCGGTGTTAAATCCCACCTGCAGGGAAGCCGCATATATGCAAGAAGAGGTTAAAGCTGGCCATACACTGTTTTAAATTCACTTGTTGGCCTCCTTCCATCTCACATCCTTCATTAGAAAATTGAAGATGCTGGGCAGAAAGTTATTAGCTGAATAGTGGTTGCTTCTAAAAGATGCAGCTGCTGCTGTATAGCATGGACAGAGGAATCAATTTCTCTTAATTCAGCTCGCACACTTTGAAAATAATCTAATGGTGTACTGCCAGTTAAACCCAAGAACAAACATGTTATATATATATCAGCTTATTATTCCTTAGATGTGGTGATCCTGCCAGTAACACACTTCCTGTCCTAGGGTGATACTCATTTACTACACTGTACAGTATCTCTGGAGGAGTAGCATTGTCGCTCTAGAAGATAAAGTATAATAATCCATTATATTCTGGGGGGCTTTTCTGTTGTCCAGAGAGATAGCTGAGAACAATGTAATTGATAAGACTGCAGCACAGGCAGAGAGCACAGGAAGTTATCAAGATTACTTGCACAATTTTCACTAATTGAGCAGAAAAAACACAACTATTTTATTAGTTTATATTACTTACCAAAAGGGAGCAAATAGGAGTGCATTGTTACTGTGTACATACACGTTAGACTTATTGAGAGTGAGTGGGAGGTGTGCTGTGTCCCCCACCAAAAAAATTTGAGGGCTTTGACATGCTTAGGAGGAGGTATATCTCACAAAAAAGGTTTCATTATTTTTACCAGTTTGACTGTTGTGTAACATCCTTAGGCTACGATTAGATGTGCTGTTGAGCGGGGATTAAAAATGTGTGGTTTAGCTGCATTTTTAATGCCCCCCAACCTTCCCTGCCTTAAACTGCAATGTCCTATGGACCAGGGTGTTTACATGGCACTGTCACAATGCTTCGCTTTGCGTGCGCAGCAAAAGATATCTAAGATAGTGTGATCAATAGGTAGCAAGCCTGCGATATGAAACCCATTCAAGCAAATGAGGTGTCACATCATCTCCTCACCACTTGTCAATCTCCTCTAAAAAGCAAATCACTCTTCAGAGAAGCCGCTGGGGTTTAGACGCACGTCTAAACATAGCTTTAAAGTATTCTAGTGCAATTCAAACAAAACGTAAATGATCAGAGGTTAGATCCAGGGGTATATTTTCTCTTTAAAAAATGAGCCTACCTTTCAACCACCTGGTGGCCCTTATTACTAACTGGGTGGCTTACGAATTCTAGGACTGTAAAGTTTTGCGTGTAATTTCAACAGATAATTTTCCTGGATATTGACTGACAATGAGAAGTGACGTCCTCATGTAGCTTTGATTCAGCTTTTTTTCTCTATTAGAGACAATAACTTTAAATAAATATTATTCCACTGGTCTTTTTTAATGCATAATTCTTTAATGCATTCTTCATAATCTTTCTGGCAGTAAAACAATGCTGCCTAAATTATGTACGAAATCGTGCTGAAAAAAACTAATTTTAATTATGTTACACTTAGATTCTTCTATGCCAGACAATGAGATTATGATTGAGAAATGACGTTCAGTTTTTGGTTAGGGTAGTGGCAGTTCACTGTAAGTAAAAGGAACAGATGCTCAATAATGCTGAAATAAAAGTGTTTTTCTGAACTGGTTACTTATGGACCCATTAAATATGAGCTGATCATGCACGATTTACAGCCATTTCCCTAATGCAAAAGTCAACATGAGTGAAGAAAATAGCTTGCCAGACCAAAAAGAGATTTCCTCTTAGGCTTTTGCTAGGTTGGGTTCACCTTAGTTGTATGAAACTGAAGGTAACGCCAGCTTGCATTTGCATCAGTGAACTAATGATACTTGCATTACACCAATTAGCTCATGTCAAGGCAAGTACTATTACTTAATGACACCTCTGACTCTCAGCCACACAGCACCTTGTTCATTAGACTGGCACATGATGGAAAACTTTAAATAGAACATCATTATTTAAACATAAGTGTGCTTACTAATTATATATTGCTATTTAACAGTGATGACTTGGGATATTAAAATGACCATGGCTTCATAGATATGTTTCATTATTAATGTAGGAGAGATTGTGCTGCATTGTGCAGAATTATTTCATAAGCATATTCAATACAAATTACATTCTTCAACCCCCTTAGGAGTTACTGGATTAATAACAGTTCGACTTGGCCCTCCTAATAGTCACTAGCTGCACCTAGGCATTTACCAAACTACCAACAGCAATGAACAGGCAGACTCCACATTCTTTATTCCTTACCTTGCAATTTATTGCCTAAATGTTTTTAAGGAGAGATGGTTAGGGGTACAGGATATTCAAAAACAGCAGTAAAAGTTCCCCCCACTCCGCAGACTTCTCAGTTATTCGTTAGGCCCAGATCAGTGACTATCTTCCTGTGTCTTTTGATCTCTGTTGGACACCCTATGCCTCTGCCGCATGGTAATGTAGAGCTCAGTGGGCCCAGCCATATCGCAACCTTTCAGGTTCTTCAGCCTCTGCCACATAATAGTTTATATCTTTTCAGGCCTCTGCTACAGGCCAGTTTAGGACATTAAGCCTTGGTTGCCAGCTAGGAGAGCAACACTCTTTCTTGGCTGTGGCTTTCTATCCCAGAAAGGGCCTAGGAGGCAAAGTCTGAACCTCCTTGGGGCTACACGCTCACCAGACAACAGCCTGGGTGGAAAGGATTGAACTTTGCTACACCCACATACTTACCAGGCTGAACCTTTGAAGCAAACTTCCTTCCACCTCTACATCCTCTCCTAGCAAAGTCTGGAAGGTAAGGAATCCTAGAGGGTCATTCCAAATCCGTATACACTTCACTAGCCCATACAATTGACATAAACCCCTCAGTCATTGACCAAAGCAGAATAAAAATTCATAACCCAATACATTCTATCTTCTCACTTATTTATTGGAGAACATCTAACAGTAGTAGGCAGAAGCAGACAATGTCCTTGGGTTTAGGAAAAACCTAACAACCCCAGATAACATAAACAAAGTTCAGGCCTTACTACAGCCTTGCAGCAAGATTGCACTAGACTAGGTTTACTGTGACATAGCAGCATTTTGTCACAAAAAGTCTTGCATGCATGGCAATCATGTGGCAGGCTCCTGGGTTGAAGATTTCCTTCCATATGAATCACATTAGAGGTGAAGTTATCAGTCCCTAGGCCCAGGGAATTCCCATCCACGTTCGCACCTTTATTGCACATCCTCCCTGTAATCAGAAGGCAGCATCAAATCAGTGTTTACTGATCATGCATCCTTTCTTAAACATCTTGCAATAGTGATTTTAAAATAGCTTTTAAATACATAGAGTTAAGCCATCCACAGATGGATCTAATCTCTTTCGGTTCAGCAGGGATCGGCCAAGATTCGATCCATGTATGGGCAGGCTGATACCCAAGAAGGTCCATAAAGCGACTTGGGCACAACCAGGATGTCAGATTTTTAGCATGTGATTACAGTCAGCTGGCAGTAACCATTATATTGCGCTGGCCAGGAAGGCTCCCCCGCCCTGGCCTTGCCGGCAGAATACAATAGCACTGCGGGAGGCATTTGGGGGAATTGAGTAATTTTTCCTTCCTTCCACCGCTTAAAAAAATCAATTTACCTATGGCTTGCCTTCGTATGCTCAGCACACTGAGTTCAATACAAGTGACACTGCACAGGTATGTACACTGATTATTTGCTGCTTTCTTAATAGAACAGGTTTGTAGTCTGGAACCATCTACCCCCCTTTCCCCAAACAGCAGGCCCCATTCTGTATGCTATATTCTTCTAAGCAGACTTTACATAATGGCATATGGCATATCCAGAACTGGATGGCCACTTGCAGTGTTGGGTAATAATCCAGTTTAAGGATCTGTCTTTCCCTCCTCAAGGCATGGCGGTATATATATATATATATACTGTATACATGAATGCTAGCTCAAAAAAATAATAATATATGGAAGAGATATGCTGAGATCTGTGGGGTTCCCTATGGACAGCTAAACTGTCATCTGATTCTGCTATTACAGAAGATTGGTAAATAAAAGCAGGATAGCTGCTAGTCAAGTATCAATTCTAAATAGGCACATCTATTAGGCTATAAAGCAAACATGCGTTTCTCTTTAATTTTTGATAGGAAAAAAGATAAGCAACCCATACAGATCAGACCATGAATAAATGAGAGAGAGACATTCCCTTCTGGCTTTCTAATGTAATATAAACATAAAACTTGTTTACAGCATAGCTTATATATCCTGTAGTATCAATTAGATCCATTATTCAATACAGTTCAGCAGATGCTATATTTAAACACTTCCTAACTTTTCTTTTGCAATCAATTAATGGGCTGTGCTTTTTTTAGAAGATATTTTTAGGCAATTAGTAATCTTTTGTTTTTATAGCCCTTTCCCTGATGATTTCACTCCGTCATCTATGGCTTTGTGTTGACATGAATCATTGAGTGCATCATGATATGCAAATATGGCATAAGAATAGTTGTATGATTGCAGAAAGTGAGACTAAGCAGGTGTGCCTGTTCTCAGAGATGAAATGAACCACCCCTAACTAACATTAAAAGGAAACATACCTTTGGCATGCTTCACATCAAATTTTGCAATAGGTAGCATTCCACTGTGGTGAGAATTCATGTTTACTGTGCCAGTGAACAAAAGCTTCATACCCAGTTTAGGAAATATCTCGGTAGAAGAATGAAGTTTAGGAAATATAATGCTTAATTATATTCTTACCTAGGGAAATTAATGATTTTATTGTTAGTTGTGTGCTGCCTAATTTTTTCTACAATATGGTTTACCTAGACACTGAACATAGATTGGTTGAAGCACCAATGTGGGACATTTACTAAAATGGGTGCACACAGAATATGGTGCAGCTGTGCATAGTAACCAATCAGCTTCTAAGATATATTGTCAAAGTTTATTTGAACAAGCTGAAGTTAGAAGCTGATTGAGAACCAATGAGTAATAAGGATGAGTTTGGTGTTTATCACTACTATGTGTTCACAGGCAGGGGCAGACTGACCATTGGGAAACTCGGGCAGTGCCCGAGGGCCTGGGGTCAGTAGGGGGCCCCATGAGATGTCCCTGGTACCTTTCATAGGCTTTTTTGGGTGTGATTTTTGAGTGTGGGCGAGGACACAGGGGCCCCATGATCCCCTATTGCCCGGGGGCCCCATGAGTTGTCAGTCCGCCCCTGTTTACAGGTAATGAAAATTACAAACCTATGGTTGAAAACTTTGCAGGTTGCCCTATGAAATAAGAAGCAGCCTATAATGTAATGCATAGGCTAAGTACCTGGTCGGCTGAGTAAAAAAAGCCAGTCATTTAAAGGAATGATTAACCCAGTCCCCTTTCTAGAAAAGGGTGGGCTCACAGCAGCCGTATTTGTCATGTTTGTTGGAGTTGTAAGGGACAGCTGACAATTTTGTGCAGGTAGAAATATTTTTTCTTTTTTTGGCATTGGTACATGCCATACATTGCAGTGCCCAGCTTCCATTGCCTTTTGTTTGACAGTAGCTTGCTTGTTAGTCTTACAATTGGCCAGGATTGAATATCGAGAATTGCCTCCCATAAACTTCAATAGGGTTCACTGCAAATTTCACAAATTTGAACTTGGATCCAAATTTGCAAACCTCTCAGTGAATCAAACCCTCACAGATTCACTCATCCCCAATGATCAAGTCTGAGCCTATGCAGACAGCTCAGCCTCTTTAACACTAGTTCTAATTAAACAGCCAAGTTCTGCACAGCCTACACATATTCTGGGCTTTCCCCCAAGAGTTTACTTCAGTGCAGTTCAAAATAATGCTCACCTGCGTCTGACAAAGTTAAGTTACCAAAGCAAATAGGGCTGACCTGATTTTGTCTGGATTTTTTTTGGTCCAGAAAATTATTTCTTAAAGGTCAACAGCTGTTTCTGCAATGAGGATATTTATGGCTGCTCTTCGAGTAATAACTAGTTTGTAGCACAAATGTGCCCAGTGTAGTGCACAACAAAACAAGTGATTATGATCCAAGGGCCTTGCCATATGAAATTTCAAGTGCCCCTTTCTTTATGAACATTAAAGCCAGAGAACTAGGATTTTTAGGAGGAAAATTCCGCGATAAAAACCTCTATGTTTTCTCATTAGAGGTCTCCTTTAAGCTCATTATTGACATATGAGGTAAATATGAGAACGTTTAGATATTCAGGCAAAATCCAATCACCCTATGACTTGTCTGTTGGCTGACATCCTAATCACATGTTCAGTTAGTGTTAACTGTCAAAGAAAAGAGTCTCCTTATTGGCCACTGATGCTCTCCTAATGGACAATTTCATGCCATTTTGGAGACATTAGCCTTTTACTCAGCTAGTTTCTGAGGCACACAGAAGAAGTTCAACGTGACATAAGGAAGAGATGGAAGATATTGGCAGTGCATGGTCACTAAGGGTATAAAGATTATTATTTGCAGGAACTCCAGCCCTGCAGACAGAAGGTAGAAGGTGTTCCTCTACAAAGAAGAGCAGGGGTGGAAATGGAGCATGCTGGATGTATACTAGAATATTACAATGCTTTTGAGAGGAAGATCTACAATGTGAGTTTTGGCACAGAAAGATGGTAGGCTCAATGCAATCAAAGGAAATTTGGATACATTCTAATGTGGTCAACTAGGAATATTGATGAGTGTGTATTGACATAAAAAATAAGGCTGCATTTTTAATAGTTTAGCTTTTAGTTTTAAGGTTGTATGTTTTTTCGTGCACTACTTGCCTTCATAACCACATCACTACATAAATAGCATAACATCTGCTCCAGCATTAGTTCTGGTACTTTGTTTTAGTGAGTGAAATGTAAAATATACAGTATTTAGCTTAGTTCCAGCCATTTTGAAGCTATAAATAAACAAGTATTTTTTAAAAAAGCCATTCTTTAATTTCACGTGACTTGGGCTAAGCAAATACAACTATTTTAATTATGGTCTTCATTCATAGTAATTATTTTTCCCTTTATTAATCTAGATGATTGTCTTGATATCTACCAGTATGCTTCTGGCTAAGGTCATGTCTATGGGATAATAACTGCAATTAAAACCACATTTAAATAGGTAAAAGGTCAGGGAATAAGACAAGATTTAGAGGACTGTAGACGATGTAAGCAATGGAAATCAATGCAATGTTACATACATTACAAAATACATTTTGTACCACACTACAAGCTGTTGAATTGATGTTATATAAATCCTGTATAATAATAATAATGATAATAAATGTCAGGAATGGACTTAAATAAGGAGTCTGTTGATCACATGTGTCTATTCAGATGCATTTCTATGTGTATGGAGGTAAGGCTGGAGTGTAGCAGACATGTAGAGCCACAGGAGTACAAAGCACAATGGCGCATATGATTGCCTTAGAACAACAGATCACCAAGCATATACAGTAGGTCCTCTACACTTTCTTCAGAAGTGCTTTGAAATACATTAGCAATCATCTTTTATTGCTTTCCAAAAGCCTCAGATGCTGAAAACCAGGCAGTTTCTGTGCTACGCTTATTTTTCTAAGGTGCATTTTTTTTTGCAAACTTCAACAAACTTTAACCACTTGCCCTCCAGAGGATTTACCCCCCTTCCTGATCAGGCCACTTTTTTGTAATACATAGCTGCATTACTTTAACTGACAATTGCGCGGTCATGCAACACTGCACCCAAATGGAATTTACGTCCTTTTTTTCCACAAATAGAGCTTTCTTTTGGTGGCATTTGATCGCCTCTGTTTTTTTTTTTTGCACTATAAACAAAAAAAGACTGACAATTTAAAAAATATATATATATTTTAAAATTTTTACTATTAAACATGCCCCGTAAAAAAATTGAAAAAAACAAATTTCTTCATAAATTTAGGCCAAAATGTATTCTGCGACATGTCTTTGCTAAAAAAAAATCCCAATACGTGTAAATTTATTGGTTTACGTAAAAGTTAGAGAATTTACAAATGGTGGTATATATACTGGATTTTTTTCTCTTTTTTACTAGCATAGGCGGCGATCAGTGAGCCGTGGGCATTCTGACACTGGGGGGAACTGACTTGGTGTCAATGACATCCCCAGTGACACCAATACAGTGATCAGTGCTAATAAAAAGCACTGACACTATACTAATGGCACTGGGCAGGAAGAGGTTAACATGTGGGGTGATCAAAGGATTAACTGTGTGCTGTATTACTTTATGGGCTGAGTGTGCTTTACACTGTAAGCACAATGCTTTGTATGGCTCTGCTATGCAGAGCCATACAAAGCAGTGTGCAGGAGCTGATGGGGAGAGATCTATATTATTTACATACAGGTCTCTTCCCCGTCGGTAATACTCAGAGATTGCCGGGTGCTGGCAGAGAATAACTGGCCAAGACCCCGTGATTGACAACCAAGGGTGCAAATGGTGGCATGGGTAGGGCACGCATGTGGGGAGCATGCCCCCTACCCATAACTGTAAAATCACGTATATATATGTGATTTTGCGCACTCGTGCCGCCCTGTAGCAGTATTTCTGCTATAGGGCGGCATGGAAGCGGTTAAAGTATAACTGAAGTCAAAACTTTTTTTTCATTTTAGAGTGGAAAAGGACAACACCAGTTAGGTTTTTATTGGTGTCTGTGTCCCTGTTAGGGAGAGTCACCCTCTTGTCCTGGTGACCGTTATCACTGAGCATGGAAGTGATAGAAAAAGTTGAGTTGTCACCAGAACAGACATAGAGTGAAAATCTTCCAATGAGGACTCTATTTTCAGTGACCCTGGTGACTACTAGGAATTTCCTTCACTTTGGAAGGATTTTCTCTCATTTCCTGTTGTGACTATGGGATAGGAGGTCCCAATAGGACACATATGGCAAAAAACTTTGCAGGGTTTATAATTATCCTTTACTTCATCTTAAATGAGGACAAAAGTATTGCCTTCAGTTCTACTTTAAGTACATAAGGCAATAATGCAAGCATGGCCACATGAATGAGGTATCTTTAGTTAATGCTGAATTCCAGGCAATTATAAAGACACACCTTTTAATGCAGTTGTATATTTCTCTGAAATTTTTTTTTCAGTGTATTTTATCATACAGCTACCATATGTAACACAATCTGGCTTGATGTCAGCTTCTGTGATCCCCTGCACAGTAACATAATGCTAGTCATAAACATACATTTTTCTTGTTCAGCATGTGGCCACCCACAGCTCAAATTTTTGATTCAGCAAGAATTGGCCTAAGTTCAAGATGTGTATGTCCAGCTTTAGGGCTGGTTCACACCAGAACATGGTGCGGGAAACCCGCGTTCCGTGCATATTTCTTGAACTGTGTTCAAAATGCCCTGCAGCGGGTATCAATATTAAGTTAATGACACCCCAAACACAGGTCACAAACGCATGCACTACTTTTGGCGCGGTGCGATTTCATCCAATTCAAAATTAATGAGCTGAAATCTCACTGTAGAGAACTGCATGGGAATTGCACAGCGTTCCTGTTCAATTCCCGGTGTGAAGCGGCCTTTAGATAGGAAGAGGATGGGATCACACCAGGAGCCAACCGGCCTCTGCTGCAGGCATATGTAACTGTAATGCAGGCATAAAAAGCCATGAGTGACCAGGATCTTATTTCTCTGAAGACTGGATGACATTTAAGTGTGTTGATGCTCCTTTATTATCCAATCAGCAGGATGCAGGGGCAGACTGACCATTTGGAAACTCGGACACTGCCTGGGAGCCCGAGATCAGTAGGTGGCCCCATGAGATGCCCCTGGTACCTTTTTCATAGGCTTTTTTGAGTGTGGGCAAGGACACAGGGGCCCCATGATCCCCTATTGCCTGGGGGCCCCAGGAGTTGTCAGTCCGCCCCTGGCAGGATGAGTGCAGGTAGGTGACATCACTGTATTGCTTAAAGGGGTGTCATTCCTGACTGTGCTGTCTGGTGTATAACAAATGTGGATGAACTGAAATACAAATCCTGTGTCAGTTAAGACAGTTCACGTGTATTTATTTCAACTGCGTATTCCACTGTTTGCCTGGATTTCACCACAGCAATTTTCCCACCACAAATGCTTAAGGGCTCATTTATACTTGCAGTTGGGGGGGGGCATTAAAAACGCACAGTTGGGCTGCATCTCTAGTGTCCCCCCATAACCCCCCCCCATAGGCTGCAAAGGCAGCAGACGGGAGGAGTGTTTACATGCCGTGTTGGCAATGCTTTGCTGCCATAGCAGAAGCATGAGCTTTTGCACACACACCCAACAACCGCATACAGTGATTGCTTTGAGTGATTGCCAAGGCAGAAGGTTTTTTACTTTCATACATTCTCTGCATTAGGTTAAAAAACCTTCTGCATACAGCCCCCCCCCCCCCCCTTATACTTCTCTGAGCCTAATCTCTGGCTCAGTATAGACAAATATTACCCTCTAGATATTATTATTATTATTATACAGTATTTATAAAGCGCCAATAGTTCGCTCAGCGCTGTACATTACAAAGGGGGACAGAACATGTGACAGAACAATACCAATACAATGTGATACACGAGGGGTTCGAGGGCCCTGCTCTTTCGAGCTTACAATCTAGGAGATATAGGGACTGTAATGCAGTAAAATGTCCAAGAAAAGCCTTTTTGTATATAATAAAAGGTAAGTTTATTTCAAGTAGTATAAAACATCATACAGAATTAAAAAGTACACATATAGAAAGGCGACTAAATGGTAAGAGACACATAGTAGTACTATACAAATCAACAGATCCTAAGCATGAGGAGCATGAAGCAACACCCGAGGTGTTTCAAGACTGAATATATCTTCTTTAGGGGTGCACACTTTCAGGTTCAGATTTTTTCTCGTTCAATACGAAAGATTACAAGGGGTTGCCAACAATAAAAAACACATATACATATGCATTATACTGCTGCCACAAGGTGTTTCCACGGAGGACTGCCCCCAGTCAAGGGCACCCACAGCCACTGAGGCCACCAAAGGAGAGGGCAAGGGCCCAAAGATATCACTCTGATAATGGTAAAGCATATCCCATAAGAATTAAATTGTGAAAGCTTGCAACTAGGTAGTCAGACTGATGTTGGTCATAGCCACCATTTTCAAGGGATATCAAAAGTAATCATGTAAGAACATCTCCACTGCACGTATGAACAGGCATCATCCCCTCATTGGCTCAGAGACAGCAGAAGGAGCCAATGGCTGTCACAGCCAGTAAGGAGGGAGCAGAATGTGGGGCTGAGACATTCTCTCTGTGTTTATGGATGAGCAAGCACAAGTGCCCCCATAACAAGCAGCTATGGGGGCATATGGCGGAGGGTGGAGCCAGGAGGTCCCAAGAAGGGGAGGATCGAGGCTGCTCTGTGCACACTCACTTTAACTTTGCCATTTACTTTACTCTATCATGCTGTTGCTATATGCAGCTCTCCCACTGTACACTTAAGAGGACATAACAGCACATATGACAGAGTAAAGTACATAAAACTACACTTTCTATGGGTTACTTGAGCTCGGCCACAGACCACACTTTAGGTAACTCTTCATCTGCAACATACATAATGAAAGTTCACAATATTGCCCAGGCTTTAGCCTGCACATGTTTCTGCAGTTTCTGGATCCTTATTGACACAAGAATAGTTTTATGGGTGGATTGGCCTGTGCAGTGCCTCGCCTTAATCATTGGAAAAACCTCCCAGAGTCGACTGGTTTCATAGTCCTGAGACGCACGGTGTCAGTTTCACCCATGACAATCAGACGTTTAGGTGAGGTTACTCTGAGGAAAGCCCACATACCATTTTAGTGAAGTAGCAAAGAGCGTTACTGTCTTAGTATGCAAAATACTTGTGGTCAGAGTGATGTAAAGGGAAGCATATAGTAGTAGAGAAAAAAAAAAACATTAAGCGTCACAGATATTTGACTGGTGAAATCAAGTTATTTCATCCTCAAATGTCGGCTATGGTATAGAAAGGTCATTGACATAACAGGTCATTGTGGGAGAGTAATACATTGAAGCTACAATCTTACTAATTGACGTCTAGCCTTTTTATCCCTAGGGTGAAATACATTTTTGTTTCTGGTTAGAAAAAAATGGCTTGCAACACTGAAGCACATAGTTAAAGTGTTAGACTCGGTTCATACTGCCGCAACTTGGGACCCGACTTGTGAGCCCCCAAGTCGCATGACATGTGAAATCCCATGTTAGTCAATGAGAGCTGTCTTAATTAGCACTATTGAAGTCGCTCCGACTTTAGAAAATGTTCTTGTGCTACTTTAAGGCGACTTCTATCCGACTTGTGCCCATAGACTTTAATAGAAGTCACCTCCAAGTCGGATCCTCATCTATATTGATGTGATTTGGATCCGACATTACAGGAAGATTGCCCAGGCATTCCCTGAAATTTGCCTAAAAGTTGCTTCAGAGTTGCTACAAAGTAGTACTCAAGTTGCCTGGCAAAGTCGCGCTGCAAGTCACATGACTTTCAGGTAGCAGTAGTGTGAACGCAGACTTAATGCTACAGCTGTTCAATACTACTGTAATCTGTCGTTTTATAATGCAGTGTATCATTTGCCTTTGTGTGCCATTATAAAACACATTAAACTATTTTACTTTAATCTTTTGAAGCCAGCCACACACATATATGTGGCAACTCGGCATGTGGGCCTGAAAAAATTACTTACTGTGCTGACAGCACGCTTCCTACACTCTCCCAGCACAGTACCTGGTGGAGATCGGTAAGCTTCCGATCCATACTTGTGATCAGGAGCTTTCTAATCATGTGACTGCTGCGACAGCCAATCACTTAACTGGTTAACAGCTGTTTAAGCAAAAAGAGGGAGCTGCTGAGCAGGAAGAGTTCAATGTACTGAGTCCAGCAGCATTGCACTGTGGGAACTGTAGTCCAGAGGAGAAAGTCTCTACTGTAATCAAGAGGTTTTCCCAGAGGGAGATTGCCAGAAGGTGAAAAGCTGCATTTTTCATACTGTACAGTACACAGCTTCCTATTGCTATAAGGGAGACAGAATAGTGCACATTGCTGTCCATTGTGCTCCACCACTGCTGCATAACAGAGGCCTGAGCAGAATCCAGTGCTGATTCCAAGTGTGCTGACAGTCAGAGTCACCTGCGTGCAAAGCAGAGAGTGAATTAATCACTGTGTGTGACTGGATGGTAAGCTGCAATATCCCTGGGGCTGGTGAGATGCTGCTGTGGGGAATTATAATCTGCTGCTAGAAAGACTGAGCCCTTTGGGAACTGACCATTCAGCCATCTAGTAGCCTTATTGCTGCCTGCACGCTTGACTGAGACTATTCTCATGCACACCAACAGTACAGCTGAGCCCCAACTCTACCTTGCTGAAGAATTAGGACTAAAGACTTCCCCTTTACAGCTGCTATACAGATACCTTCACATATTGCTTATGTTGAGAGGCACCTCTTAAAGGATGTTGCACCATATTCTACCCATTCCCCTTGAGCAGGGGTCCTCAAACTACGGCCCGCGGGCCACATGCGGCCTGCCGAGGCCATTTATCCGGCCCGCCAGCAGGGGCGTATTTTCCGCGAGGAAGGAACACTAAGTACAGGGACGGGCAGGTGGCTGCTGTACCTTACCTGGCTCCGGTCCCAGCCCCATGACGATCCAGTCCAGGAAGCGCTGCTCCTTCATTCACTCTGGCCACTCCCTCACTCCTGCCGCTCAGATCCGCCTCCTCACCGGTGATTGGGCGCTAGAACTGTAGCTCAGGAAAGGCACATAGGCAGCCAATCACCTGCGAGGAGGTGGAGCTGAGCGGCCCCCACGAACATCGAGTGAGGGAGAGGCCGGCTTGAAGAAGGACAGCTGACAGGTAAGTGTGCCGTGCTGATGGTGCTGCTGCAACCAGGTATGCTGGCTGCAGCAGCACTATGCTGGAGCAGGGGCCAGCAAGTTAAGTGTCATTGGTGTCAGTGGGAGGATTAGTGCCCCATCATTGGTGTTACTGATACTAATGATGGGGCATTATTCCTCCCACTGACACCAATGATGGGGCACTATTCCTCCCTCCACTGACACCAATGATGGGGCACTATTCCCCCCCCCCACTGACACCAACAATGGGGCACTATTCCCCCCCCACTGACACCAACAATGGGGCACTATTCCTCCCCCACACTGACACCAACGATGGGGCACTATTCCTCCCCCCACTGACACCAATGATGGGGCACGTTTCTTCCCACTGACACCAATGATGGGGCATGTTTATTCCCACTGACACCAATGATGGGGCACTATTTCGCTCCATAAGACATACTTGGGGGGAAATGTCTGTGTGTCTTATGGAGCGGCCGGCCCAGTATTCCCACCGCCGTTGTATGTCCGCAGTCTCTGGTCATCTCCTGTACTGTGTCCGCAGTCTCTGGTCATCTCCTGTACTGTGTCCGCAGTCTCTGGTCATCTCCTGTACTGTGTCCGCATTTGTCCATAGTTTTTTTTTTTTCTTTTAAACTATAGTCCGGCCCTCCAACGGTCTGATGGACAGTGAACTGGCCCCCTGTTTAAAAAGTTTGAGGACCCCTGCCATAGAGTGCACTCTAGACTTGTTATAGTATTAGCATTTAATTATAGTATTTTTATGCACATTGCTAAAGCCTTAATTTATTCTAGCCCATACCATTCCACAAGTTCATATACCACTAAGTGGTCTTGTCTGATTCCTGGTGCTATTTCACAGCCAAATTAAAGGTATCTATACTCGTATTCTTATAAGTGCTGGTAGAAACTTTCTTACAACTATATTATCAGAGGGGCTGAGGGTGTTTTTGGAGTTGATTTGCAGAGCAGTGAACCTAAATTTCCAAGCGGCTCCTATGGGAGAGAAGCGCTACATGTATGTGGTTAATTCACTTCATAACAGTACTAGGACTCAAAGTAAGCAGTTTTCTGATTGCCTAGCTATACAATACCATACTGAGCTATGTGTGGAGGAGTGATGGACTTCAAGCCAGCACCTCATTCCAGCATATAAGGGGAGTACTTGGAGGGTTGGAGCTGTTTTCGATGACTCTACAAACTGAGCATCAATACCATTGCATTGACTCCAGAAGTATTTTATTCCTACTCCAGAATATTATTGTGGCTTCTGCTCCAGCTGCAGAGCATGGGGCATGATATGTAGATCTTTTCTGAAGTATGATTTGCAGCCTGAAGGCTTACAGTAAAAACGCCAACAGGTTTTTGGTTAGAAATGAAACAATTCACCTTTTTTACAAGACACATCGGTGTGCACACAGGAGATTTACTAAAACTGATACACTCAGAATCTGTTGCAGCTGTGTATTGTAGCCAATCAGCTTCTAACTTCAGCTTGTTCAATAAACTTTGAAAATAAAACCTGGAAGCTGATTGTTTTTGCACCATGTTATGGAGATAAGAAAAGGGGAGTTCTGCTGTTGTCCAAATCAGATGTGAGCAGTCTAATGTGACATGGCTGCTTCCCATAGAATGCCTGCTTTTCTCTTTGTTTTGAAGTTTTTTCTCTTTATTTTTACTTGGTCATCTTGCCAGTAACACATCTTCTGTCCAAGGACCCTTGTCGAGGTTTTTGGTTTGCATCAGTCTGATTTTGCTTTAGATGGATTTTGAATTCCAAAAAATGTATGGGAATGCAAAACATGCTGGAAGCAGTTTTAAATTCAGGTCAGAAGGATGTCAGCTGATGTACCTTTCAATGAATTCTAAATTATTTCAGATGCTGATGTCAAGCTGATGCCATTGAAACAAAGTCATGAACCACCAACCGTTAGGGTAACCACACTGCTTATTCATAGAAATAGCACCGTAAGTGAGTTGTCACTGTAAGACAGGAAGTGTGTTGCTGGCAGGATTGCCTGCTGAAAACAAAAGGAAATAAAACCCTACATAAGGAAAACTAATGCAATCACCCTAAGCTGAAATATGTTAATTTTTGTTGTTGGGTTAAGATATGCTTTAATAAATAATGTGCTGTTTATATAGTTAGGAAATATTTAAACTGAATAACATAATGCCTGTATCTAAAGAACAGAGGTCTCCACAGGTGGTTGTAGTCCATTAAATTTAAAAGGCAGGGGCCCAGAAGCACCAGCAGGGGACCTGAAAAGAGAAGGATCGGGGCTGCTCTGTGCAAAACCACTGCAGGTAAGTATGACGGGTTTGTTATATTTTTTAATATCACTTTAAAGGATATGTCCAACCAAAAATGTTTTTATTATTATTAATAATAACAATAATAACAATAGTAAAAATAACATCAACAGAATCTAAATAACAGATCAAAGGGGTACAAAACATTTCTAGAGTTAAATTAAAGACAATTCAGAGCTCTGATCCACCACAAGAATTTCAAATTAACTACCTTGTAACAAGCGGTTGTACATCAGAATGTGTGTATAATTGTTACAATATAATGCCAAAAGCGGATTTTCTAAAGCATCATGAAATCAATCTACACATATTTGGGTTAGATTAAACCTTTAATCGAATGACAATAATTAGTTAATGACTTTATTCCAATAAATGATTGTAGCTATTTAATTAAACAAGGCAATCTCTTTACATCACAAACTGGAGGTCAGGAAGAATCAGCTGGCCGCATTCCACCTGCTCCCATGAAAGGGAGACCAAACAAAAGGAATCCCCAGACTGACCTAGTTGTAATATTGGAAGAGGAGTGGCTTGTGTCCCCATTGCACAGTGTCACTCTTCACGAATGTCACCTTGTGAATTGTGGCTGGGCTTCATTGCATTGTGCTAAAGTGCTCTTAATTAACAGGGTTTAAGCTGAGGTCCTCTTTTGGATAAATTGGATTCAACACAGCAGCTGTCATCCTCTATAACATAATTACTATGCTGTGTAGTAATGTGCTTTATAATATCATCCTTCCATCATCAACTATATATATATATATATATATATATATATATATATATATATAATTTCTTCGAAGTTTAGATTTTGCTTTACTAGTCATGTATAAAAAAAGCAAAGAAATAAATAGCACTTCACGAACATACTTAAAACTATTATATCTTATTTATAGCACTGTCCTGCTTCCTGGAACATGCACTAAAATTAAACGTATTACCAGGAAACATAAGCATTTCTTCTTTTCCTCTAAATCTTTCTTTGCTAGCCATGAAAGCTTGTGTATGGTCAGCCTAATAAAATGTGCCTATCTCTAATGACATTAGTATATGTTAGAATTTTCCCAGTTGAGAACCGCCTTTTATCTCCTCATTAAAAATTGCAGGATCAGCTTGGAATTGGTACTTGTCAAGAATACCCCACTATGTTACCAGGTTGGCTTGGATCGAAAATCATTACAGTCATCCAATGTGTACTTGGACTCGGCAATCACTGACTATTATGGTATGATGTACACTGCTCACATAAATTAAAGGAACACTTTTTAATCAGAGTATAGCATCAAGTCAATTAAACTCCTGTGATATTGATTTGGTCAGTTAAGTAGCAGAGGGGGTTGTTAATCAGTTTCAGCTGCTTTGGTGTTAATGAAATTAACAACAGGTGCACTAGATGGGCAACAATGAGACGACCCCCAAAACCGAAATGGTTTTACAGAGGCCACTGACATTTTTATTCATACTCATCTTTTCTGACTGTGTTTCACTGGATTTGCATTTGGCTAGGGTCAGTGTGACTACTGATAGCATGAGGAATTACCTGGACCCTACAGAGGTTGCACAGGCAGTTCAACTCATCCAGGGTGGCACATCAATACGTGCCATTGCCAGAAGGTTTGCTGTGTCTCCCAGCACAGTCTCAAGAGCATGCAGGACATTCTGGGAGACAGGCAGTTACTCTAGGAGAGCTGAACAGGGCTGTAGAAGGTCCTTAACCCATGAGCAGGAATGGTATCTGCTCCTTTGTGCACGGAGAAACAGGATGAGCACTGCCAGAGCCCTACAAAATTACCTCCAGCAGGCCACTGGCGTGAATGTCTCTGACCAAACAATCAGAAACAGACTTTATAAGGGTGGCCTGAGGGCCCGACGTCCTCTAGTGGATCCTGTGCTCACTGCCCGGCACCATAGAGCTCGATTGGCATTTGCCATTGAACACCAGAATTGGCAGGTCCATCACTGGCACCCTGTGCTTTTCACAGATGAGAACAGGTTCACCCTGAGCACATGTGACAGACATGAAAGGGTCTGGAGAAGTCATGGAGAATGTTATGCTGCCTGTAACATCGTTCAGCATGACCATTTTGGTGGTGGGTCAGTGATGGTCTGTCATATCCATGGAGGGGCGCACAGAACTCTACAGGCTAGACAATGGCACCCTGACTGCCATTAGGTATCAGGCTGAAATCCTTGGACCCATTGTCAGACCCTATGCTGGTGCAGTGGGTCCTGGGTTCCTCCTGGTGCACGACAATGCCTGGCCTCATGTGGCGAGAGTATGCAGGCAGTTCCTGGAGGATGAAGGAATTGATACCATTGAATGGCCCCCACACTCACCTGACCTAAAACCAATAGAGCACCTCTGGAATATCATGTTTCAGTCCATCCATCGCCACCAGGTTGCACCTCAGACTGTGCAGGAGCAGAGTGATACCCAGGTCCAGATCTGGGAGGAGATACCCCAGGACATCATCCATCATCTAATTAGGAGCATGCCCCAACATTGTCAGGCATACATACAAGCATGTGGGGGCCATACACACTACTCAGCATGACATTTTTCCCCATTAAGATCTGATGTATTTTCAACGTTTTCCTTGAGCACTGTATTTACCCCCAGCCAATAACCACTTGAATATCAGACAACTGAGACAGAAAATCTAGGTTCATAGTTAATGCATTTGCATGTGTTTAGTATAAACGTATCTCTAGTGTCTTCCATAAAACCTGGAAATTCTTGTGCTGAATGTTTACATTGAATGGACTTGCCAATGTAGAGTGGTCAAATTGGGTCTTCTGTAGCTTATTCTTCGTTTTCTGTATTAGGCTTACTCCTTCCAGCTCCATTCCCATGCTATCTGCAGCATTTTGCAAAGCAGGCAAATTATTGGACCAGTATAAATCTATTGTTTTGTATTGGACTTATGCCCACTTGTAGTGTGTTGGGAGAACACATGCTACATTTATAGTCCTGAATGGTTCAGTTAAAGTCTATTGAATAAGATCCGTTAGCTCTTCG